>NW_012118488.1:5327567-5333395 GCF_000951035.1 Colobus angolensis palliatus
CTGTAATCCCAGGACTTTGGGAGGCTGAGGCAGGCAGATCGCTTGAGCCTGGAAGTTTGAGACCAGTCCGGGCAACATGGCAAGGCTCTGTCTCTACAAAAAATACAAAAATTAGCTGGATGTGTGGCAACACATGTCTGTGGTTCAAGCTCCTCAGGAAGCTGGGGTGGGAGGACTGCTTGAGCCAGGGAAAGTCAAGGCTGTAGTGAGTGGAGATTGTGCCACTGTACTCCATTCCAGCCTGGGCAACAAGGTAAGACCTTGTCTCACACACACACACACGTGCGCACATACATAACACACACACACACACACACACACACACAAAAGAATGAAATATTCTATGACAAGTTTTATGAAGAGAGAAGCTATAGTTTTCTGTGATGGGGAATTAGATTTAAAAAAATCAAATATAGTTAACAATATATTTTATATTACTTTGGCTTATGCCAACAATTCACTGTAAGGTAAAACATAGTATAGAAAGAATTATTTTTTTTGAGATGGAGTTTCGCTCTTGTTGCCTAGGCCAGAGTGCAATGGCACGATCTTGGCTCACCTCAACCTCTGCATCCTGGGTTCAAGTGATTCTCCTGGCTCAGCCTCCCGGGTTCAAGTGATTCTCCTGCCTCAGCCTCCCAAGTAGCTGGGATTACAGGCATGCGTCACCACGCTTGGCTAATTTTTTAGTATAGAAAGCATTTCTAGAAAGATTTGGTAAAGCTTGTTTGCCATCAACTTGGATTTCTTACCAGTATCACTCCAGAAAGTTTTGCTTTCTAAGAAAAATGGGTTTATTAGGCTTCACATCTACTGTAAGCATCAAGCATCTGCTAATTTTTGTTTGTTTGTTTTTTTGGGATAGAGTCTTGCTGTGTTGCCCAGCTGGTGTGCAGTGGCGCAATCTTGGCTCACTGCAACCTCTGCCTCCCAGGTTCAAGCGATTCTCCTGCCTCAGCTTCCCGAGTAGCTGGGACTACAGACGCCCGCCACCTCGCCTGGCATATTTTTTGTATTTTTGGTGGAGACAGGTTTCACCGTGTTAGCCAGGATGGTCTCGATCTCCTGACCTTGTGATCCCCCTGCCTCGGCCTCCTAAAGTGCTGGGATTACAGGCGTGAGCCACTACACCCGGCTGCTAATTTTTCTTTTTAAATAAAGTTTTTCAAAAGGATTAAATTTTAGTAGGTTTTACATATTATTTAAAGAGTCATTCACAGGCTCTATTCTTTACCACGTATACTTTAAATACTGTGGTAATCATTTCTCCTGTCAGTAAAACATCAGTGTTTCTCATTATTGCAAGGGTTTGCCTTTTATGGCATACTGCACCTTTAAGCACAATACATAACGCACAATCATCAGTTCTCACAAGAGATAGCATTTTCTGTCCAAGAACACTGTGACTCCAATTAGTTAACAATTAGAAAATGTATGTGAACACCACGTGGTGACCCACTTTTCTTATGTCCTTTGTATTGCTGGGACTTAGCCTTTTTCTTCTGTTTTGAAGAAGCTGATTGGTTTTCTCTTGATGCTGAAAAATAAAAGGGAAAATTGGTACCAGATAACTGTTTACAATTTAGATGATAGTTGTCTAGATACAACTTAGATGAACTATCTTTACCAAGACTTATTTAAGTACATGATGCTCTGAAAATAAGGATACTTGTTCCTACAAAACCATAGCCTCAAAACGAGACAGATTCCACTATTTACTCAAAACCATTTATTACATACCAATAAACTTTCAGTCTGTAATTTTTAAGTCACTAAAATAGTAAGTCTAGTTTAATTTGGTGACTGTTGTGTTTCTATAGTCATTATGTAACTATTGGATTCACACTGCCATGGTACACATGGTCTGATTCTGTGATATTGTTGTTGAGTCTTAATGTCTTACCTGGCAACCAATCAGACATAGGTATATTCTTGTCCTGTGAGCTCAAAAGATGACTTATGTGAGATAGTCCTCTGGAGAATTGCTGATTTTTACAAAAGGACACCTTTTCTGTATACCAACTTACACTGTGATGCTGGAGGCTGTAGTTGATATCCAGTTAACTGACACCACCCTACAGGATAGAGGTCAGGGGACTCACAGTCTACCCACTGATCATACTCTTCTTCCCATCCATCAAAATGTATCCTCAAGAGACGATGAATAATTCGAGTTACTGTGGCTACACATATTAAACGTGGCTCCATGAGATCTACTGCTTCTAATTTCATTCCTACACGAAATCCGTGATTTGGAACATCCTGACAGAGAAGAAAACATTAATATTGGTATAAAGAAAGAATGTGCAACCCTACTACCACTAAGAAAGCAAAAAACAGAAGCGACAAGGTAAATACATAATTTAAACCACAAATTCCAAATAATTCTTTAACTATTTAAACATAATATGAAGGTGAAGCATTGAAAAACTAGTTAGGAAAAGCATTTCTATTTCATTCAGATTAAACATGAAACATAGTTTGGAAACAAGTTTTGATTCCTAGGTAAAGAAAATATTCATATTGTTTCATTGCTATATATCTGTTTATATTATATCTCCACTAAGAAATTCTAATATAAGGAAAAGACATTTTTATGAACATAAATTGTATTTGTGGGGCATTAATAAGTCCTCACATAATTATTCTGCCATTTAAATTTACCTTATTAAATAGTTTTACTGGTGCTGCAATGGAGCCAGTTTCCCTGAGGTAGTCAAACCATTTAAAAGGAAGTTTTGTGTAACCTAAAAAACACAACTGGTTTAACTAGCAGTTCATTTAAAATTAGCATAATATTAAAATGCAGACAAAAAGTAACAGTACACAAAATCTTAAGAGCATAGGTTACATGATCAACTTTATTTTTTTGAGACAGGGTCTTGCTCTGTCACCCAGGCTGGAGTGCAGTAGTGCTCTCAACAACTTACTGCAGCCTCAACCTCCAGGGCTCAAGTGATCCTCCTGCCTCAGCCTCTCTAGTAGCTGGGAATACAAGTGCATGCCACTGTGACAGGCTTAATTTTTTGTTGTTTTTAGTAGAGACAAGGTCTCCCTATGTTGCTCAGGTTGTTCTCAAACTCCTGGTCTCAAGCAATCCTCCTGCCTCAGCCTGGCCTATATGATTTATACTGCTGACTGCAATAATTCTTCCATGTTACACAGATTTCCCTCCCCTTTCTAGAAACACTGGTATGCCCACTTAGTGTAACGCAAAAGTGGCTCTTTTTCTGTTTACTACAAGGGTACACTTTTGTTCTTTTTTTTTTTTTTTGAGACGGAGTCTCACTCTGTCGCCCAGGCTGGAGTGCAGTGGCCGGATCGCAGCTCACTGCAAGCTCCGCCCCCCGGGTTCACGCCATTCTCCTGCCTCAGCCTCCTGAGTAGCTGGGACTACAGGCGCCCGCCACCTCGCCTGGCTAGTTTTTTGTATTTTTTTTAGTAGAGACGGGGTTTCACCGTGTTAGCCAGGATGGTCTCAATCTCCTGACCTCGTGATCCGCCTGTCTTGGCCTCCCAAAGTGCTGGGATTACAGGCTTGAGCCACGGCGCCCGGCCCACTTTTGCTCTTTCAATCCTAGGCTTTAGAAGTGTCTAGTACCTAATACTATGGAGTGATATTTTTCTTTCCTTGCAAGAAAGAAAACTGGCTGAGCAAATACTATGTTTACAGACCTCTGTTATAGCTTTCCTCCTTTCTTAGAGGAACAACTTAATGCTCAAGTATTAAAATTTGGAAAATGACTGGTTAAACCATGAGTAAAACAGCCATCCTTTTGTAAGTCCACATAGGGCTGGGTGCAGTGGCTCACACCTACAATCCCAGCACGTTGGGAGGCCAAGGTGGGCAGATCACTTGAGACCAGGAGTTTGTGATGAGCCTGGCCTACATGGTGAAACCCCATCTCTACTAAAAATAGAAAAATCAGCTGGGCGTGGTGGTGTACACCCATATTCCAGCTACTTGGGAGGGGAGGCACAAGAATCACTTGAACCTGGGAGGTGGAGGCTGTAAAGAGGTGAGATATCACCACTGCATTCCAGACAGAGCAAGACTGTCTCAAAAAAAAAAAAAAAAAGTCCACATAGCTAAATGTGGTGGTTCACTCCTAATCCCAGTGCTTTGGGGAGGCTGAGGTGGGAGGATCATTTGAGGCCAGGATTTTAAGACCAGCCTGGGTAACATAGTGAGAGTCCCGTCTGTACATACAAAGAAAAAAGAAAAAAAAAAAAAAAGTCAGACATGCTTGTGCCTTTCAGCTATAGTTTCAGCTACTAGGGAGGCTGAGGTGGGAGGATTGCTTGGGCCCAGGAATTGGAAGTTACCGTGAACTATGATTGTGCCACTGCACTCCAGCCTGGGCAACAGAGTAAGACCCTGTCTTTACTGGGGAAAAAAAAAAATTATGTATTTTTTTTTTTATTACTGACTCAACAGAGTTTGAGAATACCAATTCATATTATAAAATACACAGATGCTCAGGAAAAATTATATACTACTGTAATTTATTATAGTAAGCTAGAATACAGTACTTTATATTTTTAGAGCAACCTACAGCTCCTGTATGTGTATGTTTATCCACACACGTTATATATGTACTCAAGAAATCTAGAGCTGTGTTAAATGTTGTAAATGGAAACCATGTAAGAAGAAAACAAAGATTAAAACTCCAGTGTTTATATTAGGATGAAGTACCTCTGGGTGGAGTAAGTTCAATCATGTTAATTTCACAGAAACCGACAGGAAAAATAGAAGGAGAGGTTGCATGGTAACAGAACCAGTCAGATCCGTCTGCTGCTTCTGAGCCATCGATCCCAATCATCAGGAATCCATCAGCTAGCACCTTTTAAATTAAGAGAATTCTAAGTACTTGAAATTAGATACTACTATTACAAAAATAATACTTTGACATTCTAAAAGAAAGGAAAATCTATTATTTAAAGGTCTCTTCAAAGTGAAACATGCTTCTCTATTGAGTTATGTTAAATAACAGAAGTTCTAATAAAAAAAATCTATGTAAATTCTAGTGTGTTCCAGAAATAAAAGCAGGATTACCTAGAACTGACCTCAGAGGTGTGGGAAAAGCAGTGCCTTTGACCATGGCTATAGCTGCCTGCTGTCGCAGCATCATGAAACTGGGGATGAGTGCTCTTACAATTTACCTATCTAGTTTCAGCTAGGCTCCAAATCCTACTTGATAACACTTTTACTTCTTTCTTTCTGATTTATCACATAGAGTTTTTACAAACCGTCTCCACTTTCTTCAACCTCCAACTTCATCTCTTTTATGCTACAGATAACCATACTCCTCTATGGCAGATGCTAAGGCTGGTCCACGTTAAGGGTCCTCTTGTTCGTTTCTTCACGCCTCAAAGACTTGTAACAAATAACCCACTCCCCCTTTTTGAGACAAGGTCTCGCTCTGTCATTCAGGCTGGAGTGCAATGGTGTGAACATGGCCCACTGCAGCCTTGACCTCCCCGGCTCAAGTAGCTTCTGTCTCTGCCTTCTGAGTAGCTAGGACTATAGGTGCACACCATCACACTTGGCTAATTTTTTAATTTTTATTTTGTAGAGATGTGGTCTCACCATGTTGCTCAGGCTGGTCTCAAACTCCTGGGCTCAAGTGATCCTTCTGCTTTGGCCTCCCAAAGTGTTGGGATTACAGGCATGAGCCACCACTCCTGGCTGTCCCTTTTTTTTTTTTTTTTTTTTGAGACGGAGTTTCCCTTGTCACCTAGGCTGAAGTGCAATGGGTCGATCTTGGCTCACTGCAACCTCTGCCTCCCGGGTACAAATGATTCTCCTGCCTCAGCCTCCCAAGTAG
>NW_012118488.1:5334198-5337160 GCF_000951035.1 Colobus angolensis palliatus
TTTTTTTTTTTTTTTTGAGATGGCGTCTCACTTTGTTGTCCAGGCTGGAGTGCAGTGGTACAATCTCAGCCCACTGCAACCTCCCCCTACTGGGTTCAAGTAATTCTCCTGTCTCAGCCTCCCAAGTAGCTGGGATTACAGGTGCTCACCACCACACCCGACTAACTTTTGTATTTTTAGTACAGATGGGGTTTTGCCATGTTGGCTGGGTTGAATTCCTGGCCTCAAGTGATCCTCCTGCCTCTGCCTCCCAAATATTCCTGTATATTTTTTATTTGTTGAATTTTTGTTTTTGGCTATCTTTTTCCTGCAGTATTTTGCCTTTAAACTGCTAAATTCATGAATAAACTCCTAATTTGCCCAACCCAGTGGCCTTTTCCCCCAGCACTACCCTCCTCAAATTTCAGCCTCATTGAGTATCTGCTACTTGCTCACTACTATTTTTTTTTTTTTTTTTTGAGACAAGGTTGCCCAGGCTGAGGTGCAGTAGTAAAATCATGGCTCACTGCAGCCAACTTTCGTGAGCTCAGGGTATCCTCCCACTTTAGCCTCCTGGGTAGCTGGGTCTATAGGTGTGCCACCACACCCAGCTAATTTTTGTAGAGACAGGGTTTTGCCCTATTGCTTAGGCTGGTAGCGAACTCCTGGGGGCCAGGGTGGGCTCAAGCGATCTGCCCGCCTCGGCCTCCCAAAGTACTAGGATTACAGGTGTGAGCTACCACACCCAACCTACTCTTAACTTTTTCTGAAACATTTTCTCCTAGTCTCTTATCACATTCTGGTCTACCAATCAATCTTCTCATCTCTCTGATCATTCCTTCTGCATTCCTTTTGGTACTTGCTCTTTCACCTCCAACCTTCACGTTTCTGATTTTAGCTTTTTTCTGTCTGTTTTGATGACCTCATCCACCCCAGTGCTATAATGATCAACTTTTACACCAGTGATTCCTAAAGTTTTATCATGAGTTTGCCTCTCTTCCAGTGTCTCGGTCCAGCATTTTACCTGCATGCTGAACATATTCTCTGAGTTACTACAGGGTGTCAAATCAACAACTCTTCTTACTCCTTTAGAGGTAATCAGTCACTGTGTTCCACAACTCCACCTCAACTTGCCATTAATCTCTGTCTTGACTTTGTTATCTTGTTTGATATAATTGCTTTCAGCCATCCTCTATGGATGCTGCCCCTCTTAGACAGTAAAAATTTCCTTCAGTCCAGTCTCTGTTCAGGCCAGAACCTTTACACCAAGTTATCCTGTCTACTAAAGAACTCTCAGATGACTTGACCAAGTGTTTAAAGCCTGTAATACTGGTTCCACACTATCTTTTGGTCTCTTCCCCCAAGTTCCTTTCTCTGGTTATTTCTATATGGTAAACATGTACACTGAATTTACTACTCTCAAGTTTGACAGCTTTGCCTAAGACCTCTGGACAGAACTACCCCACTTACATGGGATTCCTTTCTTCATTCTTCTAAATACAGGTGACTGGACTAAGGACTTGTATGTATCACATATGGAACCAAACTAAAGGCTTAGCTCAGCTATTCAGACTCTTTCTCAGTAATTAGAATTAACAGACACAGAGACTGCTGTCACATGGGTGGCAGCTGGAACTGAAAGGATCCTCCCACCTCAGCCTCCCAAAGTGCTGGAATTGCAGGCATGAGCCACCAAGCTTGGCCTTGACTGTGATTCTGGTCATGTAGACATGGAGTAGATCGTGGGAATCTATGTGATTTTTGTTGTTGTTGTTATTTGAGATGGAGTCTCACTCTATGCCTAGGTTGAAGTGCAGTGGCTGGATCTCAGCTCACTGCAACCTCCACCTCCCGGGTTCAAGCGATTCTCTTGCCTCAGCCTTTCGAGTAGCTGGGATTACAAGCACACACCACCACACCTGGCTAATTTTTGTATGGAGATGGGGTTTCATCATGTTTGCCAGGCTGGTCTTGAACTCCTGACCTCAAGTGATCCCCCGCCTTGGCCTCCCAAAGTGCTGGGATTACAGGTGTAAGGCATCGCACCAAGCCTTTATTTTTTTCTTTTTTTTTGAGACAGAGTTTTGCTCTTGTTGCCCAGGCTGGAGTGCAATGGCACCATCTCAGCTCACTGCAACCTCTGTGTCCCAGGTTCAAGCAATTCTCCTGCCTCAACCTCCCAAGTTACTGGGATTACAGGCGCCCACCCCCAGGCCCAGCTAATTTTTTTGTATTTTTAGTTTCATCATGTTGGCCAAGCTGGTCTTGAACTCCTGACCTCGTGACCCACCCTTCTAAAGTGCTGGAATTACAGGTGTGAGCCACTCGGCCTGGCCTTTTTTTTTTTTTTTTCCTTTTTAACATGATAAAGGTGTTTCAGGAATCAGTGTTTTAAAAATTTTTTTTTTTTTGAGACAGTCTTCGCTCTTTTTGCTCAGGCTGGAGTGCAAGGGCTCAATCTCAGCTCATCGCAACCTCCACCACCCAGGTTCAAGCAATTCTTCTGCCTCAGCTTCCCGAGTAGTTGGAACTACAGGCGCCTGCCACCATGCCCAGCTAATTTTTGTGTTTTTAGTAGAGATGAGGTCTCACCATATTGGCCAGGCTGGTCTCGAACTCCTGACCTTGTGATCTGCCTGCCTCGGCCTGTTTTAAATCTTATTGGGTCATTCTGATCACTAGTCAGGAAAAGAGGAAGAACAGGGTTTGGAGCCAGTCTTGTCCAGCTGTTTGACCATGTGACATGGCAGTCATCATACTTGTTTTTCTTTTTCTTTTTTTGAGATAGAGTCTCACTCTGTTGCCCAGGCTGGAGTGCAGTGGCGCCATATCGGCTCACTGCAACCCCCACCTCCTGGGTTCAAGTGATTCTCCTGCCTCAGCCTCCCGAGTAGCTGGGACTACAGGCGCGTGCCATGACGCTTGGCAAATTTTTTGTATTTTTAGTAGAGACGGGGTTTCACTGTGTTAGCCAGGATGGTCT
>NW_012118488.1:5337777-5340265 GCF_000951035.1 Colobus angolensis palliatus
TCACCTGAGTCCAGGAATTCGAGACCAGCCCGGGCAATATGGTGAAATCCCATCTCTACAAAATATATAAAAATTAGCCAGCACCTGCAGTCCCAGCTACTCAGGGGGCTGAGGCAGGAGGATCGCTTGAGCCTGGGAGGCAGAGGTTGCAGTGAGCTGAGATCATGCCACTGCACTCCAGCCTGGGTGACAGAGTGAGATCATGTCTTAAAAAGAAAAAAAAAAGAAAAAAAAAAAAGCTGGGTGCTGTGGCTCATGTCTATAATCCTAGAACTTTAGGAGGACTGCCTGAGCCCAGGAGTCTGAGACCAGCCTCCTGGGCAACCTAGGGAGACCCTGTACCTACAAAAATAAAAATAAGAAAATTAGCCAGGCATGAAAGGACACACCAGAGATCCCAGCCATTCTGAAGGCTGAGGTGGGAAGGTCACTTGAGCCTGTGATCACACTACTGCACTCCCGCCTAGGCGACAGAGAGAGATTGTGTCTCAAAAAAATGAACAAACAAACAAACAAACAAAACCCAAGAATCTCTCTTCTAGGTCTTTTGTACGAGCAGTTTCAGATGAGGGGGAAAAGAGAAAAGAAGCAAAAACTGCTACCAAAAGGAAGAAAAAGGCATAAAAAGGAAACACAGGAAACTGAAGATAAACTTGGCCTTGTTACAATTCTGAATTGGACTAACCTTGACTAGAAGTAACTTAAATAAATATTTTTCCTCTAAATTAGGATATACTTCCACAAATAAATGTAGCAGACTCAAAATGACAATCTTGACAATCAACTATATAAGAAAGATCAGGAATTCAAATTTATTTTGAAATTCCTAGCAACCTTCTCTCCAGTGAAGATACACACACATACACATTTTATGTCAAAATGAATATGCTTGGGGACTCCTTCTATTAGCTTACTTACACCCAAATCCTATAATTGCATTTCTATATTTTAAAACCTGTTATCTTACCTTTCTAATGGTTGCAACACATATTGTAGAAAGATTTAATGGGTCTATAGCTTCCAACTTCATTCCTTCCTTGAACCATTCCCCACTCTGGTCTACTTCTTTTACCTAAAGAATTATATGAAAGCACATCTACTGTTACAAATGTTGTTACTTTAATAATTAAAATATTACCAATGTGAAAAGATTTACCAGGTACCGTCTCCTACCTACCTAGTATTATAACTCAAACTTCCATCAAAGTTTAGAGAGAATTCAGACAAACAGAATTTAAGAATAATTATAATAAAGAGTTGTGACACCTATGAATTTACAAGGTCTTAATTCTTTTAAGTGAACATATGTAACTGTGATTTCCGTAATTTTAGGAAAAAACCCACAACCCTCTTTCAAACCTAATTTACAAATGAGGGTTCTTATAAAAACTTCTTACCTTAGCAAATAAATGTGGTGGTGTATCAAAATGTCCATCCTGTTTCTTTGTAATATCTACAAGGAAAAGTTACACACTAATCTGTCAGCATTTGTGAGAAGACCAAAAACCACGTTCTTTGAAGGCTTCAAACTCACAAAGTATGTCATACTATAAAACATGGCAAAAAGACATGCCTTCTACATTTGGGGTGAATAGTCTTTAATAGTCTTTTCTCTCTTCAGGGTACATGTGCATATATACCTTTAAATATATTCAGCCAATTTTAATGCTCATAATTTTAATGTAATTCCCTAGTTAGAAAATACAACTTTAGAAGCATGTTTTCATGTGCTTAGTATTAAGTCTAACCACATTTAATCTTGCTATTTTGATTAAAATTGAATGGAAAGGGAAAGGGATCTTTAGATCTTTCAAATGGGCTGAATAATAAAAAAAAGAAACAATTATAGTTGTGACCAAAGGCTCATTCTTTTGGAGAACAAGTGGAAGGAATATAAAAAAATTTATTAGGACATTAATATGGTGTGAACCTTCACTAATTAAGGTAGAATAAGCAGCCCAAACAACTAGAATGTTATTTTGATCTATGCAATTCTGCAGAGAAAAATAACCAACTAGTATAATTCAGCCTCAATGATGCTTTTGACAGGAGTTCTTGTGACAGGTGCTTACCAGATCTTTTGAATCGATGACCTATGCTTCGAGACCAACCGATATGATGTATTAATGGGCTGTGCATATGGCACCAGAAGTCATCTGTTCTATCTTCGCTTTCTTCATACACTAGTCTTAATCTTCCTCCAATTACACTTTCCACCACTGCTACTCGTGTTCGACACAAATGCCTCTTGTCAACCACTTCTACTCTCATGCAAGGTTTGAAAGGATACTGCATACTCTCTGAAACCTTAAAAGCATACAAAAAAAACTGCTCGAAATTCATGACAAAGGTCTACAAGAAATTTTCGTATTATACTGTAAAAAATACTGAATGCACTTGAAATGTAACACACATCATCTGATTCACAAAATTAAACCAATTCCTTAAAAATGTTCTTTGTTACCCTTGATTTTAGAGCTCTTCAGTC
>NW_012118488.1:5340598-5363686 GCF_000951035.1 Colobus angolensis palliatus
GTGTTAGCCAGGATGGTCTCGATCTCCTGACCTCGTGATCCACCCGTCTCGGCCTCCCAAAGTGCTGGGATTACAGGCTTGAGCCAATGCGCCCGGCCTCTTCAGTCTTTGTAAGATCCTGTTTTTACCTTTTGTGAGAAATCAGGAGGAAGTGTTTTGGCACCAGTAAGTCGTTTCACTAGAAAAGCTTTCCAGTTTGTATATTTATGCTGAATAGCTAAAACAGAAGAAATAACCAGTCATACTTTGGCAAAAAAGAACTGCTTCATAAATTATTTGTTAAAAAAGTAACAAATTTCCTTGCAAAGTCAGACTATTAACATTCTGAAAGGTAACAAATATAGAGAAAGCAAGTATATGCCTTGCCAGCAAAAAGCTGCTTGACACCAAAAAATTACTTTAATTTCTCTTTTTTTGTTTTTGAGATGGAGTCTTGCTCTGTCGCCCAGGCTGGCGTGCAGTGGTGCGATCTTGGCTCACTGCAATCTCCATCTCCCCTGTTCAAGGATTCTTCTGCCTCTGCCTCCTGAGTACAGGCACACACCACCATGCCCAGCTAATTTTTATATTTTTAGTAGAGATGGGGTTTCACCATGTTGGTCAGGCTGGTCTCAAACTCCTGACCTCAAGTGATCCGACTGCCTCGGCCTCCCAAAGTGCTGGGATTACAGGCAGGTGTGAGCGACTATACCGGCCTTTAATTTCCATATTACTTTAACATTACTATGTGTAAAATAGCATTAAAGTACACATATAAAAAAAAGTAAGGTAAGGGTAAATAAGCTACTTACTTCTAGGAGGAACAAGAGGTTTTCCGCTGGCTGCACACCAACCAACTGGATGGATATCAGAACCACATATATTGCACCAGAAGTCCAGACCAGAGTCATTTTCAAATCCTTCATATCTTAAAAGGGCATTGTAACCTGAAACCCAGAAATAAATCACTACATAGTAAGAAAATAAAATTAAATAAAATACAGCATCTGACAGCAGTTGTCAAACTAGTGTCTATCTGCAACAGAATCACCTGCAGGGTTTGTTAACAGACAGATTGGTGGGTCCCCCTCCAGAGATTCTGATTTTGTAGATCTTGGATAGAACTGAGAATATGCCTTTTTAACAAGTCCTCAGGTGATGTTGTTGCTGCTGGTCTATGGACCAAACATTGAGAATCATTTGTTCAGTGCAAACAGTTCAACTGTTTTCAGAGCATGGCCTCCTTACATGTATTTCAATTGTACCCATAATTTCTTTTTCTTTCCTTTTTTGAGATGGAGTCTTGCTCTGCTGCCTAGGCTGGAGTGCAGTGGCACAATCTTGCCTTACTACAACCTTAGCTTCCTGGGTTCAAGCGATTCTCCTACCTCAGCCTCCTGAGTAGCTGGGATTACAGTCGCATATATTATGTGTGTGTATATATATATATATATATAAACTACACATATGACATATATTTATGTATAAGCATACAATATAAACATATAAAATACGTATTATATATTTATTTGTATTATATATAATTATATACATACAGCTTATGAAGACAGGGTCTTGCTCTGTCGCCCAGGCTGGAGTGCAGTGGTGTGACCTTGGCTCACTGCAACCTCTGACTCCCGGGTTCAAGTGATTCACCTGCTTCAGCCTCCCAAGTAGCTGGGATTACAGGCCGTGTGCCACCACGCCCAGCTAATTTTTGTATTTTGTAGAGACGTGGTTTCACCATGTTGGCCAGGCTAGTCTCAAACTCCCGACCTCAGGTGATCTGCCCGCCTTGGCTTCCCAAAGTGCTGGGATTACAGGCTTGAGCCACCACGCCTGGCCTTGAAGTATATTTCAAAGAAACTGCTTTATCCAGCTGCTCAGGTGGCCAATTACTCCTGGATAATTTGAATGTAGCTACTTTAAGAATCTAAATTTTTCTGTCGTATGTATTTAGAAATAAGATTTGAATATGCCACGTAAAAAGTTCAATAAACACAAAGAAAATTATGCAAAATGAGTTAAAAACTGTATGTCCTAGGCAAATAGGAAGACTTATTCTTGGAAAGTACAAAACATATGTAATATATCCTATTTATAATTTTATAAACTTTATGTTGACATAAGATTAAGATTTAATTTAAGGTCTTTAATGAAACAGAAAAACGCCAATATATATGTATTTCAGGCTAGGAGACAAGTTCACTAAGCATTTTCATGTCTGTGAAAATTTATAGCATTAAATGTTCAGTTTTAAAATTCAGTAATTTCTTAGAACAATTTATGAGTTTGCTAATTATTGCTGAACTCTAGCTTCTGGTTAACATTAGGCTCACTTCTACAATGGCATTAAAGTGGCTTAAAGAAGATATATGATGCAGTTAGATAAAAGAGAAATGTAAAATCGCAGATGGAAGGCAGAAGTAATTTTTGGATAGTAAATGCACTGATTTTAAGAGCTATTTAAATACAACTAACTTAAAACACCCAGGGCAAAAATAATATGCTATCGTTTTAAATTACAGTGTAGAGATTAATACAAGCATTTAGCGAATGCTCATAAAGCTGGGAAAATGTTTCAAGAAAAAGATGGGGGCTGGGCGCGGTGGCTCAAGCCTGTAATCCCAGCACTTTGGGAGGCCAAGACGGGCGGATCACGAGGTCAGGAGATCGAGACCATCCTGGCTAACACGGTGAAACCCCGTCTCTACTAAAAATACAAAAAACTAGCCGGTCGAGGTGGCGGGCGCCTGTGGTCCCCGGCTACTCAGGAGGCTGAGGTGGGAGAATGGCGTGAACCCGGGAGGCGGAGGTTGCAGTGAGCTGAGATCCAGCCACTGCACTCCAGCCTGGGCGACAGAGCAAGACTCTGTCTCAAAAAAAAAAAAAAAAAGAAAAAGAAAAAGATGGGGAATTGACTTGGGTAGTAGTACAGTTAAGTACAGAGTTGGGACACTCTTGCAGGAGTAACCCAAGGCACAGAGGTGACAAAAACATGCTGTATAAAGGAGAGAGGGAGATTGGCCTCATCACAACAGATCATTTATGCTGGAGAACTACAATACATCTGGCATGTGGTATATGGAGCAACTCATCAATAGCCATGAATGCCATAAACGCTGGCCATCTTGATCCTTTAAGTACAAAGAGGCCATAAAAGATGCTTGAACATAAATTTAAAATAATTTTTAGGTAAATTAAGTCAATTAGCAGTACACAGTACAGCAGTCTGCAGTGTTTTGAGGAGAATGCCGGAAATAAAACTAGAGAGAGTAGCAGGAGTTAGAAATCTGTCACAGAAGTAAAAGATAATTTTTCTTATGAGTGGCTGCCTGCCTCTCCTCTACACTGCCCGACTAGACTACTCACTGAGTACCTTGTCATATTAACGCCTGGTAGTAGTCAACATTTGGCAGATGTGAACATGCTGGAAAAAATACAAGCCTTATACTTCTGGATATCATCCTTTGTCCACACTGTCTACCACAGTAGATTCCTAACATGTTTATTTCATGAGCGGTAAAGGGCTTGGTATG
Source organism: Colobus angolensis palliatus (assembly GCF_000951035.1). Classification (NCBI taxonomy): domain Eukaryota; kingdom Metazoa; phylum Chordata; class Mammalia; order Primates; family Cercopithecidae; genus Colobus; species Colobus angolensis. The sequence continues at coordinate 5,344,117 of NW_012118488.1, forward strand.
GTGAAGGCAGTGGGAATAAAGAGAAAGCAAGATACATAAAATTATCAACACTTGTATAAATTTGGTATTAAGGTTCTTATCACTTTTTTTTTTTTTAAATGGAGAATGGGTCTCACTATATTGCCCAGGTGGGTCTTGAACTCCTAGGCTCAAGTTATCCTCCTGCCTCTGCCTCCCTAAGGGCTGGGATTACAGGCGTGAGCCACTGTGGCCAGCTCTTATCAATTTTTTAGTACCTCAACTTCTGTTACTTTTCTTTCTTTTTTTGTTTTTTTGAGACGGAGTCTTGCTCTGTCACCCAGGCTGGAGCGCAGTGGCCGGATCTCAGCTCACTGCAAGCTCCGCCTGCCGGGTTTACACCATTCTCCCGCCTCAGCCTCCGGAGTAGCTGGGACTACAGGCGCCCGCCACCTCACCCGGCTAGTTTTTTGTATTCTTTTTTAGTAGAGACGGGGTTTCACTGTGTTAGCCAGGATGGTCTTGATCTCCTGACCTCGTGATCTGCCCATCTCGGCCTCCCAAAGTGCTGGGATTACAGGCTTGAGCCACCGCGCCCGGCCCTTCTGTTACTTTTCAAAGTGACATATACATTATGGCCTATATATCTGGTCTATTGCTGGATTATTTTTATGACTGTGATCTAAGAATGAGTTTTACATTTTTAATGGTTGAAGAGAAAAAAAAAGGATATTTCATGATACATAACGATTATATGAAATTCAAATTTCCTGTAAATAAAATTCTACTGGAACGCAATCATGTCCATTTTTTTACGTATTGCTAAGGGTGCTTTCATGCTATAATGATAGAGACGAATAGCTGTGACAGAGATCATATGGCCTGCAAAGTTGAAAATATTTGTTTGGCTTTTCACGGAAAATAATTTGCCAATCTCTGCCCTCTATCATGACATATTTTTTATTTGGCAATACTTGCAAAATTTATAAACATGCTTTTTTACAAATGGTTACAAGGATCATTGCATTTTCTTCTAAATTATTATTCATGCTTTTCACCTGCTAATTTTACAACTCCAGCAATCCAGAAGACTTTGGTAGGTAGGCTGCAGTCTGTATTGGGAACTTCTACTCTCACATTTTCTGAGATATCACCCCAGCAGGTCCCCATAGGTGCCTGTCATATAAAAATCATTAAATTATTGTCTTATTAACATAAAGCCTAAAACATATCAATGAAAATTAAGCATTACCATCAATAATAGGAATATTAAACTAAAAATGCCATTTTAATTCCATTTGTTTCACAGAATTCTATCTGGAAAAAGTCAGTTTCAGTGACAAACAAGATGAAGAGAGAATTCACATATGTTAGACTAGATTCATGCTGACTTCAAAATTTGATACTGTCCTAATATAAGATTTAAGCAGCAATTTTTCTAAGAGTGGAATTACAAACTCAATAGCAGATTTAATAGGATTAAACTGATTTAAGAAATTTATTATTTTTGATATGTACTGAATGAATACACTTTACCCTAATTTCTAATTTTAAAAGATCTGGCCAAAGAGCAGAAAGAAAAACAATTCCAATCAGCAATGTGGTTTCCAACAACATGAATAAGAGAAACGAAAATTTTCAATTTAAGTTAAATTCACAGAATATAAATTGAGTCCACAAAGATGGACATGAGGGAAAAGCATTGGATAAAGTTATTAAGAAGGTGGAGTTGAAGAGTTTTGGAGACGAGTATCATGGTAAACTATTTAAATTATTTCAAAATTTCTCATGTAGAAATTACTATAAAGAGAAAACTTCCAATATTAGAACTGGTAATCACTAGCCTCCCACAGCAAATGGTTAAGATGGGGACTCGGAAAATCAATTAAATGAGCATCATGAAGGGATTTTCCAAAATCTAACAGATGTTCCCAAAGTACAGTTTCCATTGTATTTTAATCTTTAAAATTCAAGGTAATTCACAATTACTTGGAACTTATGCAATGGTAAATTAAATCAAATAAGCACATTTAAGAATATAAATGCTGATAATACTACAGTTTGTGTTGCTCTGGATAATCAGCGCCTCATTACATTTAGAACCTTGATCATAAAGAAAAGGATTATGTGAGGTTATAAAAGACTTGATAGTATGAACAAATCAGGAAAAACCAAAATAGCCTCAAAGCTCAAAGATGAGCAAAGATATCCAGGAGTTACATGAACTAGCCAATTTGAACATTAGGCAAATGTCCTCCATGCAAGGCCCCTCCTACTTTGGTGGATGCTCACCCAACAGGAGGATTAGCCTAAAACAACATTCAACCCCTACCCTCTCAGTAGTTTCTGGAATTTCTGAAGGAGAGGAAGAGAATGTCAAATACCGAAGTTGGATAAGTCTAGAAACCAAAGAGAATCAATTAATGGCTAATGGTTTAAATAGTAAGCAATGAGTATACCTCAGTAACTGGCAGACATGGACTAGCTCAACTATTTGCGGTTCTGGAAGGGTACATATAATTATCTCCTCGACTTGTGCAAAAAATAATATATTCATTGTGACTACCTCTTCTTTTTTAAACTGAAAAGACTGGACTCTTCAGGTTCTGCTATCTTTCCCCTATATCATTCTAGACTGTAGGGCCATCCCTATTGCCAGCAGATATGATCAAAAAAGGAGAAACTAGAAGGAAGACAGGTAACATAAAATAAGCTAACATATATTAACACAAAGATCATGTATTCATTTTTGTGAGGAGCAGAGAGATGCAGTTAAATGAATGCAGTGCAGCATCCATCCCTCTTTGTCTGGTTACCAAATTTGTGAATTGGGTTTATTTTCACTGAGAAGAAAGAGGCGTGCTTATGCTAATGAGCTGGGGGTCACTGGTGAGTTTGGCATACCCTTCTGAGCTAAATGTGACAATCTGTCATATTGACTTTTATTTTTTTAAAGCCTTAACATTTGTTGGGAGAAAACTTTTAATACTATTTTATTAAAGAAAACAAAAGGTCAATATGCTTGCTTAAAAAATTATGTTCATTTTGGTGGAGGATACTGTGTTTTGGTCCCTACAGTCTGGATTGGTATAGGAGAAAGTAGCAGAAAGTGACATTTGTTCTTGCCTGTAAGGTTGTGGTTCTGCTAGGCCCTCTTAAACCAATCCAAATGGTTCATTCTAAGAAAAAAAATGAAGAAACAAAAACATCAACAAGAAAGAGCACCACGGTCATAGCATAGTATGTGCTCAATGTGTTGAAATAATACGGTAATTTCATAGATATGTCTGCCCTTTAGTTTAAAATGAATATTCTTAAGTGTGGAAGACTAAATGACCCAGGGCTTGACAGCCATCTTCGTCCAAGTCATCTGTCTTCGCTTGCTGGCAGGAGGGATACCTCTGAAAGTCTGGATTGGCATAGCATGAACTAGCAGAACCATAATTTACAGGTAACAACAAATTTACCTTCCAGACTCAGGACGCGAGGTCCACCTCAGGCTCCTCCCAAACAAGGAAGATCTGCTCCACCACTTCCTGCTCCAGGGCCACTCGTGAGGGCTATCTGGGAGCGACTCTCCTTCCCTGCAAGGTAAGCTGTCATCAGGTCCTGCAGGACATGGCCAAATCCAAATGCTGAGGGGTCCCCAACACAAATGTATGACAACCTCCACATGACTGTAAGAAAATAACTGGGTGGGAAGTCTTATTTGCTGGACTTCAAGATCATTCCTAGACGGTCCAACAGCTCAGCTGGCTAGTATTCAGACTCTCAGGGGGCTGATGCACTGCACACACGATGATTTATGGCAGACATAGAGATTTCCCTCTGCAGAGCTGCCAACCAAAGATAACCATACAATCTTTAATATTAATCTTAAGTGGGCAGAGACAAGACCTGAGGTCGCATATAGGTAACCAAGAAGGAATAATTTATCCCAATGAGATGGCAAATGTACAAAAAGCCATCATTAAAATGTCTTCAGACTAACAGATAAAGTACATCTAGCAGAGAATGATGAAATATTATTTGGCCAAAAAGGGGAGAAAACATTACAGAAATTTAAGTGGAAAAAAAATGAGAGTTCCTAAGTACTACTTACTAGAATTTTCTGGTAGAAAATAGAAAAAGAAAAAAACAAAAAAACTGTTCCTGTCTTCTCCATAAAGTCCACTCACCCGCCCCCCCACTTTTTTTTTTTTGAGACAGAGTCTCACTCCGTCGCCCAGGCTGGAGTGAAATGGCGCAGTCTCAGCTCACTGCAACCTCTGCCTCCTGGGTTCAAGCCATTCTCTTGCCTCAGCCTCCCGAGTAGCTGGGATTACAGGCGGGGTGCCACCAAGCCTGGCTAATTTTTGTATTTTTAGTTTTGTCATGTTGGCCAGGCTGGTCTCTTAACTGGTGACCTCAGATGATCTGCCTGCCTCAGCCTCCCAAAGAGCTGGGATTACAGGTATGAGCCACTGTGCCTGTCCTCCAGTCACCTTTTGATACCAGAATCTATCTTTTGGGGTGGTGGTAGCAGGCAGATGGGGAGTCCAAGGAGAGGACAAAAAGGAAAATGGGATGCCTGGGGTGGAAGTAAGATTAAGGCTGAAATAATGCTATGCATATGTAAAAAGACAGGAAACACTGGTTACTAATTTGAAAGGCGGCCAGGTGTGGTGGCTCAGGCCTGTAATCTCAGCACTTTGGGAGGCCGAGGCAGGTGGATAACCTGAGGTTAGAAGTTCAAGAGCAGCCTGGCCAATATGGAGAAACCTTGTCTCTATTAAAAATCCAAAAATTAGCTGGTCATGGTGGCACATGCCTGTAGTTCTAGTTACTTGGGAGGCTGAGGCAGGAGAATCACTTGAACCCAGGAGGCGGAGGCTGCAGTGAGTCAAGATCATGCTACTGCCCTCCAGCCTGGGCAACAGAGCAAGAATCCATCTCAAAACAACAACAACAACAACAACAACAAAATGCATTAAAACAGTCCATAATTTTTTTGAAAAAACCATATTAAACCAATATCACTAAAGAATTGGCACAGTGTGGTGGCTCATGCCAAGCACTTTGGGAGGCCAAGGTGGGCAGATCACTTGAGGCCAGGAGTTCAAGACCAGCCTGACTAACAAGGCAAAACCCTGTCTCTACCCAAAATACAAAAATTAGCTGAGTGTGGTGGCACACACCTGTAGTCCCAGCTAGTAGGAGGCTGAAGCACGAGAATCGCTTGAACCTAGGAGGTGGAGTTTGCAGTGAGCCAAGATGGCGCCATTGCACTCCTGCCTGGGGGATGATAGAGCAATATTACATCTCAGAAAAAAAAAAAGAAAAAAAAATTTTAAGTTAGGCTTTCTTTAAAACATACGGAAAGACAGGGCCAGGTGTGATGGCTTATGCCTGTAATTCCAGTACTTTGGGAGGCCAAGGTGGGAGGATTGCTTGTACCCAGTAGTTTGCAACTAGCCTGGGCAGCATGGTGAAATCCTGTCTTTACCAAAAATAGAAAAAAATTAATACAAAAAATTAGCTGGGCATGGTGGTGTGTGCCTGTAGTCCCAGCTACTTGGGAGGCTGAGGTGGGAGAGTCACGTAAGACCAAGAAATCGAGGTTGCAGTGAACTGTAATCGTGCTATTGCACTCTAGCCTGGGCGAAGGAATGTGACTGTTTGAAAAAAAAAAAAAAAAAGACAAGACAGGTAATGTTTATTATGTTAGAGTCCACTGCTTTCCTGCGGAGAATTTATTTCATGGCAACACTCAGACTAGCTAACTGAGATGGAGCACTAACAAGTACCAGAAACTAATTTAAAGTTTTATTTCCATTAGAAGGAAAATCCTGCAATCTAGGATGCTACATTGAAGATTTTAACTTTAGTTAAAATGGAGATGAAGTAATACAATTTTTTTCCAACCTTTAATAGAGTCCTGTGTGTGGAGTCACGACTAGGGAAAAAAAAATGGAGTTCACTTGAAAAAGATTTTACTAACAAGCACATACCTGAGAAATAGATAATGAGTTTTATTCTAAACTATTGCTACTGTACATACACAAAAGGGCTTTTATTTTTCTTTCCTTAAAACCTGAAAGTATACATGATACATACCGCAAAAAAACATGGTAACTTTATCCCTTTAAAAAAGCTGACATACATATAGATCAGGCACAAGAAAGAGGATTAGAATATGTCACGTAAGTAACAAGAAGGTATCTGTGGAGACAGAATGAAAAAGTATGTGGCCGGGCACAGTGGCTCATACCTGTAATCCCAGCACTTTGGGAGGCCGAGGAGGGCAGATCACGAGGTCAGGAGTTCGAGACCACCCTGACCAACATGGTGAAACCTCTTCTCTATTAAAAATACAAAAATTAGCCAAGCGTGGTGGCACGGGCCTGTAATCCCAGCTACTCAGGAAGCTGAGGCAGGAGAATCGATTGAACCCGGGAAGCAGAGCTTTCAGTGAGCCGAGATCACACCATTGCACTCCAGCCTGGGTGAAAGAGCGAGACTCCGTCTCAAAAAAAAAAAAAAAAAATAAAAGAGAAAGTGTGATAAACTCAGCTGAAAAGCTTCTGCATATATGTGTACAAAGGACTTTTTTTTTTTTTTTGGTACAAACTACAACTGCATGAGAGAGAAAACGGGATGATTTCAACATTTCTGATCTAGGTAAAGACAGCATTGGTAAGATATGAGATTATTAGTTTAGGTACCAAACAGAAGAAATCTGAAGTCTGTAAATATATAACTGAAAAAAGACGACTTTATGTTCATTTATACATTTTGGCCCGTGATATAATACCTAGGGGGAAAAAAAGTTTTACTTGATTTCACATGGCAAATAATGGGAAATAGAAGTGCTTCAATTTAAAGTCTTTAAGTAATTAAAAAATAATGAAGAGTGCTTTATTTATTTATTTATTTTTGAGACGGAGTTTTGCTCTTATTGCCCAGGCTAGAGTGTAGTGGCGCAAGCTCAGTTCACTGCCACCTCTGCCTTCCGGTTTCAAGCAATTCTCCTGCCTCAGCCTCCAAAGTTGCATGGTGGCACCCGCCACCACGCCCAGCTAATTTTTTTTTCTATTTTTAGTAGAGATGGGGTTTCACTATGTTGGTCAGGCTGGTCTCCAACTACTGACCTCGTGATCCACCTGCCTCAGCCTCCCAAAGTGCTAGGATTACAGGCGTGAGCCACCACGCCCGGCCTGAAGAGTGCTTTATTTTTATTTATTTTTTGAGACAGTGTTTCATTCTGTCACCTAGGCTGGAGTGCAGTGGTATGATCATGGCTAACTGCAGCCCTGACCTTCTGGGCTCAAGCAATCCCTCCCCCCTTCAGCCTCCTGAGTAGCTGGGACTACAGGCATGTGCCACCATGCCCAGCTAATTTTTTTTGTAGAAATGAGATCTCACTATGTTACCCATACTGGTCTCAAACTCCAGGGCTCAACTGATCCTCCTGTCTTGGCCTCCCAAAGTGCTGGCATTACAGGTGTGAGCCATTGCTCTTGGCTACAGTGCTTTAAAGCCAAATGTTCTGAATACACATACATCAACTGAAGGCTCTGCTGGGTTAAAGTTAAATTACTAATAGAAAATAATCTGTTAATTTCTTTGATTTATACATTGCACCTAACTGGCATTATTATTTTGGAGATTTTTCCACCATTAGTATAGATATGGACACTGCTCTTAGGGGCTTAAATAAAACACACATTTAAAAAAAAAAAAGACTTGCATTATGAAAAATAGGTTAAAGCCCAAAGCTGAAAATTATAGTCCAGCTACTCAAAAAAGTAGCAAGAATTCTTCATTTATAAGACATGGACTAGCTGAACCAGATGATTTTAAAGATGCCTTCTAGCTTTGTGACCATATGATTTAGGATTAATTAAAAGTGATATTACCCAATTTAGTGGTTTCCAGCCTCAGGAACTGTCAAGGATGGAGTGTTTAAATGTTAGGAGCCAAGGCTCTGGTAGCAACACCCCATCTCTGCCAGAACAATCAATGCAGTTTCCTCTTATCTTGTGTTCTGAGGTCTAAGATTTTTGTTAGAGAAAAGGGGAATTTTTACCCAATGTATGGCAAGAAAAAAAAAAAAAAGGGCAGTTATGATGCTTAAATAAAAGGTCTAAAAAACTAACCCCTAGATACAATAAAAGACATATCAGCCAATCATAATATACAGATTTTTTAGTAATATATATATACACACATACATATATATACACATACACACATATGTATATATGCACCTATACACACATACATACTTTTGTAGAGACAAGGTCTTGCTATGTTGACCAGGCTGGCCTCAAATTCCTGGCCTCAAGCCATCTTCCTACCTTGGCCTCCCAAAGTGTTGGGATTACAGGTGTAAGCCATTGTGCCCAGCCTAAGTAGATATACTAAACGACAATTGGGACTTGATTTCCATTGCTGATTATAAAAAAAAAATTGTACGATACTGTTGTAATTGAGTGACTATGTATAAGACACTATAAATAGTTACAGGAATTATCAAAAAGGATATAGTCCAATGATCTACTCTGTAGAAAGTTCATTCTCAGAAGCTGACAGACCATGGAAAGAATCATATTCTTGAAATTCTATGATTTTAGAACTAATCACAACAATATCTAAGTGCTAGAAAATAGAAAGTATTTATCTGGGATTCTTATTCTAAAAGAAGAGGTTGGGTTAAGTTAAAGAAGCCAGGGCTCTGACAGCGCCCCCATCCCAATTCCTGATGCAATCACGACAGCTCCGTTTCTGTGTTACATGTTACTTGCTGGGTGTTCTTTTGTAAACTATGCTTGAAAAATAATCCCCTAGGAGCAGGAAAGGCTCCCAACTTGTACTCAAGTAGAAGAGAAGGCAGGTGTAGAGTCTGGAACAAAGAGGCCTTCCTGTCTAATAAACCAGTTTCAGAGCAAGTGTCAAGTCTTAGAAGACTTTGATGATACAAGGCAGGATCTTGTACTCTTAGCTCCTGACTATAGGTTTTCTAAAGACAAAGCTAGTAACTCTCCTTAGAGACCCAGAAAACTGTCTCGGAGGGGACAACCAGGAGGAGTCAACTCTAAAGGACAAAATCAAGTGCAGCATGAGGTGTGGCCCCCTTAACCAAATGGCTTCAAATGAATATGCCGGTTAAGGTAAGAGAGCAAGCTCTTTGTACAAAAACATACCGAGGAATTACTAAGACACATTTTTCCTGTTTGATAAGAAGGCAGTAAACAGAGGTAAATGGAACAGGAAGATACTGGATCTACATAATTGAGAAACAGATGCCTCACTTCTGAGTGAGAAAGCAGAGGCTCCACATTCTTATCATTAATCGTGTGGTGAGGTTAGCTGCTCGATTCCCCATGATAGAACATTTCAATCTCAAAAAAGGCAGAGTTGAACAAAGTCAATCAAGTTCATTACTACCACAGAGATTTTCTCATCAATAACTTTAATATAACAGTGTAACAATTCAAAGATTTGGACAGAAAATAAAATATGCTTCTGGTGTTGAAATGTTATTCTTTTTAATACCCTGACTACTTACAGAAAATAAGTTTTATATGGTTTATAACACAAAAATAGAGAGAGAAAGGCCATTCAGAAGGAGACAACGGACAAATGTTCCAGGAATCTGAGATGAAAGAGTTACTGTAACTGAGAACTTTCTGACCTTCAGAAAAGTAATATACCAAGAGAAGAGAGTTAAAGATTTTCTTTTTAAAGATCTCTCTTTAAAACTGCCATTGCTGTGTATGGAATATTTCTCACAAATATGACACTATTATCAACATTACAGCAAAATAAATCACCTACTTTACACAGAAATAAGATGCCATTTAAGGCAAGATGTCACTGACTAAGGGCTTCATATTATATTTTTAAGAATGAGAATTAGCAAATTAACATACCTGACTTTGATCAAACTCCTTTACTGGCCATGAATGAGTGAAAATTCACTCAGATTTCTATAACAGGAACCTAAGCTCAGTTTTGTTTACATGCTGTTATCTAAAAATAAAGCCCTAATTTTTTTTTTCTTTTTTTTTTTTTTTAGACTGAGTCTCACTCTATCACCCAGGCTGGAGTGCAGTGGCACAATCTTGGCTTACTGCAACCTCTGCCTCCTGGGTTCAAGTGATTCTCGTGCCTCAGCCTCTTGAGTAGCTGGGATTACAGGCGCCCACCATCACCCCTGGCTAATTTTTGTATTTTTAGTAGAAACGGGGTTTCGTCATGTTGGCCAGGCTGGTCTTGAACTGCCGACCTCAGGTGATCCGCCTGCTTCAGCCTCCCAAAGTTCTGGGATTACAGGCGTGAGCCACCGTGCCTTGCCTAAAGCCCTAAATTAACAAAATGTTAAGTGCAAACAAAAGTTCATGTATTTTCTAAATTCTCTTTTCTTCTTAAACATGGATAGCAGCAGAAAGGATCTTTAAGTATTAATTAAAGTTGTAGTCAGGTTAAAAAATATTGGAGAGAATTAATCAAATCTAAAGGAATAAATCAAAAGGAAAGAACTTGTCATCAGATATATTTTAAACACAATTCTAAATTATTTTCAATGCTCTGTAACAATCCACTTGCTGAAAAGAAAACTTTTTAAAGGGTTTCTCATGATATATATACAGCACATATTTCAGCTCACAATACTATGTTACTAATAGTTCCTTGTTTTTGTGACTTAACATTTGGAGACAAAAAAATTAGAAAAAAGATCCTTCTTCTTCTGAATTGTCAGGTCAAACTGCAGATTTAAGTAACATACACAATGAATGGTTTGTTAGGTCAAATCGTATGACACTGTCAATATGCATATTTTTGATACACAATACTAGCAATTTCATTTATTTTTTGTAGAAAAGAAGTCTATGTAGCCCAGGATGGTCTTGAACTCCTGGCCTCAAGTGATCCTCCTGCCTCATTCTTCCAAGTTGCTAGAAATACAGTTGAGCCACTGTGCCCGGACAAAGCTAGCAGTTCAACTTAATATGAACACCTGATGAGGCTGGGTGTGGTGGCTCATACTTGTAATCCCAGCATTTTGGGAGGCAAAGGTGGGAGGACTGCTTGATGCCAGGAGTTTGACACCAGCCTGGGCAACACAGCGAGACCATGTCTTTACCAAAAAATTTAAAAAACAAATATATTATAAAAGAAAATTAGTACTTAGAAGACTAGTACTTCTCCCTGTTTAAAATAACTTCAAACTGCAATTTCTTTATAGGAAACTTGTACTTACAAAACTTTATAAGTTCTTTTTAACTATTATTAAGTATAATAATAAAAGAAGCATTTCAATTACAAGGCATAAAAACAAACACCTTCTAAGGATAAGATGCTTAGGTGTTATTGTACCTTCAGATTTAAACAATGACTAAGTACTTCAAAATAAGGTGAGAAATTCTGTACTCACATGTTTAAAACAGGTAACTGGAGCTGCTATAAAGCTATTGCTATTGATGTAGTTACCCCAGCTGAAACCTTCCATGGACACTGCTAAAATCAAACAAATTTACATATATTACAATTCTCACATCTTTTATAAGAAGGTTATCACGGTTAAAATGTGTGAAAGGACGTAAAATTAATTTATCCCATTTAAAGAACATTTTCTTTAAGTAAAGATCAAATAACTTCTCTAAACAGCATGAGCTCTGGCTTATATCATATTTGCAAACAAACAGGAGTTTCTTTTTTTTTTTGAGACTGAGTCTCCCTCTGTCACCCAGGCTGGAGTGCAGTGGCACAATCTCGGTTCACTGGAACTTCTGCTTCCCAGGTTCAAGTGATTCTTCTGCCTTAGCCTCCCGAGCATCTGGGACTACAGGAGCGTGCCACCACACTCAGCTAATTTTTGTATTTTTAGTAGAGATGGGGTTTCACCATATTGGGCAGGCTGGTCTTGAACTCGTGACCTCGTGATCCACCTGCCTTGGCCTCCCAAAGTGCTGGGATTACAGGTATGAGCCACTACGCCTGCCAGGAGTTTCTTAACTGTTCTATACATGACACATGCTCCTGAGGAAGTGAGGTACACGCTCTTCAGTTAAGGGGAGCGAAGAGAAGTTGACAGAAGTGTACAGAATGACAAACACTGCTGTGGCTGCTTTTGTGTTTTTATTTCCATTCAGTTCTTGCCATGTACCTCAGTGAGATACCTACCCCATAACACTTTTAATTACCTCACTTTCTATTTACTTCTATTTACTCACTCATTGCCTCTTCTATTTACTCACTTGTTGCCCTTCTCACTATTTACTCTCTTATTGCTCTCCTCATTACTCACTTATTGCCCTTCTACTTACTCACTTATTGCCTCACTTTCTATTTACTTCTGTTAAAAATCTTCTGGCTGGGCGCTGTGGCTCACACCTGTATTCCCAGCACTTTGAGAGGCTGAGGTGGGTGGATCATTTGAGGTCTGGAGTTCTAGACCAGCCTGGCCAACATGGTGAAACCCCATCTTCACTAAAAATACAAAAATAAGCCGAGTGCGGATGCGTGCACCTGTAGTCTCAGCTACTAGGGAGGTTGAGACATGAGAACTGTTTGAACCCATGAGGCAGAGGTTACAGTGAGCCAAGATCACGCCACTGGACTCTAGCCTGGGTGACAGAGCAAGACTCTGTCTCCAAAAAAACAAAAAAAAACAACAAAAAAAACTCTATTAGAAATGGTCCTTTCCTTAATCTCTTCCTCTTACTACTCTCTTCTTCTCTCAATCCCTTTGAAGCCTGCTGAATGCCCTATTTCTTTGCCTAATATCTTCACAATTCAGAGAATCAGTACATGAAAAGTAAATAATAAACCAAACAAAAACATTAAGGAGATTGCCAAAAGCACCTGAACTTATGCATGCAACTATAATCTTCTAGAGTAATTTATTGAAATCTAAACCACCATTAGGAAGCTTAGAGCCGTAATGTGCTAACAGGACACAGAAACAGCTTAAACAGAATTCAAAATTACAATTTAATTAATTACAAAATTAATTAAAACTAAACGAATCAATGTCAAATATTTCATCTCAGTCAGATTCACCAATATTACCTGCTTTTGTCTTTGCTTGATTTTGCAAGGTAGCTTGATACTGAGCATATGCGGCTAGCTTAGCAACTAAAGGTTGTTTCTGAAGAACTTTTGCTTTCTTTGTTGGAGGCTTACCCTAAAACAAGAAAAGTTAAGTAAATAGGATTCTTTTTCATCCCCCCACCACCACAATTTAACTAGACTGCATACTACACATTCTGCTTAAGTAAACATTGAGGGTTTAGAAAATTATTAAAGCAGAGGAAACATACAAGAATTTTAACATGAGAATTTTTTTCTGGAGTTCTGCTACAATGTAGTTATCTAATATGGGTAGCAGAGCTGGCATAGACTACAACAGCAATACACAAATTAATATGTTAATAAAAAATTATATCCCACAAGACGTTAAAATATAGGCTGTGGTGGATACTTGATTCCTTCTTATAGTAGATAGAACCAGTGGTTATTTACTCATGCAGGTTGCCAAGCATTGCTATTTATATGGTAAGAGAGATAATTTAATGTTCAAAGAGCAAGTGACTGAGGTTTATACCTTTAGTGCTAACGCAAAAGATCAATGACAAAATGATCATGGGCCAAATTCACAGTGTGACAAACTGCCATCCATTTGGGTACAGACCACTGCTCAGGATCTTTAGGTACTGTCTATCTGAAATATAGAAATACATCTAAGTGATGTATTTCCTTAATTTGGAGGATTTAAATAACCCTTTCAGTGCTATATAATGATCACAATAATAAATTAAATGAGAACACTGTGATCATCCAATAAAAATACTGCAAAAATCAGTTAAGTTAATGCCTTTAAAAAGTTGTTTACATGATACAATAGTAAGAACTTAGTCAAACGGTCAAGTCTCCAGTCATTTTGTAGGCACTGATGTACATTTAAAGCAAGACGATTTTCTTTCCATATCATGAGCGTTGTCAAAAAGGTTAGTTGGATTAACCAAATACATTTGGTCAAGTTATCAAATGGATTGTACTAAAAAGTACAAAGCGAGGAGATGAGAAAATAAAACCAGAGATTAAATTATTTCCCCCCAAATGATGAAAGATTCTATCTTGATGTTAACACAAAGGGAAACAAAGGGAAACAAGAAAATGTCTTCGATTTCTGTATATAAAAAACTGTTTATACTTATTTGGAAAAACGATATTTTAATTAACTTATGCAAATAATCATTTATTTTGGATAGTATGTCTTATCCATTTAAAACAGTTTTCCAATTTTATAGGGTGAACAAAGTTTGGGGCTCACGTTTCCTCAAGATGTGGGTATAAAACAGTAACTGAGTGGGCAGAGGTAAAGTGCAGCAAATCACAGTCAAATGACAGATAAATGGCGAAAGCCATAGAAATAACAGATATAAGTAAGAAGGTTTCTGTACCGTTACCTGAAGTCTGGCCAAAATGCTTGCCTTCTTGGAGTTTGACGAGTAACTTCTTGAACATGAAACGCTACAGAAACGCTTTGTTTTAGAGTAAAAAGCATCTCGGACGCCAACCATCCCACACATCTCACAGGTAGCTAATTAACAAAATAAAAACACTGGCATTATGATGATATAATAAAAGCAATCTTCATCTAGCAGTTTAAATAATTTATCCTGCCATCTGAAAGTTTTAATTTAAAAATTTGCCTTGAACATTTCTTCTATCTCCTATACAAATGATAAAGAAGCCTGCACAGAGAAGTCAGAGAGAACACTGGTATTGTGCCATGGTGATGGGTTCTAGAAGGTCTGATAGTAGCTTGAGGTCTGAAAGGCTTTGCAAAGTGTCAACAGAAACAAGGCAGATACGCTGGATTCAACCGATATTTCCTTAGTGCTTACCATGTGTCAGGCATTTTCATATACAACAAATTCCAGCTTTTGAAATGATTACACACGAAAGATGAAAAGTGCCACACAATTGAGGATTAATAACAAAGTATAACAGAGGCCTTTAAAATACTGCAAAGGTTGAAACTTAAAAAGAGGTAATCTTGGAAAGAGCTGCATGAGGATTCCTTCAAGTTATGTTTGGGGGACAAGAAAAAAGGAATGGGTTCAAAGTTTGAGGTAGAGGCCAGGTGCAGTGACTCATGCTGGTAATCCCAGAACTTTGGGAGGCCGAGGTAGGATAACTGGCTCAAGGCCAGGAGTATGGGACCACCTGGGCAAGAGAGCAAGATCTAGTCTCTTCAAAAAATAAAAATAAAAAAGAGTCGGGCATGGCGGCACACACCTGTAGTCTCAGCTATTCAGGAGGCTGAGGCAGGAGGATTGCTTAAGTCCAGGAGTTCAGGGTTAAAGTGAGCTATGATCGCACCACTGCACTCTAGCCTGGACAACAGAAGGAGATCCTGAGTCAAAAAAAAAAAAAAAAAAAAAGTTTGAGGTAGGTGCTGTATTATTAAACCAGTGATAGTGGGACAGTAGAACTCTTGGCTACTTACTATTCCATAATAGACAATAATCTGAAACGTAGAATTAGAACAAGGTTCACAAGAATTGAAGTTTAAAAAAGATAAACAAAAAGTAACGTAGCACATAACTGCCTTAGTGAGTTAAAGTCTCCACCCAAACAGGTAAACTGGAGAGGCCTGTAGTTTAACCGGTACAGTTGGCTCTGTGCTTCCATGGGTTCTGTATCTGTGGATTCAACTAAAAGTGGACTGAAAATATTTCAGGAAAAAAAAATTGCATCTGTACTGAACATACACAGACCGTTTTTCTTCTTACTGTTCTCTAAACAGTATAGTATTAACAATTATTTGCATGGCATTTACACTGTATTAGCTATAAGTAATCTAGACATGATTTAAAGTATATGGACGGATGTGCATAAGTTATATGTAAATACCACACCATTTTATGTAAGGAACTTGAGCATTTGTGAATTTTGGTATCTGAGGGAAGTCTTGGAACCAATCCCCCATGGATACCGGGGACAACTGTACTTACTTACAAATCTATGAGAAATCGTGGAAAAAAGACAAAAGTGACAGAAGATTGCAGGTAAACAAAGGGTATCTACTGGGAGAAAAAACTAAATGGTTTTCTGTTGCAAAAATTCTAGAACAGATTGTTAAAGAATGTTCTGAACACCTAGATAGAAAAGTTGTGATCCCAAGGAAACAGCGAATCTTTGCCAGAAATTATACATGTCAAACTAGAATTCTCACAAGTAGGATGCAAGTTCCATCAGGACAGAACACTTATTCTGTGTTGTTCATCTGCATATCTCCGATATTTAAAACAGACGCTAGCACACACAAAGCTTCAATAAACGCTATTTCCTTTTATGATAGGATTATTAGGCTGGTATGTTACAATCAAACCACGGCAAGAATATACACTAACAGGAGCTAACACATTTGATAAAATCTCATGTAGCTCCGACAACAGGACTGAGAAATTTCAGCTGGAGTAGAAGACACCCAGGTAGGGTTTTTTTTTTTTTTTTTGAGATAGAGTCTCGCTCTGTCGCCCAGGCTGAAGTGCAGTGGTGCAATCTCAGCTCACTGCAAGCTCCGCCTCCCAGGTACAAGCAATTCTCCTGTCTCACCCTTCCGAGTAGCTGAGACTACAGGCACTTGCCACCATGCCTGGCCAATTTTTTGTATTTTTAGTAGAGATGGGGCTTCACCGTGTTAGCCAGGATGGTCTCGATCTCCTGACCTCGTGATCTGCCTGCCTCGGCCTCCCAAAGTGCTGGGATTACAGGCATGAGTCATCGCATCTGGCCATGCTATTCAACTTTCTAACCAAAAGACTAGAATAGGACCAACAGGGCAGAATTATCAAAACTGTAAATGATATAAAACTGGAAGATTAGATGACACAGCATTCAATATTAGATGACAGAATTAGCAATCAAAAATTTCTAAGACTGGGCAGGGTGCAGGGGCTCACACCTGTAATCCCAGCACTTTGGGAGGCTGAGGCAGATGGATCGCTTGAGTTCAGGAGTTTGAGACCAGCCTGGGCAATATGGTGAAAATTGCCCGTCTCTGAAAAATACAAAAGTTAGCCAGGTGTGGTAGTATGTGCCTATAGTACTTGAGACGGTGAGGTGAGAGGATCACCTGAGCTCGGGAGGCAGAGATTGCAGTGAGCCGAGATCTTGCTGCTGTATTCCAGCCTGGGTAATAGAGCAAGACTGTCTCAAAAAAAAAAAAAAAAAGAAAAAAAAAACCTTGGATGTGGTGGCTCACCCCTGTAATCCCAGCACTTTGAGAGGCCAACGCAGGCGGATCGCTTAAAGTCAGGAGTTTGACACCAGCCTGGCCAATATGGTGAAACCCTATCTTTACTAAAAATATGAAAATATGCCAGGCATGGTGGCGCAGGCCTGTAGTCCCAGCTACTTGGGAAGCTGAGGCAGAATTGCTTGAACCCGGGAGGCGGAGACTACAGTGAGCCGAGATTGCACCACTGCACTCCAGCTTGGGCAACAGAGTGAGACTGTCACAACAACAACAACAACAACAACAACAACAACAACAACAACAACAAAAATTTCTAAGACTGAAAGTTAGTAAGAAAAACGTTATATTGAGAGATCCAAAGTCCTACATCTTGGGTTTAAAAAGTTAACTGCAAGAAGACTGGTTTAAAGTGGGTTAGTTTATATGGTAAAGGTCAAAGGACATCAGTTATTTACAAGTTCATTATCATTTTCAAGAAAGCTAAAGCAATTTTGGTGGCATGAATGGAAACAGTGTCTTGAAAAGGGGAGATAAAGGCTGAACTATCTTCTGGTCCCCACAGGGTGACCATTTGTTTCATTCCCACATTTCCAGGATGTGGGACTTTCAATGGTAAAACCAGGACAGTTCCAGGCAAATCAGGATGACTTGTTACCCTACTACCACACAATCTGAGGTAGCATCCCCAGAATAGAGCGACCAGGATATCCAAGAATTAAATCACTGGGATACACCATGAGAGAAACGGTTGAAGTAACTATGGCTCCTTGGTATGCCTTAGAGATAAACTAGAATGAAGGGTTCCATTGTGGAGAAAAGAGATGTCATTAGAGCAAGGATTAGAATTACGCTGTGTAGCTTTAAAAAGCAAAACTTTCCAGACTCCCAGAAGCAAAGTTAAAAAGGCAAAACTAAGACCAAAAGATAAAAGTCGGAGGAAGGAAATTTTGGTTCAATAAAGAGACTATTCTAGTAATTTGAGATCCTAAGAAATGAAACTGCTTCCTTTTTCATTTCCTTTTGCTTTTTCAAGCCAGACTTTAGGCAGAAAGAAATTCCTTACTGTGTCAGAAAATAGCCAATCACCAGTTATGTTAAAACAGAAATTATAAGCAATGAATACAGAGGAGGGAGCCCAAACTTGAATGTCTCTTTCAACTGTATAAGCCTATGATCCTATGCACTTGCACTTTCAGTTACAGAGGCATTTCTCATCTAACTACTAAATTTATGTCCACATGAAGTTTCTCACTGGCCTTTTGTTTTTTATTTTGTTTTATTTGCTTTCCACCGGGAGGTAGGCAAAATAAAGCGTTAAACACCAACTCAGTGATCTTATCTCGAACTATAAATGTCAGCTCTTCAAACTGCCCCTTAACAATTCTAAGGAAGGGGAAATGACAGAAGAAACCAAATGAAAACACACCCTTAAACATAAAGCTGTAGAACAGGTGAAGGTTATAAATACTCACCCATGCCAGATTTACCATCTGGGTATGTGTAGACTTGCCCATTGTTTTTGATAATCGGGAGATTAGAAGGTAAAGGAGCGACTTCTTCCTCACTCTCTTCGGAGCTGGAGCTGCTGCTTGTGTCCTCACTGCAGCTATCATAACCGTCAAACATCCCGAAAGAATCTCTTCTTTTCCTTTCAGATCGTGAAGAATGTTCAGTCTTTGAAGTAGAGAAACCAGTGACACATGACACAGCACTCATATACACCCCGTAAATGACCCTAGCACAAATTCTGGTAAATGAGATTTGATAAATGAAAACGTAGCCCTGAGAAATAACCATTTTCTTCTTCTTTTTTTTTAATGTTTTGAGACAGAGTCTCACTCTGTCACCCAGGCTGGAGTGCACTGGCACAATCTTGGGTCACTGTAACCTCAACCTCCCGCACTCAGATGATCCTCCCACCTTTGCCTCCTGAGTATCTGGGACTACAGGCAAGTGCCACCATGCCAGAAACATTTTTGTGTTTTTTTGTAGAGATGGGGTTTTGCCATGTTGCCCAGGCTGGTCTTTAACGCTTCATCTCAAGCAATCTGCCCACCCCAGCCTCCTAAATGCTTGGATTATGGATGTGAGCCACCTCTCCTGCCTCAAGGGATGTCCTGTTTCTGCATCCCAAAGCACTGGGATGACAGGTGTGAGCCACTGTGCCTCGCCCAGATTTCTTTTTAATTATGGGATAAGCATGGTGGCTCATGCCTATAATCCCAGCACTTTTTTTTTTTTTGAGACTGGGTCTCACTCTGTTGCCCAGGTGGGAGTGCAGTGGTGCAATCTTGGCTCACTGCAACCTCTGCCTCCTGGGTTCAAGTGATTCTCCTGCCTCAGCCTCCCAAGTAG
>NW_012118488.1:5365676-5367461 GCF_000951035.1 Colobus angolensis palliatus
CGTCTCAAAAAAAAAAAAAAAGAAAATTTTACCTTTTACAATTTTACGATAGCAAATAATTCAAAAATTGCAGGAGATAATATTTCTACATATATGTCCTTATTCAGTTTTTTAAAAAACATAAACAATGGTTTAAAACCCAATCCAATTTTCTCAAGTTAAACCGTATTTCCTCAGAAAACCGAATACCACATGTTCTCACTTATAAAAGTGGGAGACAATGATGAGAACAAATGGACACACAGAGGGGAACAGCAGACACTGGGGCCTATTGGAGGGTGGGAGGAGGCAGCGGACCAGGAAAAATAACGAATGGGTACCAGGCTACTAGGCTTAGTATCTAGATGATGAAATAATCTGTTGGACAAATCCCCTTGACACACATTTATCTATGTAGCAAACCTGCACATGTACCCATGAACTTAAAATAAAACTTTTAAAAAAATTTCCTTTTCAAAGAAAAATACAAAGAAGTTATATCTTTAGTGAATGCCAGTCTTATGTCTCCTCCAAGATGTTGCCTCATTCAAACCACAAAAAACAAAAAAACAAAGAAAAAACTAATACTGCTACTCTAACCATTCCCAGAATAAATTCCAAAACTACAGGCTTTCTGGGAAGTGAAAAGAAAATAGGAAACAATAAAAAGGACAAAAAATACGGCAGGCTGGGCATGGTGGGTCACGCCTGTAATCACAGCACTTTGGAAGGCTGAGGTCAGGAGTTTGAGACTAGCCTGGACAATATGCTGAAACCCCACCTCTACTGAAAATACAAAAAAAATTAGCTGTGCCTGGTGGTAGGCGCCCGTAATCCCACTTACTCGGGAGGCTGAGAGAGGCACAATTGCTTGAACCTGGGAGGCAGAGGCTGCAGTGAGTGAGATGGCGCCACTGTACTCCAGCCTGGCTGACAGAGTAAGAGTCCTTCTCGGGAGGGGGTGGTGGGGAAGAAATAAAGATTGGAAAGGTATCTCAAATTCAAAATAAAAACAGGCGACGGGCCACTGGCTGAGGCCCAGCTCATGTCCCTAAACCTAAAAAACAAACAAACAAACAACAGCAGAGAAAAAAACAAAAAAAAACAAGAAAAAGACAAAACAAACAGGCCAGGTCTCACACCTGTAATCCCAGCACTCTGGGAGGCTGAGACTGGAGGACTGCCTGAGCCCAGGAGTTCAAGACCAGTCTGGGTCACACATGGAGACCCTATCTCTACCAAACAAACAAACAAACTCAAACCATGACAAAACATTAAGTGAGTTATAACCAGAGAGATGAAAACTATCAACTCAAGAATATTTGAGATTTGGCACCTATTCTTTTTCTTTTGCCATACAGAAATAGTTTTTTTTATCCTCTGGCACTACACTTTAAGCTAACATTTTTTTCCTGGCTAGTTTACCTTCTTTTTGATATTAAATGACCAGAAAACAAAGCTAGTATTACATGACCAATAACAAGGCTGAAATCTGTTGTCCAAAGTTTGACAAGATAAAACCATTGACATGTGTCTCTCAGTTTTATGGAATAAACTGAGACTGTCATTGTCAGGTATTTAACATTCGCATTGAGACAGGAAACTAATTTTCAGTTGTATCAGCTGTAACTATGAAAGCTACGAAAACTGATTTCTTAGTTCACACAATGGAAATACTACATTACCAAAGAAGTTCCCTTGGGAGGTTATATACATGTTCTGATAATGTTGCCACAGCCCAGCTGTTTTTAGTACACTTTTTTTTTTTTGAGACGGAGTCTCGCTCTGTTGCCCAGGCTGGAGTGC
>NW_012118488.1:5368676-5370052 GCF_000951035.1 Colobus angolensis palliatus
CCAAAGTGCTGGGATTACAGGCTTGAGCCACCGCGCCCGGCCACTTTTCAGTATTTCTATAAATCAAAGGTATCGTCAAAGAATCAAGATTTGCTACAATCAGGAGATCTAAAAGAAGAAATGAGACCTTGAAGGCAATACAAAAGAAAAGTTCTAACAGCACTTTGAACTGACAGTGCGGAAGGGAATGGGACAACCACATTTAGATATAGTGTGGTGTTATGAACACAGAATTCTGACAAACATGGGTTCAGACTCAACTTTGACACTTGTTAGCTGTGAACTTCTGCAAGTTATGGGTTTCTTCTCTTACTCATTTGACATCTATTTATCAAGTATTTGTGAGTCTCATCGTAACCACGGCTAAAGACAGAAGAGCATACAAAGCAGACAAGATCTATGGTTTTCAGGAAGACTAAGCTACTCGTAGGAGGAAACCAAGCAAGGCTGTGTGAGGGTAGAGTCACTCAAGCAGGGGCGATTAGCTGAGATTCAGCAGTGAGGAACAACCTCAGTGAGGTAAGACCATGAGGACAAAAAGGCAGCCACTTAAACATCTGATGCTGGCATATTCTAAGCAAAGGAAAGTGCAAGACAAGGGCGTTCGAGCTAGAATAAACTTAGCACACTCGGAGGCCAGTGTGGCTGGCACCCAGTGTGAAAGGTATGACAGATGAGGTCAGAAGAGGATGTAGTGGCCAGATTATGAGGGCCCTTGTAGGCCAGGGTAAGAAATTGATTTTTTTTCCTGGCGGCAATGAGAAGACATTACAAACTATTTATCACAGTGCCTGCTCTACACATTTAACAAACACTGGCTAGATTCTAAGTTCCAATACAGTCGTACAGCTCACCTCCATTTGACCTTTTATACTCATAGTTTTCTTTCTTGTTTTTTTGAGATAGAGTCTTGCTCTGCTGCCCAGGTTGGAGTGCAGTGGCACGATCTTGGCTCACTGTAACCTCCGCCACCTGAGTTCAAATGTCAGCCTCTGGAGTAGCTGGGACTACAGGTGCGTGCCACCACACCCGGCTAACTTTTGTATTTTTAGTAGAGATGGGGTTTCGCCACGTTGGTCAGGCTGGTCTCAAACTCCTGACCTTGTGATCCGCCCGCCTTGCCCTCCCAAAGTGCTGGGATTACAGGTGTGAGCCACTGTGCCCGCCAGACCTTTTATATGCATTGTTTTTATATAGGCTTGTCTACTATTAATATATAGCCAGCTTGGTTAGCAGCTAATGTAAGATTATTGACTTAAATGCCAACCCAGAATATTTTATTCTGACTCTATTTTCAAGGAATATAGCCTTAAAATTTCAGAAGGTCAATGTTCATAGATATTTTGTTTTCAATAGTTACAGGCTATTAGTTTTTT
>NW_012118488.1:5370885-5374576 GCF_000951035.1 Colobus angolensis palliatus
CCAAAGTGCTGGGATTACAGGCTTGAGCCACCGCGCCCGGCCTAGAGCATCTTTTAAGACCGTCTTAGAGAAATGTTCTCTCATCCTTTCTATGATCCTAGCACACACAGAAAATGATCATCTGTACAACTCAAGGAGAATAAACCCCTGGATGCACCCAGCCTAAGGCCTCTGACTGTCCTAAGTATGCAGGAATGAATCTCTTGACATACTCCTAATCTGAGGAACACTCGTTGGTAAGCTTTATTCTTCTTAGGGAATGTGGTTTCCTAAAGTAGTTTTTTTTTTTGTACTTTTTTCCCCTTGTAAACACTATGGTGATCTAAGGTTTTTTTTTGTTTTTGTTTTTGTTTTTTAAATACACTAGGATAGAATATCAGTGAACGAAATATTAATATATAAACTATAATTGATTTACCCTATGTAAAATTTACCTTTTACTTACTATGAGGGCGCTTAACTGGAAACTCCTACGTTAGACCAAAACCCCTGAAATGGTCTGCAACTTCACTGAAAGAGTGAGAAAGAAGCTGATTACAAGCAAAAGACCTAGAAGTGAGCATTTCAGGTCCATGCTCTGGGTGAAGAGGCTTCTCTGGGATTTTGTAATCACAGGCCTGACCTCATGAGTAAGTCTGAGGTTGAAATTTTCTCTCCCTTCTATGGTCAGGGAATTCCCAGGCCAAGAAATTAAAGTGGTTCCACGCTACCAGTGCCCTTTGACACCTAGCAGAAGCAAACCTAAATTAGATCGGGAATAAGTCACCTACCATTCAGGCCTTTCAGTATTCCCACCAATTTTATCAACTATGAGCGCATGATTAAATAGCAAATACATAATAAATAATCCAGCATGAGCAAGCATCAGGAGAAACTGATTAAGAATCCCCAATACTTTGGGCATTGGAATTGACAGAGACAGAACATAAAATAAGCATTATGGGTTGCTTAATAAGAAATAAAAATATTACTGAAAAATAAACAATATAAAACAAGCACCAACTTATTAGACATAGCTAAAGAGAATTAAAAAATCGAAGATACATGATAAACACTCAAAATGCAGCAAAGAAAAACAGAAAACTGGAAAATAAGATGTCAAAATAAGAACAGAATGTAAAGATCCAATAAAACTCTAATAAGAATTCTTAAAGGGGTGAATATGGAGAATGGAGAAAGGCAATGTTGAATTAGATACTGGCTAAGAATTCTGCAGAAATGAGGACCTGAATTAGGCCAGACACAGTGGCTCATATCTATAATCCCAGAACTGTGGGAGACCAAGGCAGGAGGACTGCTTGAGGCCAGGAGTTTGAGACCAGCCTGAGCAACAAAGTGAGACACTGCCTCTACAAAAATAAAATAAAAAATATTAGGCAGCTGCGGTGGTATGTGCTTGTGGTCCCAGCTACTCAGGAGGCTGAGATGAGAGGATCACTTGAGTCCAGGAGGTTCAGTCTGCAGTGAGCTGCGACTGTGCCATTGCACTCCAGCCTAGGTGACAGAGCGAAACCTTCACAAACACACACACACACACAGAGAAAGTGAGGGGGAGAGAGAGAACATGAATTCACAGATAAAACTATAATGTAAATTAAGCACAACAAAAAGATATCCACATCTAAACAGATCATAGTAAAACTGCAGAACATCAAAAGAAAGATATTAAAAAGCAACCAATCACCACAGTGAAGCTCAGCAGTCAACAAGCTCTACTCAGGTAGACAGTCCAATCAGTTGCTCAGTACCTAACCATTCGATGTGAGTAGACAGGCAAGGATCACTGATCATTTGAGAAAGGCCTCTAAGAATATGAAAGGACAAAACAAATCTCCAGGAAAGATGTATCTACAGGAAACAGAGGAAAAGCAAACAGCATGAGAAAACTCCAAAAAAATATAATGAATTCTTCAGAGACACAAGAATAGGATACTATCGGAGAACAAGATAGACCTTGGAATTTAAAAACAAAAATGGCAAAACAAATTCAACAAACGGATGATAAAGTCAAGGAAATCTTTCAAAAAGCAAGTGTGTGTGTGTATACATGAGAAAAAAGCTAGGCAACAAGAAAGAAAAAAATAAGAGCTCAATCTAGAAGATCCAAAATCCAATTAAGAGATATTCAAGAAAGAGAAAACAGACGGGAACAAAGTTACATTAAAAAAACACACACACACACACACACAGCAAAACAAATTTCCAAGACCAAAATGGAGCATCCATATTTAAAGAGACCATGTAAGCCCAGCTTAGCGACTTAAAAAAAAATTTATACCAACATACATCACTATAACAATTCAAACTCTGCCAATACTGCTATTAAAAGCTTGGGCACTATGCTACACAAAAAGAGAAGGGAATCAAAATATCAGTGGACTTCTCAACAGCAAGCCTGATAAATGTATTGCCTTCAGATTTCTAAAGAAAAAAAATTCTTTTTTTTTTTTTTTTTTTGAGATGGAGTCTCGCTCTGTCGCCCAGGCTGGAGTGCAGTGGCCGGATCTCAGCTCACTGCAAGCTCCGCCTCCCGGGTTTACGCCATTCTCCTGTCTCAGCCTCCCGAGTAGCTGGGACTACAGCGCCCGCCACCTCGCCCGGCTAGTTTTTTCTTTTTTGTATTTTTTAGTAGAGACGGGGTTTCACCATGTTAGCCAGGATGGTCTTGATCTCCTGACCTCGTGATCCGCCCGCCTCGGCCTCCCAAAGTGCTGGGATTACAGGCTTGAGCCACCGCGCCCGGCTGGAAAAAAATTCTTATCAGAAAATCTACACTCAAAGCTCCAAGTGAAAATAAATGAAATTAAAAATAGAAAAAAGAAAAAAAAAATGAAAACAAAGTTGGTTTTTTGAGATCAATAAAACTGGTAAACTATAAAAAAGTTTATACCAACTTTTGTTTTTTTTTGAGATGGAGTTTTGCTCTCATCACCTAGGCTGGAGTGCAATGCTGCAATCTCAGCTCACTGCAACCTCCACCTCCCAGGTTCAAGCAATTCTCCTGCATCAGCCTCCTGAGTAGCTGGGATTACAAGCATGCGCCACCATGCCTGGCTAAATTTTTTTGTATTTTCAGTAGAGGTGGGGTTTCTCCATGTTGGTCAGGCTGGTCTCGAACTTCTGACCTCAGGTGATCTGCCCACCTCGGCCTCCCAAAGTGCTGGAATTACAGGGGTGAGCCACCACGCCTGGCCTATGTACCAACTTTTCTAGAATACTGAATAGGATGAAACAGTTTCCAAATTCTTTCTACTAGGCCAGCATTACTTTGATTCCCAAACCAGATAAAGCAATTAGAAGAAAACTACAGAATAAATATCATGAATATAGGATGCAAATTTTTTTTTTTTTCTTTGGAGACAGAGTCTCACTCTGTTGTCCTGGCTGGAGTGCAGCGGTGAGATCCTGGCTCACTGCGACTTCCGCCTCCTGGGTTCCAGCTATTCTCGTGCCTTAGCCTCCTGAGTAGTTGGGATTACAGGCGTGTGCCATCATACCCAGCTAATTTTTGTATTTTTAGTTGAAACAGTGTTTCACCATGTTGGCCAGGCTAGTCTCCAACTCCTGACCTCAAGTAATCCACCCACCTCAGCCTTCCAAAGTGCTGGGATTACAGGTGTGAGCCACTGTGCCCGCCAGACCTTTTATATGCATTGTTTTTATATAGGCTTGTCTACTATTAATATATAGC
>NW_012118488.1:5374929-5390444 GCF_000951035.1 Colobus angolensis palliatus
CATCTCAAAAAAAAAAAAAAAAAATACTGTTAACAAAATCTTAGTAAATACAACTTAACAATATATAAAAAGAACATAACATGACCAAGTATGTTCCTTCCAGGAATGTAAAACTAATTCAACATTTGAAAATCAATAAATTCACCACATTAGCTATGTAGAAAATCCGATGGTATCTATGAAAAGCTATAAGTGGGACTAATAAGTGAATTCAGCAAAACTGGAGGACACGGTATTAATATACAAAAATTAGTTGTGTTTCTATATACAAGCAACAAACAACTAGAAACAGAAACTTTAAAACACTATTTACAATACAGTCGAAAATTATTAAACAATTGGAGATAAATCTGGTAAAAGATGTGCAAGACTGGTATCTTGAAAATGACAAAATGTTGCTTAAAGAATTTTAAAAAGATCCAAATAAATGGAAGATGTGCTATATTCATGGATCAGAATGTCAATCCTTCCCAAACTGACTTACAGTTAACACAATCCAATGAGAATCACAGCAGATTTTTGGGTAAAAATCAAAAGCTGGTTCTAAAATTCATATGGAACTGCAAAGGCTCTAGAACAGCCAAAGTAAATTTCAAAAGAACAAAGTTAAGACTAAAGCTTCCTGACTCCAAGATATATTATGAAGCTACAGTATGAAGACAGTAGGGTTTTAGCACGAATACAGACAAAAAGATCAATGAAACAGAATAATAAGAGTCCATAAATAGACATCTATCTATCGATTGATCGATACCTATATCTATGGAGTGTATATATATCTATATATATCTACAAAGTCTATATAGCTATAGATTCACATATCTATACCTATAGATATTTATATCCCCAGCGTTTGGTTCACACTATGTAATGACACTATGTTTTTATTTATTTACTTTTTTTGAGACGGGGTCTCACCCTGTTGCACAGGCTGGGATGCAGTGGCACGATCTCAGCTCACCGCAGTCTTCACTTTCAGTAGAGACAGGGTTTCACCATGTTGGCCAGGTTGGTCTCAAACATCTGGCCGCAAGTAATCTGCCCCCCTCAGCTTCCCAAAGTGCTGGGATTACAGGCATGAGTTGCCGCGTCCGGCCTACGTTTTTTATGCCACTTTGTGCATTGCTCATCTAGGTTAGTCTTGTTCATCTTCTGGCCCTCCTAGTATGCAGCACAGTCCAATGGTGTGGCACAAGGCCTGAGGCAGGGAGGCCCCTGCTGCCCTTGCAGGCCCTGACTGAAACTCCATCACCTCTGTTTGCTTATTTATCTATAGATATATATGGTCAATTGCTTTTTGACTAAGCTTAAAAGGCAATTTAGTGGAGAAAAAGAAAATAGTCTTTGAACAAACAGTGCTGAAGAATTAAGACATTCATATGCCAAAATATCACTTTGATCCATACCTCACATCATATATAAAAATCAACTGAAAGTAGTTCATAGGCCTAAATGTAAGAGTTAATGTAAGAAGTTCTATAACTTCAAAAACTTGTGGGAAAAATATTAACAATCTTGTGTTAAGCAAATGTTTTTAGTTATGACAAAAAAAAAATATGACCCATAAAAGAAAAAAAATTTGGCCAGGCATGGTGGCTCATACCTGTAATCCCAACACTTGGGTGGGCAAGGTGGGTAGATCACCTGAAGTCAGTAGTTCAAGACGAGTCTGGCCAACATAGTAAAACCCTGTCTCTACAAAAATACAAAAATTAGCTGGGCATGAAAGCAGATGCCTGTCATCTCAGTTACTCAGGAGGCCGAGGTGGAACAATCGCTTGAACCCAGGAGGCGAAGGTTGCAGTGAGCCAAGATCATGCCATCATGGCACCAGTCCAGCCTGGGTGTGATGGTGCAAGACTCCATATCAAAAAAGAAAAGAAAGAAAAAAGAAAAATTCATAAAGTAGATTTCGTCAAAAAGAAGAATTTCTGCTCTTTGAAAGATGATGTTTAAGAGAATAAGACAAGCACAGACTGGGAAAAACATTTGCAAATCATACATTTGATAAAGGATTTGTATCTAGAAACACAAAGAAGTATCAAAATTCAATGACTGAAATAACCCAATTCATAAAAAGGGGCAAAAGATCTAAACAGAAATTCAAAAATATACAGATGGCGAGTAACAACATGAAAAGATGCTCAACATAGCGGTTATTGAGAAAACGCAAATTAAAACCATAAGATACTGTAACACACCTCTTAGAATGACTAAAATTTATAAAAGTCCCTACAGTCAGCATGGCAAATGGAACTCTCATTCATTGTGGATGGGAATGTAAAATGGTACAAGCATGTTGGAAAGCAGGCAGTTTCTTAAAAAGTTAAACAACCACCTACCATCCATTCCACTCATAGACATGTATCTGCGAGAAATGAAGGCTTATTCCCATACAAAGACATAAACACCAATGGTCATCATAGCCCCAAACTGGAAACAATTTAAATGCTCATCAGTAAGTGATTACACAAATTGTGGTACATCCATACAATGATTCCATTTTGCTTCTTCGTAATAAAAGGGAATGAATTATTGATAGACACAGTGTGGATAAACCTTTAAACAATTGTTAGTGTAAGCCAGACCAAAAAAGTCTTACTGCATGACTCTTTACAACTGCAAACTAGCCGTGTAGTGACAGAAGGCAGATCAGTAATTACCTGGGGATGGGGTGGGAGCCAGGAGTGGAAAATGGGAGTTATAAACAAGCGTGAGAAAACTTTTGGAGATGAGGAATATACTATGTAGATTGTGGTGAAGGTTTCATGAGTGTACACCTATGTTTCTGTGCAGTTTAATTTTGTCAATTTTTACTTCAATGAGGCTGTTAAAAAAAAATCTATAGCCATCCAAATTACCAACCAAGTCTAAGGGTAGAAAATGTATTTTCAGATACGCCCCTGAAGCCCCTTCAAAAAACTTAGCACTCATGTTCACTTTTTCTCAGGAGATGATTAGAAGACATGCTTCACTGTAACATCAAAGTAACCAAGAAAGGGGAAGATGGTTGATTTAGGAACTACATGATTCAATACAGCACAGAGGTAACGGGAGTTTCTAAAGCAGTGATAAAGGGATGTCTCAGGGTTACAGCTGTATAGCAGCTTTAGACAGCAACCAGACTGTATTAGAAAAAGAAGACGGATGATGGCTCTGGAAGGGCTCTAGGAAAAATATGAATCTTTGTGTTTGGAGCTTGTTGCAGCAGCATGTGGAAAAAGGCAACAGTCACTTTCAACACCGACTAAATGAAAAAAGTGAACCAATCAGTAACTGCAGGAAACAAAGTTGTATCAGAAAGGAAACAGTACAGTGACTGGCTGGGAAGCTGTAAATACTATTTATGTACTATATAAACACTAGCAATTTAAACAAAACTTGTGATAAAAGTCAATGAAGTGGGCTGGGCTCGGTGACTCATGCCTGTAATCCCAGCACTTTGGGAGGCTGAGGTGGATGGATCACTTGAAGTCAGGAGTTCAAGATCAGCCTGGCTAACATGGTAAAACCTTGTCTCTACTAAAAATACAAAAATTAACTGGGCATGGCGGTGTACATCTGTAGTTACAGCTACTCGGGAGGCAGAGGCAGAAGAACTGCTTGAACCTTGGAGGAGGCGGCTGCAGTGAGCCCAGATCATGCCATTGCACTACAGCTTGGGCGACAGAGCGAGTCTCCATCTCAAAAAAAAAAAAAAAAAGTCAATGAAGTGGGTAAGTGTGAAAACAAGGTGGCCCCTCATTTCTCATTTCCCCTCAGGGTTTCTTAACCTTGGTGATATTACCTTGGGCCAGAAAATGCTTTGTTATAGGAGGCTAGCCTGTGCATTACGAGATGTCCAGCATCATTTGTGGCAGTAATACTGGCCTTTATCCCCCAGCTGTGACAACCAAAAACGCCTTTAGGCATTGCCAAATGTTCCCAGGAGAAAAAAAAAAAAAATCCCAGTTGAGAACTGTTGCCTCATCCTTCAATGTGCCTTTCCTAGTAATAAGGACATTCTCTTACATAATCACAGGTCAGCTATCATCTTCAAGGAGTTCAGCATTAACCCAATACTTTCATCTGATCTACCATCCATCCCCCAGTTTCGTCAACTGACTCACCACCACCCTTTACAAGATCTTTTTTCTTCAGTACAGGGTCCTGTATTTCATTTGTCATGTGCCTTGGTCTTTAATCTAGAGGGAGACCTTATCTTTTTTTCATATTTGATGTCTTTTAAGAATGCAGTCCCTTTAAGACTTTTTACCCTTTTTCTATAAATCTATAACTGTTCTCAAAAGTCTTTTTTTCTTAAAGACTTTATTTTTTGAGAAGTTATAAATTTACAGTGAAAGTGAAAATTTAGTAGAGTTCCCACATGGCCCAGTGTCCACTATTAACATCTTACATTAGCATTGAACATGCTACAATAAATGAAATACTGATACGTACACTGTCATTAAGTCTATACTTTCAGTTTTCTTTCATTTTTACTGTTCTTTTCTGTTCCAAGATCCCACAGTACATTTAGTCACCGTTAAGTATCCATTATTTAAAGTGTCAAACGGCTTCTCTTGGTTGTGAGAATTTCTCAGGTTTTCTTGGTTTTTCATGACCTTGACAGTTCTGAGGAATCTTGGTTGGATATTTTGCTGTCTGTTCTATTGTAATTTGTCTGATAGTTTCCTCATTATCAGGCTGGGGTTATGTTTGCAGGTACACCCAGAGGTAAAGAGTCCTTGGTATCACAGCATTTCAACGATACCTACTAACATGACTTATCAATGCTGACGTTGACCTTGATCATCTGGTTGCGGTAGTGTTTATCAGGTTTCTCTGCTGTGAAGTTACTCTGAAGTCCTTCCCAAACTATACTCTTTGGAACAAAATGACTACGTATACCCCACACTTAAGGAGCAGGGAGTTATACTCCCTTCCTTGAGAGTGGAGTATTCATATAAAGTATTTGGAATTCTTCTGTATAGATTTCCTTTTTTAAAAAATAAAAATTTCCAGGCCGGGCGCGGTGGCTCAAGCCTGTAATCCCAGCACTTTGGGAGGCCGAGACGGGCGGATCACGAGGTCAGGAGATCGAGACCATCCTGGCTAACACGGTGAAACCCCGCCTCTACTAAAAAATACAAAAACCTAGCCGGGCGAGGTGGCGGGCGCCTGTAGTCCCAGCTACTTGGGAGGCTGAGGCAGGAGAATGGCGTAAACCCGGGAGGCGGAGCTTGCAGTGAGCTGAGATCCGGCCACTGCACTCCAGCCCGGGCGACAGAGCAAGACTCCATCTCAAAAAAAATAAAAATAAAAATTTCCTTGTTTTGGGTTTTAGGTGTCCTCAGGATTATACTTACGTTGCACTGCCTAATTGATGCTATCATTTTCAAGGCATCGATTCCAGAGGCATGATGTCAATCTGCCCCTTATTGGTGATGTTAATTTTTTTTTTTTTTTTGGAGACAGGGTCTCCCTCTGCTACCCAGGCTGGAGTGCAGTGGAGTGATTTCCGCTCACTGCAACCTCCACCTCTGGGGTTCAAGCTATCCTTTTGCCTCAGCCTCCTGAATAGCTGGGATTACACGTGTGCCACCTCGCCCAGCTAATTTTTGTACTTTTCGTAGAGGTGGGGTTTTGCCATGTTCGTCAGGCTGGTCTGAAACTCCTGGCCTCATGTGATCCTCCCACCTTGGTCTCCCAAACCAAAGTGCCGGGATTACAGGTGTGAGCCACTGCATGTCCTGGTCTATATATGGTCTGGTGTCTCCACTGTACTTTTGCTATTTTCTTTAATAAGCAATCTATGGGGAGACACTTAAAGACAATGCAAATATTCAGTTCATCAAATTTTCACTCAAGATTCAGGATCCAATGATTCTTGCCCAATCTCTCACTGTGATGATTTCCCAACCCCAACATTCCGTGTATGTTCAGCAGTCAGCATTCTCTAAGGAAGAGCTCTCTTTTTTCTCTTTTTACTTATTATTGCTATCAACTAATGGATTTCTATTTCTCAGTGTTTCATTTTATTTTTTTGAGATGGCATCTCACTGTTGCCCAGGCTGGAGTGCAGCGGTGCTATCTCAGCTCACTGCAACCTCCACGTCCTACGTTCAGGCGATTCTTCTGCCTCAGCCTCCCAAGTAGCTGGGATTACAGGCGCCTGCCACCAAGCCTACTTTTTTTTTTTTTTTGTATTTTTAGTAGAGATGGGATTTCACCATGTTGGCCAGGCTGGTTTCAAACTCCTGACTTCAAGTGATCCGCCCGCCTCGGCCTCCCAAAGTGCTAGGATTATAGGTGTGAGCCACCATGCCCAGCCTACTTTTCAAGGTTTTATAACTCATTATTGTCCTTAATTATCTGGGGGATCATACTGTCCCAGAGTAGGTCAGTGGGAGCCCCTTAGAGCCTACTCCTGTGTCATTCTGATATGCCTCTATCATTTTCTGAGCATTTCCTTACTTTCTGGCATAACAAGATATTCCAGGCTTATCTTATAACCATTTCTCTGTGCCAGCCCTGGAACCAAACATTTCTCCTAACAACCTTGGTATCTTTTAGTGGGGAATGATATAAGAAATACAGATCTAGGTATTCAATGTACTTATTGCTATTTGGGTATCTCTTTGCTTCTCTGGGCCTTTCCACTGGACAAAGAATATAAACACACACGCATGTGACATATGTATACACACATGTATTTTCGAAAATTATGAGTTCACACTTAAACCCCCAATTCCAAGCCATCCCCACAAGGGCTTTTTTCTCACCTTCCCACACTTCACATTTGTCTTTTTCAACAGAATGCTGGCTCTTAACAAAACCTATCTACTCATCTGCTCAACCCTTTTACACATTTAAATAGTTACAGAAGCATTACAGCATACCACTACAAAAAAACTGTTAAGAGTTCAGTATTTCTTTGCAGTCACTTCTCTCTAGACTGACTACTGAGTACAAAAGTTACTTGGATTATTTATTTCAATGTGGTTGTTACTGACTTAAGTTAGAATTGGTTTGCTTTTGGTTTTTAGTCTCCTCCATCATCCTTATTGGATTAACTTCATGTTTTGGGGGACTACTGGAAAGATCACCCTTCTTGCAAAAATAAAGAACTACACAAATAGGTGTAACTCAAAGAAATGTCATTTCCTTCCCTGCCTCACCACCCACCCTGTTAAGCAGGTAACCAACTTTATCACTTTCTGATTCATCCTTCTTATTTGTGTACATTTTGAAAAAGTAAACAGAATATGTACAGGTATACATATGTTTTCTTATTTCCATTTCCTACACAAAAGTCACATACTATATTCCTCTGTCCTTTGTTTTTATTAGTTTAGAAATACATCCTGGAAATCATTCCATTTCAGTGCGCTGACATCTTCCTTATCCTTACAGCTGCATAGTACTCCATTGTGAATGTTTATTCAATAAATTTCTTGTTTCAACATTTAGTTTTCAATGTTCTGCAATTACAAATATGCTGCAGCAAACTTATGTATCTGTGTTTTAATACTGTGCATGGTATACCTCCAGGGTATATTCTCAGAAATAGGATTGCTGGGTAGGATATATGTATATGTAATTTTGTTAGGCATTGCCAAATTCCACTCAAAAGAAATGTAATCATTTGCACCAGCAATATTGAGAGTGCTTGTTTCCCCAGAGGCACTGGGAATGTATTGTCAAGTGTCTGAATTTTTCCCAAAATGATGGATGAAAAATGGTATGCCAGTATAGTTGTCACTGTCTTTTTTTTTTTTTTTTTTTTTAAAGCTATTTGGAAATAACTTTGAACTTTCAGGAAAGTTAGAAGAATAATACAATGAAGTCCTGTGTACTCTACTCAAACTCACCAATTACTAATATTTTGCCCCATTTTTTCTTCTCTAAACACATAGTTCTTCTGAATAATTTGAAAGTTACATATCCCAAAATAATTCAAAGTGCATTTTCTTGGAATAAAAACATTTTCTTGTAACTGGAGCATAGTTATCAGTTTTAGGAAATCTGACAATATATGATACTTAACTCTAATTCACCATACACATTCCAACTGACTCAATGTCTTTATAGCATTTCCTCCTTCAAGACCAGGATCACATGAATTAAAAAGTCATATTTATCTTTTAGTGTCCTTTAATCTGGAAGATTAGTTTTAATTTTTTTCAGACACAGGGTCTCCCTATGTTGCCCAGGCTGGAATCAAACTCCTGGTGTCAAACGATCCTCCCGCCACAGCCTCCTGAGTAATTGGGATTACAGGTGTACACTGACATGTTTGGTTTGAAATTATTTTTGAAGAATGCAAGCAAGCCCCTTCCCCCTTAACAGAATGCTTCTCATTTGAGGTTCATTTGATGTGCCTGTGTCCTTAGGAGACTCTGGTTATGTACCCCATAATACTACATTTGACCTCAGGATATCATAACCAGAGTCACAAGATTCCTGTCTGTCTCTCACTAGTGATATTAATTTTGATTACTTTTTTAAGGCGTAGTCCAGTTTTCCACTGTATACTATGTATTTCTCCTTGCAACCAACAGCAACCTCAGGGACACATTTTGAAATATGATCACATTGTTTCTCATTGAAGTCTCACCGCCATTCTTAAATTTGGCATCTAATGATAACTTGTGCCAAACCAAACATTAGTATGGTGGCTGCAAAATGATTTCCCAACTCCAGCACTTTTTTCTATCAGTCAGCAAGAAATCTTGTCATCACCCCCTTTTATTGACATACCTATTTATTATCAGTATGAATTCACTAACTTCTATTTTTTTCCCAGTGGTTTATCATTCATCACTATTCTTATTCTGGGGTTCGAAATATGCCAGAATTGGCCACAATGATGCCCCTGAACTCATTCTTGTGTGCCTTTTTTTTCCTGAGACAGTCTCCCCCTGTTGCCAGTGCAGTGGCGTGATCTCAGCTTACTGCAACCTCCGCCTCCCGGGTTCAAGTGATTCTTGTGCCTCAGCCTTCTGAGTTGCTGGGATTATAGGTGTGCACCAGCAAGCCAGGCTGATTTTTGTATTCTTACTAGAGGCAGGGTTTCACCATGTTGGCCAGGCTGGTCTGGAACTCCTGGCCTCAAGTGATCTGCTCGACTCAGCCTCCCAAAGTGCTGGGATTACAGGCGTGACCCACCAAGCCAGGCCTCCTAATGTTCTTTTGACATACTTCCATCTGCATTTTGAGGAATTCCTTCCTTTCTTGCATATCAAGATATTCCAGGCTCATTTTACACCTATGTTGCTCCAGCCCTGAAATCAGTAATTTTTCCAAGGAACTCTAGTCCTTATTAGCGAAGAACTGGTATTGAAAGCCAAGATCTGGGCACTCAGTGCAGTTCTACAGAGCATTTTTTTTTTTTTAAGACAGAGTCTCACTCTGTCGCCCAGGCTGGAGTGCAGTGGCACCATCTCGGCTCACTGTAACCTCTGCCTCCCAGGTTCAAGCGATTTTCCTGCCTCAGCTTCTCGAGTAGCGGGACTACAGGCGCATGCCACCATGCCCAGCTACTTTTTTGTATTTTTAGTAGAGGCGGAGTTGCACCGTGTTAGCCAAGATGGTCTCGATCTCCTGACCTCTTGATCTGATTGCCTCGGCCTCCCAAAGTGCTAGGATTACAAGCGTGAGCCACTGTGCCCAGCCCTAGAAGATTTTATCTTCTTTTTTGTGGTTTCATGTGCCTACCTCTACCTTTTTTCTTCTTTAGGATTTTTAGTCTTAATTTTCTTCAAAGTTCTTGGCATTGAGAAATTTACATTTACCCTTTGTATGTATGGAAAATTGTGATTTTGCACATGAAGTTTTTCCCCATATATTTAAAATATCTTAGGTAGCAAAATTTATCAGCATTTTATTTCATTGTACCTTGATCATGAGTCAAAAAACTTCTTCCTGAAGCATGGTACAGAAAAATGTTCCCATATTTTTTCCTGGCATTTGTATAGTTTTTATATTTAGATCTGATGTGTCTGGACTTTATCATTATATATGGCATGGAGAACAGCTCTAATATTTTTTCCAAATGGCTATCTAGTTGTGCCAACATCTTTTATCAAAACGTCCATCTTTGTCTCAGTGATTTAAAATACCACTTTAAGTGCTAGGTTTCCACATGTAATTGTCCCCATTTCTGGATTTCACACTATTTCCCTGGTCTGTCTATTCTTGTGTCAATGTCTTGCTTTCTGAATCATTAAGGGTTTGGAACGTATTTTGGTATCTTGCAGAGCTAGATACCCCCTCAAAAATCTCTTAATGTTTTTACATTCTTGCATGTTTATTTTTCCAAGTGCATTTCAGTATTAGATAGTTCAACTCTATACCAAAGTTATCAGTCCTTATATTAGGATCTCATTAAATTTCGAATTAACTTCGGAAAAAGTGACATTTTAGTATGTCCAAAGAACAATGGATGTCTTTCCATTTGTTCAAGTCTGCTTTGTGTCTTTTGGGAATGTCTTATATTGCCTGCTTCACATAGGTTTTTAACACGTTTTTAAAAAGTAAATCCTCAGGAATTTAATTACAGATTGAGTATTCCTTATCCAAAATGCTTGGGACCAGAAGCATTTCAGATTTTGGAATATGTGCATACACATATCTTGGGGATGAGACCCAAGTCTAAACACGAAACTCGCTTGTTTCATATCCAACTTATACACATAGCCTGAAGATAATTAGTACAGTATAAAAAAAATGGTGCATTTAGTAAGGTTTGTGTACACTGAACCAGCAGAAAGCAAAGGTGTCACTCAGGTGCCATGTGGTTTATCTGTGGTGTCATGTCCGTGCTCAAAGAGTTTCAAATTTTGGAGCATTTTGGACTTCGATTTTCGGGTTAGGGATGCTCAATCTATGTTTTGTTGTTGCTATTGTAATCTTCTCTTTTGTTGTATTTTCTTAACTGGTTATTTTCTCACTACATGAAGGTTTATTATTTTATATCCTATCTCGCTGAATTGTTTGAAGGTAGTTTTGTCATTGATTTTCTCAGGCTTTCCAGATAAACAATCATGTCACTAACAGAGAATCTTTTCTTCTTTTTCCACTGTTACGTCTCTAATTT
The DNA here is from genome assembly GCF_000951035.1 of Colobus angolensis palliatus. Classification (NCBI taxonomy): domain Eukaryota; kingdom Metazoa; phylum Chordata; class Mammalia; order Primates; family Cercopithecidae; genus Colobus; species Colobus angolensis. Next base: position 5,386,010 of record NW_012118488.1, read on the forward strand.
GTTTTTTGTTTTGTTTTTTGAGACAGAGTCTCACTCTGTTGCCCAGGCTGGAGTGCACTGGCGCCATCTCGGCTCACTGCAACCTCCACCTCCAGGGTTCAAGCGATTCTCCCACCTTAGCCTCCTGAGTAGCTGGGACTACAGGTGTGTGCCACCACACCGAATAATTTTTTTTTTCTTTAATTCTTAGCAGAGACGGGGTTTCACCACGTTGGCCAGGCTGGTCTCGAACTCCTGACCTCAGGTGATCCACCCGCCTCAGCCTCCCGAAGTGCTGGGAATACAGGCGCGAGCCACCGCACCCGGCCATTTGTTTTCTATCTGTATGGGCTCATATTTCCAGTATAAGGTTAAGTCATGGAGAAAATGGGCATCCTTACTTTATTCTTGATTGTGGTGTTTCTTAATAAGATTCTGGCTTTAGGGTTAAGGCTATGTACATGTGCATATGTGTGCATTCATAAAAATAAAAATATTGTATGTTAAGGAAGTATTCATCCATTCATATTTTCTGAAAGGTTTCTGTTAGGAACAGGTGTTGAATTTTGTCATAGGCTTTTTCAGCTTCTATAAAGAGAACACAACTTTTTCTCTTTTGACCGATTGATATGGTGAACTACATAAATAGATTTCTAAATACTGAATCATCCTCGTATTCCTGGTATAAAACTCACTCATCAAAACGTATTTTTGTAATATGGTGTGAGAGACTGCACAATAAGTTTTCCATTAGTATCTGTATGTGGTATCTCTGTAATTTTCACTTTTTGAGCTATCTTTATCAGGTTAAGAAATCAGTATTACTTTTTTTTTTTGTGAGACAGGGTCTTGCTTTATTGCCCAGGCTGGAGTGCAGTGGCATGATCTTGGCTCACTGCAGCCTCAACACCCCTGGGTTCAAGTGATCCTCCCAGCCCAGCCCTCCCAAGTAGCTGGGACTACAGGCACACACCACTGTGCTCAGCTAATTTTTTAGTTGTTTGTAGAGTTGAAGTCTCACAACAATTGCCCAGGCCGATCTCAAACTCCTGGGGTCAAGTGATCCTCCTACCTTGGCCTCCCAAAATGCTAGGATTACAGGTGTGAGCCACTGCGCACAATCCAGTATTACTTTTACGTCATAAAAATAATTAGCTTTCCATTTTCTATATTCATGTAGCATCGGGAATATCTGGTCAGGCAGAATTCCCCTGTGAAACCACCTAGGCCTGGTGTTTGGTGGGATGGTTCCTTGACAAATTTCTATTTCTTCTAGGAAAATTGGTCTTATTTTCTTTTCATCTCTAATGAGGTCCATTTTATTAAACTGTATTTTCCTAAGAAATTATCCATTTCATATAGGTTTTGAAATGTATTTGTACAGAGGTGTGCAAAATAGTTCTGTATTAAAATAGTTCTCAATTTCCTCTGTATCCAATGTTATTTTGCCGTTGTCATGTCTTAAAATTTTATTTGTGCTTTCTCCCTTTCCCCACTTGGTTAAATTAGCTAGTGACTTATCTATTATGTGACTCTTCCCTCAAGAGTCCAAGACTGATTCATCATCTACACGTATAGTTTTTCTGTTAACTTATTAACTTCTACTTTTATTTCCCTTGTGCTTTCGGCTTACTTTGTTCATTTCTGAATTAGGAATTTATTTTCATTTATGTAAGTGTTCAGGGCTATGAATTTTCCTCTGCTCACTGCTTTAAATGTATTCCACAGATTCTGGTAGGTTAAGTATGTAGTATTTTCCTTATCAACATTTTCCAGAAACTTTGCAATTTGGGTTTCCCTCTTACCCATTAAAAGTTTTAAAATTAAGGCATGCTGTTGAACACTTATCCAAATACAGGACTTTTCAGTCACTCTAGAAAGCTCCTTCCTGTCCTTTCCCACTCAAGCTCTCCCCAATCCTGAGTTCTATCAGCTTTGGCTAGATTTTGTATATATTTAAGATTTTATATAAATGGCATAAAATCGCATGGATATTTTTGTGTCTTAATTTCTTCCAGTCAGCACAGTATTTCTGAGATTCATTCATGTTACATGTACAAAAGGTTTCTTTTTATTGCTCAGTAATACTCGTCAATGTATCAGCTTACCCTTTCTTCATCCAGATTTTATTATGAATAAAGCTGCCTCACAAATTCTTATACAAAGTTTTCTGTGAATACATAATACAAGGTTTCTTAATTTCAAGACGGAAGTGCAATGTCCTTTTGCTTTTTGGATTTTTGTTTTCTTGTATGGGACCTACTAATGTTTTTCTAATAGATGGACAATTTTTTGTGAATATTCTGTGTTTAAAAAGAACATACTCTCTGGCCCAGCATGGTGGCTCATGCCTATAATCCCAGCACTTTGGGAGGCCAAGGCAGGAAGATTGCTTGAACCCAAGAGTTTGAGACTAGCCTGGGCAACGTGGAGAGACTTCGTCTCTACAATAAGCAAAAAAAAAAAAAAAAAAATTAGCTGGGCATGGTGGCGTGCACCTGTGGTCCCAGCTACTTGGGAGACTGAGGAGGGAGGATCACCTGAGGCGGGGAGGTCAAGGCTGCAGTGAGCTGTGACCACGCCACTGTACTCCAGCCTGGGAGACAGAGTGAGGGGGCGGGATGGAAACAGCATATTCTTGATTATTAGGGATATACTTGAAGATTTGCATTATATTATTCGGATCTTTTATATCCTTTTTTATCCACTACATCTTGTGCTAAGTGTCAAAGTCCTCTAATTTTAGTTTATTTCTTCTTATACTTCATACAGATTTTGCTTTACACAGATTGTTGCTGTATTATTTGGTACATATTTAACTGTTATTCTTTGTTGTGAATCATGGTTTCTAGCATTATAAACTGTTCTCTTTTGTCTGATTTAATGCTGTTTTTGGTTTGAATTCTACTTTGCTATCAGCATTGCCAGTCTTGCATTCTTGGGGTTTCTATTTGCCTGGTACATCTTTGTACTGGCCTTTATGATTGCTCTCAATTCTCCACATATTTTATCATTAGGGTGTGCATTATGTACTTCACACTTTTTTTCTGTTCCATCATAATTTTCTTTGTCCCTTAAAAAATTTCTCTCAGTATTTTGGCAAGTCCTCCTAATATGCTTACCTTTATATTAATAGCTTTCACAGTATGTCGTATCTTTTTTCTTACCTAATCTTTTCTATTTGGTCTTTCAGTTTTAGATGGTAGCCTCTGACTCCCTCATATTACTTCAACTACAGTAATTAATCTTATTCTAGTTCTGAAAAGAACAGTTCTAGACAGGGTCTCATTCTGTTGCCCAGGCTGGAGTGCAGTTACGCAAACACAGCTCTCTGCAGCCTCGACCTCCTGGGCTCAAACGATACTCCTACTTCAGTCTCCCGAGTAGCTGGGATTACAGTCATGAGCCACCATGCCTGGCTAAACTTTTTTTTTTTTTGTAGAGACTGGGTCTCACTATGTTGCCCAGGCTGGTCTAGAAGTCCTGGGCTCAAGTAATCCACCCACCTAAGCCTCCCAAAGCGCTGGGATTACAGGTGTGAGCCACCACACATGGCCTTAGTTTTTCCTTTTCTTTCCCTTTCCCATCCCCTTATATTTCAGTTGCATTCTTTCTGCTTTGTCAGAACGTATAACATTTATGTACTACTCTATTCTCTAGGTCCCCACTACTGGTTTTAATCTTAGTTCAAAAAGATATCTGAAATACTTACTGTCACAGTCTTTTTGTAGGAAATTTCCCAACTATCTCTTTTAGATGAAAGTCATCCTTTTCGAGTGTCCTCAGAAGGGGTAAACGAGTACTGAGTAGAGTTTATTTCCTGAGTTCTTGCATATTCAAACTGTTGTTCTGCAGTCTTAATACCTGAACAACAGTTAGCTGGATATAAAATCCTTGGCTAGCAGTCACTTTCCTCATGCTGCTCCACTGTCTTGCTTTGTTATGTTGCTTTTGAGAAATCTGACACTGGGCTAATTAATTCTCTTGCCTCTATGACACGTCTTTGCCTAGAGACCCTGATAATTCTTTGCATCTTTACAGTCATACAGCTTTACTAGGAAGTATCTTTGAGCGTGCCTTCTGGTATGAACTTCTGAGGTCTAGATTCAGATGTCTTTTCACTTCCAGAAAGTTTTCTTGGATTACAGTTTTAAATATTTAAGGACACCAATTATATACAGTAAACTTCAGATCCATCTCCCATTTCAACTTGGTAAATTTTGTCCTGTGGGAATGTTAAAACTTCATTACTGGTTATGATTTCATCTTCTATTTTTCTGTTTAATCTACTTTGTGTTCATTTCTTAATGTTTTTTGTTCCTTTCTGTTTCGAGTTTTATATTTGTTTCAGAACATTTCTTAATTTTATCTTTCAAATCTCTCAACATTGGTTTCAGGATATTTAATTTCACTTGGAGCATTGTGTCAATTTTTTCCCATTTTCTTTTTTTTTTTT
>NW_012118488.1:5390509-5400510 GCF_000951035.1 Colobus angolensis palliatus
GGAGTCCAGTGGCACAATCATGGCTCACTTCAACCTCAGTCTCCCACCAGACTCAAGCAATCCTCCCACCTCTGCCACCGAGTAGTTGGGACTACAGGTGTGTGCCACCACACCTAACTTTTGTTATTTTTTTTGTAGAGACAGGGTTTCACCATGTTAGCCAGGATGGTCTCGATCTCCTGACCTCGTGATCCGCCCGTCTCGGCCTTCCAAAGTGCTGGGATTACAGGCTTGAGCCACTGCGCCTGGCCTTTTCCTGCATTTTTTGATGGGGGTAGTTTTCATCAGTTGAAATGCTGATTCACATTTCCTGTTTGTTTTTTCTTACAGTTCTGCATGGATGTGGCCTGTTCTTTTCGATTTCTGTTCGTTTCATAGGCAGAGCTGCTAGTTCAAGAACACCCTCTTCTCTAAGTTCAGTTTTTTTCTTTTCCTGAAGAATTTTTTCTTCTTCCTCCTTCTTCACTGCCATGTCTCCAAGTCTTCATGTTTCCCTTATGAGGCAACGCTTATAATTTAAAGCTACCAATTCCGGTACTGCTTACCGTTAAGCTCTTCTCTGTATATAGAGCTGTGAACTATCAAACTCCAAACCTATGATCAATGTTTTGGAACTTCTTTCGGATTTTCTCTTCCTGGGAGTGGATCTTTGTACCTTGTCTAAGGCTTTCATGCTCCCATACCTCTTTCACTAAATTTGTCAGGTCTTCCCTCTGCCACTCTTAACACCCAGAGGAATGAGCATAAGAAGCATTTGGAATTTGGTTTATTTCTCTACCTATAAGAATCGACAAATCTCTATTTATAGGTAGAGAAATAAACTAAATTTATAAGTTGAACTCTCAAACACATTTCGTCCTATAGGAGTTTATTTGTAAATTCTACAATAACCTAATATTGGACTTGCTCTGTTGTTCAGGATGGAGTGCAGTGGCATGATCTTGGCTTATGGTAACCTCTGTTTCCCAGGTTCAAGTGATTCTCATGCCTCACTTTCCTGAGAAGCTGGGATTACAGTGTGTACCACAATACCTGGGTAATTTTTGTATTTTTGGTAGAGATGGGGTTTCGCCATGTTGTCCAGGCTGATCTCGAACTCCTAGCCTCAAGTGATTCGCCCACTTTGGCCTCCCAAACTGTTGGGATTACAGGCATGAGCCACTCCACCCAGCCATGTTGGACTATTTTTATTACTACTCTGTTACGGTTATTATCATAATATTTGTAATATGCTTAGTATGTATCAGGCACATTCAGCACTTAAATCTGTAGCAGCACATTAAACCTTGTAAGTGTTACTGCCATTTTACAGGAGGCAGTGGCCCAAATAGGCTAAGCAACTTGCCCAAGATCATATAACAACCATGAACACTAATAATATAAATCATGGGACTATCTTAAAACCTTTAAAATTTTAACCTTCTTTCTTTTTTTCCCCCTGAATACTGGTTGTCAGTTAGCCTCTGTAAGCATAGAAAACAAGCATCAAATAAGTATGTTTCAGGTAATGCGGCCTCTTGAACATTTTGCTCTTCAAAATAAAACTGAGGCCAGGTGTGGTGGCTCACACCTGTAATCCTAGCACTTTGGGAGACCAAGGTGGGTGGATCACTTGAGGTCAGGAGTTCTAGACCAGCCTGGCCAATATGGAAAACCCCCGTCTCTACTAAAAAATACAAAAATCAGCCAGGCGTGGTGATGGCACCTGTAGACCCAGCTATTAGGGAGGCTGAGGCAGGAGAATCACTTGAACCCGGGAGACGAAGGTTGCAGAGAGCCGAGATCGCACCACTGTACTCCAGTCTGGACGACAGAGTGAGACTCTGTCTCAAAAAAACAAAACCCCCCCGAAAAACTGCAAATCATATTAGATGACCATTTAAGGTCTTGAATATAGGAAGATGGGATGATTATAGGTATGTAAACCTTGCTTTATATTTGGGTTATGATAACTCCCTGTCTACTATAAAATCACTAATGTCTAAAATTAATACACTAAGTAAATAAGCCCAAACTTTAGAATTAGAGAGATAGATACTAGATGAAAAAGCTAAAAGAATGAAAGTAGTTATCTCATCAGAGCTGAACTGGACAAGGAATCATTTTTTTGGAATACTTTTAGCATTGTTTAATTATCGTACTATGAAGTGCATGTATTACTTTGATAAAAATAAAAGCTAACTTATATGAAGTATATAGTACATTAAAAAATTAAGTTGGTATATATTGACAGATTGATGATATCTGATACCAGTAAATATATGTGGGAAAAACAGTGCTCATATACACTTGGTAGGAAGGTAAACTTATACTGTATCTTTCTGGAAGGCAATTTGACATTACATATGAAAATTTAAGATGGCTATGTCTTTTGACTAGGTAATCCCATTTTTAGGAATCTGTCCTTCAGAAATACTCATACATAATACATACAAGGACAAAAGAATATGTAGAGGGATGTTTGCTAATGTAATAATAATGAAAAACTGGAGACAATCTTACAATCAGCAGGGGAATGATGAGCAACAGGTAAAATACTGAGTGGAAAAAATAAATCACCATATATAGTATAATAAAATATATCACAGTATGACTCACTTTTTATTCAAAGGAACAATATACACTGGCATACACATAGATCAATATATGTATGTTTGTTTTTATGTGCACTAAGAAAGACCTTAGGAACAGTTAAACTTAGCAGCGTGGGAGCAGAATGGGAAGATGAATCTAACTTTTCAATATTTCTCTTTTTTTAAACATTATAGGTGCACTTCTATAATAAAAAATAAAACAAAAGGTTTGTATAGTGACAAAATTAAAGAAGAGATCACAAATCACAACATAACTTCACTGTCCTACTGTAATTGTCACCAAGGTAAACCATCCTCCCTATGAAATCTACAAGGGAATTAAAAGGCATAGTCATTAACTTATTGGTATAATCAAACGAAAGTTCCAACAAAACTAAACATCTCTGGGAGAAATGACAGAAAACGCTTGAAATCTTAAATGCAAGTGTCAATAAATATGCAGTCAAATAATATTAATAACAGTATAATTTCAATATGAATAAACTCATCAGAAGTCAACCAATTCTTCATTATCCAAACCCACTGGGAGCAGTGGCTCACATAACTTTCAAAGTTTTACATTTAGCTATGGAACAAGTATTTTCTAGAAACTTAAATTTGAATGTTGTATGCATGAGATCACAAAGTGCAAACAGAAATTACTACATGCTCTGTGATGACTGAACTTGGTAGGAGCTCAAGAGCTATTTAGCTCCTGCAGGCCTCTTTTTCATTCTATTATACTATGAGGATGAAAGCACATTTGGCATAGTGATAGAACTCATCAGTGTAAAGAGAAATGCCTTCCTTCTTTCTAAGCTTACTGTTATGAGGAACATAAATGGTAAGGATTTGGGATTACTGGGTTTTTATTTCCCATAAATTCAATGTGCAAGCAAGAATAAATTCATGTCAATGATACAATCAAGAGGAAACCGAAAGCAGTAATATTCTGAATAACCCATCTAAAGAAATGGAAAAGTACCCAGGAGAATGACAGGAGAGGACAATATTCTACATAGCAATATTAAGATTTAAAGCAACAGTGAGAAAAGGAACTCATTCTTTGATCTACAAGAAATAAAAATTTCTACCTCTTTGGGTTCAACTTCTAGTCCTATCACTGTTATGACTTTGGATGTAGCAATTACTTGGGTCTCAGTTTCCCTCTCTTCTAAGTAAGAAAAACATCACTTACCACACAGGAAGGATGTATGATAAAATAAAAAAATTCACATGAATAGACTTTCAGTTCTCCTGAAGAAAGCTATGAATCCTTAAGTACGAACCTGGAAAGCTAATTAAAAATAAGATGACCATATCAAAATTAAGTCTGAAACAAGCAGTAGCCTAGAGGTTCCCTGAGATCATTATCAGCTATCAATTCTACCCCAAATAATAGAATTCATACTGAAGTTGGGTCTATAGGGCAAATGTGGTCTGAAGGATCAAACAAGATCATTTATTAGTATGTTAACATAGAGACGGGCCAGGCGCGGTGGCTCACGCCTGTAATCCCAACACTGGGAGGCTGAGGTGGGCAGATCATGAGGTCAGGAGTTTGAGACCAGCCTGGCCACTATGGTGAAAACCCGCCACTATTAAAAATACAAAAATGAACTGGGTGTGGTGGCACTCGCCAGTAGTCCCAGCTACTCGGGAGGCTGAGGCAAAAGAATCGCTTGAACCGGGAGGCGGAGGTTGTAGTGAGCCGAGATCATGCCACTGCACTCCAGCCTGGGCCACAGAGCAAGACTCCGTCTCAAAAAAAAAAAAAAAAAGTGAGAATATAAATTAAACAGCTTAGCTTATTCAATGTCATAGTGATTTGGTATAACCTAAAAACACTTGATCTGAAATAACAACATTCTCTTGGTGTTTACCTTTAAAAAATATATTTGGAACTGGTTGCTGAGAAGATATATAACCACTGAACAATAGTAACTACAGGCTGTTAATAATTAAACAAAGTTGGGTTAAACACATACATATACACAAGGGGGCTACTTCTTCAGTGAATAAAATAATCTCTAGCAAATTTGAAAGCTTAGCAGACTTAATTTTTTTTTTTTTCTTTTTCTGAGATGGAGTCTCATTCTGTCGTCCAGGCTGGAGTCCAGTGGCACAATCATGGCTCACTTCAACCTCAGTCTCCCACCAGACTCAAGCAATCCTCCCACCTCTGCCACCGAGTAGTTGGGACTACCGGTGTGTGCCACCACACCTAACTTTTGTTATTTTTTTTGTAGAGACAGGGTTTCACCATGTTGCCCAGGCTGATCTTGAACTCCTGGGCTCAAGCAATCTGCCTGCCCTGGGCTCCCAAAGTGTTGGGGTTACAGGCGTTTGAGCCACTACATCTGGCTAATATTAACCAATATTTATTGAATGATATATACAAATCATTATGCTTAGCACCAGAAATACAAAGAAGTATTGGACTTAACACTCCTGTCCTACAATTAAACTGCAAATGATGGCCAAATAATTGGGCCACAACGTTGAACAAACTAATGAGTATTGTATACAATCAGTTTTAATAGACTAGTAGTAGGAATTAAACACAGTGAAAAACGAAAAAAAAGGAAAGCCTGGGAACACATCTTAACATTTTATCTTAGGATTTGTCTCATCTTTTATAGCAGCTTACATTTTTTTTAAACAGCGGGCATAACATCTGAGTGGAGGTTTATAGAAACTACAGGAGGAAGGGCTAATGTTCACCCCGTATTTCAGATGAGGAAAGTGAAGCTTTCAAAGAGGTTACGCAACTTTCCTAAAATCGCAGTTGAGAGAGCTACCTTGCCGACTTTGTCCAGAGCTCACTTCTATTGCACTAAATTCTAAATTATCAGTGCTAAAGTGAGAACTTGAAGGGACCTCAGAAATCGCCTAATGGAGTGTTCCCCTAACCAACCTGATAAACTTTCTGGGATATACATTAAAAACCCATTCCCAGGACCCACTGCAGATCTACTAAATAAGTTAAACGTGAGAGGTTTTATATTTTAACAAGAGTCGCCAAGAAGTAATTCTAATGATTAGTTATGCTTAGAAAACACTGTACTATGTCTGTATGTCCAGTATGCCAGATATTTGGCTACTTAAATTTACATTGATTAAAACAGCAAAATTAAAAATTGAGTTCTTCAATTTTTAGTTCCACCAGTTACATTTTAAGTGCTCAACAGCCACATGTGGCTAGTAGCTACCGTAACTGGACAGCAAAGATATAGGAAATATCCATCCTGCAGAAATTTCTATTGGATTATGCTGATACTAGACCAACCCTTCAACTGCCATGAGAAAAAAGAGGCACAGGATCTTGTCCAACAAGGGCCATAGAGCTCATCAGTGGTAGAATTGTGACATTAACCTCACTGCCAGCACCCTTCCTACTGTATCACTTCATCCTATCTCATACTCAGGGTGTGTTCAAATAGGAATTATTTCCCTTTTCACCTTTTATTATGGGTTCCAGCAAAGCAAGAAGAGAAATTCTAAATTTGTGGGTAAAAAAAATCCTTAAGACAAGGTTTATTGAAAAACAATGATTAAATCTATCTGCAATTTTTGCATAAATTCAAAAGTCACCTTGGACAGTTAAGAATACTGTGGTGTTAGGAGACACATCTTAGCTTGTTTTAACTATTGTAAGTCCTTTCTCTTTTATTGTCCTGTTGCTTTTATTCTCTTTCTTGAATTTTGAAACCCTCAGACTAATGATACATAAGTGTGAAAGGTTATATCTTATTTAGCAAACATTTTAAAGATGAAAAGCTGAGAAACAAAGAGCAACCCAAAGAATGTCACTTGTCTAATTTTCGAATGTGGTTACTCAGACTACTGAGCACTCTTGGCTTTTAGTAATTCAGTGCTTTAGTATTTATACTAATATGTTTTCACTTTTAAACTATAACTTATATTTTCCTTTGACCACTGTTATGTTTGAAAACAATTTAAAGTAAGTGTTTCAATTTTCAACATAATTGAGGGACTAAAAGCAGCACTAAAACATTTAGAAAGGTTTAGATAATAAGGTCAACATATAACCAGCTTTAAAGAATATGGCAGTGTCTTAAAAATAAAACCAGTTGTTCCTGTCTAGTATGTTTAGAATGCAAATGTCTCCAAAGTCAGTCAACTTAAGTCATGACAGTTCATGTTTAAAGTAAGCAGGAAAACAACCTGGAACTCCTTATTAACTAAAATGTTAAAAACACTATTACAACAGCTCTATTGATTTTTTTTTCACAAGCTGAATTCTAGTGAGTAGATTTAGAGGAAATATTTCATGTCAAACGTTACAGAAAGTTAGAAATTGGATGCTTAAAAAACATGACACAACAACGTAAGGCACTATGAACAAATACTTATTCAAGACAGATGTTACCATAATTTGCAAGGTACTTACAAGCATTCAGTATGGGGTTCTAGATAGAAGCTACTTGTTATTCAGAGAAGAAGGTGATGCAAAAAAAAAAAAAAAAAAAGCACGGCTATTTTCTTTCTAAATACTCTTTGGTGTTGAGGTAAACAAATGAAAAATAAAATAACCGTCTAAGTACACAAGAGCAAAGCAATAGCCTCTAAGTTATAAAAGGAAGAAAGAAAAATTGAGTCTAACCTTTTAAATAGGAGACTGGGGCTTAAAGAGAAATTTATTTGCTGGCTTTTAAATCAGATGCATTATTTCTACATTATATCTGTTATGTCTTGACCCCCCCCCCACCATATTAGGGAGAAACAGGCACATCCAAGATTCTTAGGCCAATAAAACTACTTTTGGAGGCAGCACAGCACACCAAATGAAGGAGAATGTTAGAGAAACACCCAGTGACAATAGTTTCAACTGACCTATCTCAACCAGCCAGGGATAAGTACTGGTGCATGCTAGTATAAGATGAATTAAAAATATTGTAAACTCTAAACAAGTATTAAAATGATCCATCAATTTCAAATCTCATAAAAAATAGTTACTTTAAAAAAACAAACAAAAAAAAGGAGTAAAAGCATTTGGAAGAGGGACCCTTGGAGGAAAGACTAGCTTCGGAGGAACACAGGTCAAACGGGTGGGGGCGGTAATCATCTAATCATCCCTCTACCAGGTGATGCTTCAGTACCATCCCTAACAATTTTAGACATCCTTAGGAGAAGTGATTTAGGTAATCAGCAAATGTGTTTTGTGATACAAGAACCACGGAGATGACGCTGAAATTTCTAACTTCAAAAAGATGCACTCGTGAGAGAAAACAGGCATGAAATTCCCATATTGTAATTATTTAGCTTCCTGTAGAAAAAACACCTTCAGGCATGTAAGCCAGCACACTTGACACTGACCCAGCAAAGTTTTCGGCTGGCCCTCACTATCTCTCAACCCCCCCTTCCTCCACTTCCCTGCTGTTCTTTCCTGGCACATAAAATATAGGCCAATGAGCAGTGGGTGGGTGAGGAGGATGTGAGAGAAAATTTGAGAAGTAAAAAAAGGAGCAACTTAACCAGGACATGAATGAGACTAAAGGGTCTAACAAGGGTAGGCAGACAACAATTAGAACTACTGAAAAATGGGCTTTCCTGGGCAGTAGTGAGCGCTCAGTGCTTTTAGGGGTTTAAGCAGGGGTCAGACTACCTACCACTTGTCAGAGAGGCTGCAGAGGGGACGGCTGCTTTAGATGACCTCTAATGTTTCTTCCGACTCTGAAATATTAGGATTCTTATTTCACAAAGGAGAATGCAATGGTCGTAGAAGCCCACTGACTTGAAACCCTTTTAAATACGCAGCCTTGGAGGCTGCTTCCCCAACACCACTCCCACCTCTCCCGCACGTGCCCACCCCGCCCCCTTTCAATATTTCCACCTCCACGTGCAAACCGCCTCGCGGCACTGGCCCCAAGGCGGACAGACACCTTCCCCTGCAAAGCACCAAAACTATGCTCCCCCTCCCCGCGAAGAAAAGAGGACTACTCCACTCTCCCACCCTGGGTGGCTAAAAAAGGAAAAGTCTCGGATCCAGCCTTTCCCCCCTAGCCAGAGCAGGGGGCGGGGGCAGGACGCAGAGAAAAACTTTCTTCTTGAATTTTTCTTCCAGAGGGTGGAGGAGATGGAGAGAACCCCAACGAGTCCAGGGCTGACGGGGTGGGGGGAGGGGAACCCCTGAATCGTTTAACGGCTGGAAGGGGGAGGGGGGGCTCCAGAGATTGAGGGGGCGTGGGATGGAGAAGCAGGCCAGGGAGCGGGGTCAGGGAGCTGCGGGGTTCCTGGGGTCGGGGAGCTGCAGGCGTCCCCCCCACCTGGCACACAAAGCGGCTGCCGCGCTCGGCTCTCACCAGATCCTTTGTGTTTTCCATCAGGGCCTCATGGGTAGGGGTTGTCCGTGCTCCCCGAGCCCGCGGCGCCCCCTCCCCGGGCTGGGGGCAGGTGCCTCTCCCCGGGACTGCGGCGACTACAGGGGGCCCCTGGCTGGGCCCAGACCGGTGGCGGCTGCGGCAGCCCCCGGATTTCCCCCCTTTAACTCGGGTGGCCCCAGGATATCAACAACATTAGCATAGCCCTCCCTCCCCAGCGCGCCTGCGCCGTGACCCGCGCCCCGATTGGCCCACTTCCCTACATACCCTCCTCACTCGCTTCCAGCGTGGGACCCTCTGCAGGCGCCGTACTCCAAGGACCGTACCAAAACGAGAGGTGAAAAGGGCATTGGGGCTTGCGTCAAGTCCACTGGTTAAAGTCAACAGGAAAAGCGGAAGTTTCATTCAGCCGTCCCAGTGTATACTCGGGCTTTCTTGCGCTCCTTTCAATATGTTGCAGCTGCGAAGTTGTGTTGGAAAAATTTTCCACTCCAGTCACGCCGCTTCCCCCTACACCCGGAAGATTGGCCCTCCCGGAGGAACTCCCACACGGGGCGGGGCTGGGTGGGGGAGTGGGAGTTACGTAGAGGGAGGGAGTGCTGGTCACGTGGCAAGAGGCTGCGCAGGCTCCTTCCGGCCTCCGGGGCTTCGGCGGCGGCGGCCAGGGAGGTGCCTGGGCGCATGCGCAGCGAGGTTCCACGTGAGCGCCTGCGTTTCTCCTCAAACCTAACGATGCCGCCTCAACGGAGGAGACGAATGAAACTGGACCGGAAAACCGGAGCGAAGCCGAAACGGAAGCCCGGAACGAGGCCGGACTGGAAAGCCGGAGCGGGGCCAGGCCGGCCTCCCCAAAAGCCTGCCCCTTCATCCCAGCGGAAACCGCCGGCCCGGCCGAGCGCTGCGGCCGCTGCGATTGCAGTCGCGGCGGCGGAGGAGGAGAGACGGCTCCGGCAGCGTAACCGCCTGACGCTGGAGGAGGACAAACCGGCCGTGGAGCGGTGCTTGGAGGAGTTGGTCTTCGGCGACGTCGAGAACGACGAGGACGCTCTGCTGCGGCGTCTGCGGGGCCCGAGGGTGAGGGAGG
>NW_012118488.1:5401690-5437916 GCF_000951035.1 Colobus angolensis palliatus
GCCTGACTTTATCCACTGCAGTAATCTTTTCTACATTATCCTCTGCTTAAATATATCTAATAATGTAGTGTGTGTGTGTGTGTGTGTGTGTGTGTGTGTGTCTCAGAATCTCACTCTGTCACCCAGGCTGGAGTGCAGTGGCGCCATCTCGGCTCACTGCAACCTCCGCCTCCCAGGTTCGAGCAATTCTCCTGCCTCCCAAGTAGCTGGGATTACAGGTGTGTGCCACCACGCCTGGCTAATTTTTTTTTTTTTTTTGGTATCTTTAGTAGAGACGGGGTTTCACCATGTTGGCCAGGCTGGTCTCAAACTCATGACCTCATGATCTGCCCGCCTCGGCCTCACGAAGTGCTGGGACTACAAGCGTGAGCCACTGTGCCTGGCCTAGATTTAGATTTCATAGTATAAACTTTATGGTATACATTTATAATTTTAGAACTTAGATTTAATGGTATAAATGTATTTATTTACTTATTTAGAGATACGGTCTCACCCTGTTACCCAGATTGGAGTGCAGTGGCACCTATTAGTCTTCCAGCTCCCTTTTGCTAATAGTAACTGGTTGCTCTTCCTGTTGGTCACAGATAAGTTACACCTGCACAATTCTCCGAGCACTTTAAGCTCAGAAGGCAGCTTCATCCTCCTAGGCTCAAGTGATCCGCCTGCCTCCACCTCCCAAGTAGGTAGCTGAGGTCACAGGTGCACACCACCACACCAAGCTAATTTTAAAAATTTTTTGTAGAGATGAGGTCTCCCTATGTTGCCCAGGCTGGACTTGAACTCCTGGGTCCAAGCAGTCCTCCCACCTTGACCGCCCAAAGTGTTGGGATTACAGGCATGAGGCACTGCACTCTGCTGGTATAAAGTTTCTTAAGGAGGTAGGGGTCAAAAACAGATTAGGAAAATGGAGATAGCTTTGATTCTAGTTTGCCTCCAGTCCTGTAATTTCTGTAGTTCTGACATTTCTCCTCCTTATTTCATTTGCAGACTCACCTTTTGTTCTTGTCTTACTTGGTGTTTTCCTTTCTGCGTGTTGAGTGTTGACTTTTTCTCCTTGGCTGTTCCATCTTGTCTCACCTGTCCAGCTGGTGGTGCCATTTCTCTGGTTTCTCCATTTTCTGCCTCTGCCTCCAGCATTTGCAGTGGTAGCATTCTGTCCCATTTTTTCATCGGCGAGTGGTAGAGAAAACATTCTGTGAACCAATGGCTCTAAGGCCTATGTGTCTGCAGTCATGGGGTAGGAAAATGTCAGTGCTTGAGGGTGTTTTGTCTGCTGTAGGTTCAAGGACATGAAGACTCGGGTGACTCAGAAGTGGAGAATGAAGCAAAAGGTAATTTTCCACCTCAAAAGAAGCCAGTGTGGGTGGATGAAGATGATGAAGATGAGGAAATGTAAGTTGCCTAACTTTTCTTCTGAACCCCTCTGGACACTTAAAAAAGTTATTTTGCAGATTTTAAAATCATTCTTTTTACCAATTTGTGATTAAGTGAAGGTTTGAAAAATACTTGAAAATATAGAAAAGATCTTCCATGGTTCCTAATCCCACCACCGAGGGAGAACTGCTGTTAGCATGTTGTCATACTTCTGTCTCAGTCTCCTTTTTGCTGTATACTATAGCTAAGAGAATACAGTGTTTGAAGTCAGGTCTCAATTTGCCTCCTCATTTGGCCAGTTTCTAATTGACCATGGGCAGTTTGGAACCTACATTTTTTTCCTTTGTGAAATGGGCACAGTGATAGTAACTACATCAGAAGTTTGTTGGGATTAAACAAAATATTACCTGTAGAACTTCTAGCACAGTGCCTGAAACTGAGTAAAGGCTAAAAAGAAGGTAGCTCACACCATAGGAACTGTCATAGATGAGAATGTACTGTATGCTTGATATAACATTTTGACTTTTTCTACATAAAGTTTCTACGTAAAGTTGTTTGTAAGCATTTCTCCCTACTGAAAAAAAAATAGACATTTTAAAATGGCTTTGTTATAGTCCAGTATGTGAATTAACCATAATGTACATGGCGGTTGTTGGGTAGATTTTCTTTTTACCTTTTTTTTAAAAATTGCTTTTTTTGAGACTTTTTTGAGTCTTGCTGTTTCACCTAGGCTGGAGTGCAGTGGTGCAATCCTGGCTCACTGCAACCTCTGCCTGCCAGATTCAAGTGATTCTCCTGCCTCAGCCTCCCGAGTAGCTGGGACTACAGGTGTGTGCCACCATGCCTGGCTAATTTTTGTATTTTTAGTAGAGACGGGGTTCCACCACGTTGGCCGGTCTGGTCTGGAGCTCCCAACCTTCAGTGATCCACCCATTTCTGACTCCGAAAGTGCTGGGATTGCAGACATGAGCCAGTATGCCCGGCTTTTTTTTTTTTTTTTTGGAGACAGGCTCACTCTTTTGCCCAGGCTGGAGTGCAGTGGCACAATCTGGGCTCATTTAAACCTCTGCCTCCTGGGTTCAAGTGGTTCTTCTGCCTCGGCCTCCTGAGTAGCTGGGATTGCAGGTGTGTGCCACCACGTCCAGCTAATTATTTTTAGTAGAGGTGGGGTTTCACCATGTTGGCCAGGATGGTTTCGATCTCTTGACTTTGTGATCTGCCGGCCTCAGCCTCCCAAAGTGCTGGGATTACAGGAGTGAGCCACCACGCCGGGCCTAAGGTTTGCTCTTTATATATTTAACTCTTTGATTTACCTGGAATTTATTTTGGATAATTTCATAAACTTTGTGTAGATAAGTCATGATGAATTTTCTCAAATACTAGCTCTCCAAAGTATAAACCAGATGATCTGAAATATTGAAGACTACTTTTTTGTTTTAGGAAGAACAGAGAAGATGCATTTGAAATGTTCATATCTTAAAAACCTTGACTTACATAGTTTCATTAAACATTTTTCTCCAGGTGCTAAAAGCAGCAGCTACTTATATTAACTCTTTAAAAGTTATTTAAAAATATGCTGTTCTGGTTTTGTAGGGTTGACATGATGAACAATCGATTTCGGAAAGATATGATGAAAAATGCTAGTGAAGGTAAACTTTCGAAAGACAACCTTAAAAAGAGACTTAAAGAAGAGTAAGTGTCTTTTTTCATATGATTTACCAAGAGATGTGTATAACCAATGCCCAGTCATTAACTGTAACTGCTTGTGTAGTTTTCCATTTTGAAACAGGATTGCTATTGTGGGCAGTGACTGAATTTCTGTAGTTTTAGGGGAGAGGGGACAAAGCAGAAACACAAAGAAAATTTGGAAAAAAATTATAATCTTACCATTCAAATATAATCAGTGATGATATTGCTTACTTGTTCATTTGCATGTGGTTAATCATAATTTTATAATACGAACATTTTCAAAAATTTAAATGGCTGCCACCTGGGTTCAATGGTTTTCTACATTTTGTCATATTTGCTATATGTGTTTGGGGGATGTGTGTGCTTTCCCAATGTATTTGAGAGTAAGGTACAGATAATGAGACACTTAACCTATAAATTTGCCAGTGTGCATCTCCTAAGATTAAGGATGTTTTCCTTCATATTCACAATACCATTGTCATGCCTAAGAAAATTAGTATTTTATGGCTAGTCCATGTTAGTTTCTCCAATTGTTGTAAGGTGCATACGTTTTATTTGGATTTTACGTCCCTTAAATTTATTTTTTTTTTTGAGGTAGGGTCTCACTCTGTCACCCAGGCTGAAATGGAGTGGTGCTGTCATGGCTCATTGTAACCTCTACCTCCTGGGCTCCCCGTAGCTGGGACTACAGGCATTTACCACCTTAATTTTCAAAAATTTTTTTTGTAGAAACGGGGTTGCACTGCGTTTCTCAGGCTGGTCTTGAGCTCCTGGGCTCAAGAAATCCTCCCACCTCAGCTTCCTGAGTAGCTGGGACTACAGGTGCATGCCACCATGCCCAGCTAATTTTTGTATTTTTTTGTAGAGATGAGGTTTTTTGCCATGTTGTCCAGGCTGGCCTTGAACTGGGCTCAAGCAATCTGCCCTTCTCGGCCTCCCAAAGTGCTGGGGATACAGACGTGTACCACTGTGCTCAGCCATTACCTATCTTTTAAGTGTTCAGACCTGTTGTAGAATATCCCACATTCTGAAATTTTAAGATTCCTTTTTTTTATTGAGGTGAAATTCACATAACAGTGTTAGCCATTTTAAAGTGTAAATTTGGTGGCATTTAGTATATTTAGAATGTTGTGCCACCACTTCTTCGGTCTAGTTCTGAAACATTTCTTTTGGTTTTTTTTTCGTTCTAAAACATTTTTATCACCTCGAAAGAAAACTCTCCATTAATTAGTCACTTCGCATTTCCTCTTCCCTCAATCTGATTATTTTTTCTTTGTGTTGTTTAACTTGTTCTGTCATCTGTAATTCCTCTTAAGTTGGGCTTAAAGTCTTGGTTAGAATTCAATGACATACTTTGGTGAGGAGTATCTTAAGATGACGTGTACCATACACTGCCCCTCAAAGTCCAATTGTATCAGTCTCTTTCAAATCTGATCTTTTTCTCAGCTTTGTGCCAGGGTTTTATAAACACTGTTAGGGGAAATTTCGTGGTGGTGATGGGGTTCATCTTGCGTATTTCCCTTCTCTGAGGGATCATAGTCCTATGCTGTCATCCAGTTTCCGAAAAAAGTGGTTTCATGTGTTTTGTCCAGGTTTCTAGTTGTTCATGGCTAGTGGGCTTAACTTAGTGAGCTAGTCTGTACTTCTGCATCAAAAAATTAAAACAACTCTTTGCCCTCTTCCAGGTACCAGTTCTTAAGAACACAGCTATCATGCTTCTGTTAAAGCTGACTTTTGCCAGAGTGAAGTACTTCCATTTTATTCAGATAGTATATAACGAAGTTTTGTATATTCTTACCAGTCTGGTCAGTTTCTTTCAGATGTGTTCCAGTGTGTAGTCTGTGTACTGTGGCATAAACCGCAAAGAGACTTCTTTACATAGTCTTGGTATCCAGGGTGTGTTGATATGAACAGATAAGACAACCATGTAACTAGATGAAAATAATTAACAAAAAATACGTATCCAGGACTAGTTTAAGTGGGCAGAGGTTCATGGAAGTTTCCAATATAGGCAGATTGGGACTGTTCTGTGTGAGTAAAGATAATAACTTCTGTTCTTTAAAAATAGTTAACTTCTTTGAAAGAGAGTCCATACATATTCTCAAGGGTGATCCAACCTATATGCTTTAAATGTGTGAAGCTTTATGGACATGTAGTGGTTGCCATAAATTTACCTTTCAAATATTTTTGCTTAGATTCCAACATGCCATGGGAGGAGTACCTGCCTGGGCAGAGACTACTAAGCGGAAAACATCTTCAGATGGTGAGCGTTGATATCTCTGTCTAAATTAGTACGTAAGTCCCCGTTCCTGTTTGTTATTATTTGAGCTTTCTTATGAGGCTCATTAAAATCTGGTATTTCTTGCCTGGCTTGGTAGCTCACGCCTGTAACCCCAGTGCTTTGGGAGCCCAAGGTGGTTGGATTGCTTGAGTCCAGGAGTTCAAGACCAGACCGGGTGACATGGCGAAATCCTGCCTCTACAAAAAAGAAAAAAATTAGCCAGGCGTGGTGGTGTGTTCCTGTAGTCCCGGCTACTTGGGAGGCTGAGGTGGGAGGATTGCTTGAGCCAGGGAAGACTAGGTGCAGTAACCTGTGATAGTGCCACTGTACTCCAACCTCAGTGACAGAGTGAGACCCTGTCTCAAAAAACAAAAACCAAAAAACAAAATCTGTTGTTTGACTGTAGGTTTTAAATTTAACTTGTACCATGGTTATTTTCTGCTTTTTCTGTTTTAGGAGTTTAGCTATTATAAATATGGATGGCTTAGCTAAAATATGGTTTGTGTGCTTGGAGTTACACATTTTCGACTTGGAATTAACCTTTGAAATCCTGAGAGTCCAGAGTATATCCTCTCACATCATGTAGGAGCTCCTTCCTTAGCATCCTTGATGTCCATTGAGCTTCAGTTTATGACCACCACCTCTGTCCCCTTTCTCCCTACCCTGTTAGTCCTCATGGTATGTAAATACAGGGAGCCCATACAAAGAGCCAGTGTTTTATGTAATTCTATTAGAAAAGACAGTCTGTTATTAAGTAGAAATTGACCGTCTTTGTTTCTAGCCATTTGCTTTCAGCGGTTGAAGGAATCTTAGTGATGTGGCCTGACTTTATCCACTGCAGTAATCTTTTCTACATTATCCTCTGCTTAAATATATCTAATAATGTAGTGTGTGTGTGTGTGTGTGTGTGTGTGTGTGTGTCTCAGAATCTCACTCTGTCACCCAGGGCTGGAGTGCAGTGGGGCAATCTCAGCTCACTACAGCCTCTGCGTCCCGGGTTCCAGTGATTGTTTTGTCTCAGCCACCTGAGTAGCTGGGGTTACAGGTGTGCGCCATTACACCTGGCTAATTTTTGTATTTTTAGTAGAATCGGGGTTTCACTGTGTTGGCCAGGCTGGTCTTAAACTCTTGACCTTCCAAAGTGTTGTGATTACAGGCATGAGCCACTGTGCTTGTCCTAAATACTGTACTTTTTACTAAACTGTTTCTTCCCCTTCTTCCCTTTTCTTGAAGAACTGTTAGACAGTTTTTCCTATCTTGAAATTTATTTCCCAACAACTCTCCTACGGTTTGAAACATACAGATTATCTTCTTTTTCTCTTATTTGGGAAGCCTCTTTCCATGTTTGTTTTTTAATATGTTAAGTATCCCTTGTGATTTTGACCATTTTTTTGTTGGCATACTTCTAGACCCTAGATCACCAGTTTGTCCTCCTGGATGAAACAATTTTATTGTCCATTTCAGAATGCTGCATTTATAGAACCCCACAACATTTTAGAGTCCTGTAATTTTAGATATGGTTATGCTAGCTGTTGAAACAAAATCCCACAGATCCCAGTGTCATAATCCAATTGAAGTTGATTTTTTCAGCACATAAAATTGGGGTGGTAGGAAGGTGATGGTTTACTTTAGGGACCCAAGTTTATAGAAGTTCTGTCATCTTCAGGTTGGTTCTTCCATAGTTGCCTGAGATGTTGACATCCACTTGGCTTATAGGGGGAGAAAGAGGGGATTTTTAATTGGCTTTGGCTTTTCCTGGAAATGGTACAGGATACCTTTTTTTTTTGAGACAGAGTCTACAGCTCTGTCTCTAGTAGAGACGGGGTTTCACCGTGTTAGCCAGGATGGTCTCAATCTCCTGACCTCGTGATCCGCCCGTCTTGGCCTCCCAAAGTGCTGGGATTACAGGCTTGAGCCACTGTGCCCAGCTGGTACAGGATACTTTTGCCTACATTTTGTTGGCTGGAACTCAGTCATAAGGCCACACTAACTGAGAGGATCCTAGGAAGTGTAGTTTGGCTTTGTACACAGGAGAAAAAGGAAGTGGATTAAGTCAGCAGTCAGTCAGTCTGCTACAGTGTGGGATATGCTTGTCTAATACATTCATTTTGTACACCAGAGAGGTTCAAAGGGATAGTGACTTGAAGGTATTATTGTTGACAGAATGGTGACTAGCACTCAGCTTCACAATTATCTCCAGTGTGTTATTTTTATCTGTACATATTTACTGAGTTTCTTTATAAGAAAATTATCCCTTTTGAACATAACCACACTTCCAAAAATCAACGGCAATTCATTAATATTATGAATTGTTTTATTGTGTTACTCTTTGTTTATGTCCTCCCCCCATCATTTTAGCTTGCTTTGTATTTTGCTTAGACTTCATAGTACTTTTGAACTGGCTTGATGTCTTCTGTAAGTTTTGGAAATTCTCACCTGTCTTCAAGTATTGTTTCTGTTCCAGTCTTCCTTTCTGGATTATTAGTAATATGTATATTAAATGTTTTCAACCTATTCTGTGTGGTTTGGTTGTTTTTTTTTTTTTGGAGACAGGGTCTCACTCTGTTGCCCAGTCTGGAGTGCAATGATGTGGTCTTGGCTCACTGTAGTCTCGACCTCCTGGGTTAAGCAATCCTCCCACCTCAGCCTCTGGAGTAGCTAGGACTACAGGCATATGCCACCATACCCAGCTAATTAAAAAAAAATTTTTTTTTGTAGTGACAGGATCTTCTTATGTTGCCCATGTTGGTATTCAGTGTGTTTTTTATCCTTTTTCTTTCTGTACTTCTGTCTGGGTCTATTTTTCTGATTCGTTTTCTAGACCACAAATTCTCTCTACAGCTAATTTGGTAAACTGTTAAAAACATCTATTGGAGGCTTAATTTAATTTTATTTATTATTATTTTTTAAGGCAATCTTGCTGTGTCGTGTAGGCTGGAGTGCAGTGGCGCTACCTTGGCTCACCGCAACCTCTGCCTCTTGAGTTCAAGTGATTCTCCTGCTTCAACCACCCAATTAGCTGGGATTACAGGTGTGCACTACCGTGCCCAGCTAATTTTTGTATTTTTAGTAGACACGAGGTTTCACCGTTTTGGCCTGGCTGGTCTCGAACTCCTGACCTCAAGTGATCCACTCGTCTCGGCCTCCCAAAGTAGTGGGATTATAGTTATGAGCCACCTTGGCCAGCCTGTTGGGGGCTTAATTTTAATTACTGTATTTTTCAGTTGTAGAATTTTTAAAAAATATTCTAGATTTCTGGCTCAATTCTGAGTCTTGTCTTTCATTTTTAAGTACGTTAAACATAGTTTTTGTTTTTGTTTTGAGACAAAGTCTTACTCTGTCACCCAGGCTGGAGTGCAGTGGCACAATCTCAGGTCACTGCAACCTCTGCCTCCCGGGTTCAAGCCATTCTCCTGCTTCAGCCTCCCAAGTAGCTGGGATTACAGGCATAAGCCATCATGCCCGGTTACTTTTTGTATTTTTAGTAGAGATGGGGTTTCTCCATGTTGGCCAGGTTGGTCTTGGACTCCTGACCTCAGGTGATCCACTTGACTCAGCCTCCCAAAGTGTTGGGATTACAGATGTGAGCCACTGCGCCTGGCCTAAACATAGTATTTTTAAGGTTTGTGTCTAATAATTCTGTTGTCTAGATCCCTGTGGGGATTGTCTAGTTTTCCTTTTGGTTTTTAGTGAAGTTATCTTATCAGTATTTGTCTGGTTGTATTTCATTGAGTGATGAACATTTCATATGAAACATAATGTAGATTAATTAGATCTAGAATGATGGTTTATATGTTTACTTCTAGGTAGGTAGCTTGGCAGGGGACACTAGCAATCCCAGAACGTTTTATTTTAATGAGGAATTGTGAAGCAGAGTTTCAGTTTTTGGAAGATACTCTTACAATTCTTTGATTTCACCTTTAATCCTAGTGGTAGCCCTTTGTGGCCCCAATCCAAAACCTGGTGGCTTACCAGACCCTGTCAAGAAGCTTAGAGCTAGTTTTTCCCTTCTTAGCTTCACAAGTGTTTTAAGTTTGCTCAGCTCCTTAGCTGTCTCCACTGGAATCATCAGTCATCTCCAGGGGAAAAGCAGCCCTATTAGCTCTTTTTGAAGTTCTGATGCATAGATTGCTGACTATCAGTCAGCTAAAAGTTCTGGTTCTTATTCATGTGAGTTGTTAAGCTGGATCAGTAGCCAACCTATTGCCAATTTTGCTGTGATTATGAGTTGCTCTTTTTAAATGAAATGCTGGCTTTAAACTTTTATTTCACTTTATCTTGTTTTAGTAACCATCTGTGTATGTGTTAGTCTTTCATTCTAGAGTTAAACTTTGATTTTAACTGTGGATGTTAAGCTTTGTGTCATCTTTTTCTTCCCTTTAAATGGTTTTTTTTTTTTTCCGGTTTTTGCCAATTGCAGCTTTAAAAAAAGCAATTGAGGTTGGGAGGCTGGAAAGGGAGTTGATGTTGAAAATATATTCATAGAAGTTTGGGGTAGGTAGAGGGGCGGCTCGTTGATTCTAAAGATCAGCTTTCTGGGTTTGTTTGACTTAGATGAAAGTGAAGAGGACGAAGATGATTTGTTGCAAAGGACTGGGAATTTCATATGCACATCAACTTCTCTTCCAAGAGGAATCTTGAAGGTGAGAGTCAGTGAAGTTGGGGGACCCTATCCAACTACTTACCTCTGCAATGTAATCTTCCCGGTAACAGATGTATGGATTCCTATTATCTGTGGGGTTAAATATGTTTGCTGTCATTTTGCCCTGGTAAATACTTATGTTATTTTTTTTTGTTTTTGTTTTTGTTTTTCCTTTTGCAAAAATGTTCTAGAGGTATTATGTTCCTATTGCTTGAGCTCAGGAGTTTGAAGCTACAGTGAGCTGTGATGCACTGTACTTTAGCCTGGGTGAAAGTGAGACCCTGTCTCTGAATAAATAAATAAAAAAATTTTCCAATAATTCTAGGAATCCTATTTGGTTTATCTTCATTTTCATTGGCATCAACCTAGTCCATACTGCTGTCATCTCTTATCTGACATATTGCAGTAGCTTTGTGACTGGACTCTCTACTTCCACTTTACCTCTTTTTAAATCATTCTTTGTATGGCAGCCAGAGGGATCTTTTAAAAATAAAACATCAGGTCATGTCACTTTTCATTGCTTTTTGAAAACTTCTAAATTCCTTATCGTATTCTACACTGCCCTTTCCAATCTGGCTTTTGCCTGGATCCTTAGCCTCATCTCAGACCCGTTTCCCATGATTTCCCACTTGAGTCACACAAGCCTTTTTCTGTTTCTTAGACATGCTGATAGGTTCTTTCTTGCCCGTGAACCTTTGCTCTTGCTCTTTTGTTCTGCCTGTCTTGTCTTCAGGCAGTCCTAATAGCTAGCTCATTCTTACTTTTCTGCTCAGATGGCACCTTAGACAAGACTTTGTCTGAAGTGGTCTACACTATTCACTTTTTAACTCATCACTATCTCTAGCTTGTTCATTGTGGTAACCAACTGCCTACCTAGCACAGTACTTCAGTTATCCATCATATTAGCAGACAGTACTTTAGTTTAATATCTGTCATATTAACAGATCTCTATGACATAAATATCTTTTTTTTTGTTTTGTTTTTGGTTTTTTTGAGACGGAGTTTTGCTCAGGCTGGAGTGCAAGGGCGTGATTTCGGCTCACTGTAACCTCTGCCTCCCGGGTTCAAGTGATTCTCCTGCCTCAGCCACCCACGTAGCTGGGATTACAGGCATGCACTACCATGCCTGGCAATTTTTTTTTTGTATTTTTGGTAGAGACAGGGTTTTTCCCTGTTAGTCAGGCTGGTCTCGAACCCCCGACCTCAGGTGATCTGCCCATCTCAGCCTCCCAAAGTCCTGGGATTACAGGTGTGAGCCACCACGCCTGACAACATAGGTATCTTATTACATGATGGCAGGAGTATTTAAATGGGTCAGGGGAACCTATTATGATAAATTAGAGTGATTTTGTCTCTCCCACCTTATGAGGACAATTCATTAGGCCTTCACAGGGTGAATTCACCTCCATTAAAAGTGTAGTTACCGCATGGCCGGGTGCAGAGGCTCACGCCTGTAATCCCAGCACTTTGGGAGGCTGAGGAGGGCAGATCACCTGAGGTCGGGAGTTTGAGACCAGTGTGACCAACATGGAGAAACCTCGTCTCTACTGAAAATACAAAATTAGCTGGGTGTGGTGGCGCATGCCTGTAATCCCAGCTGCTTGGGAGGCTGAGGCAGGAGAATTGCTTGAACCCGAGAGGCAGAGGTTGCAGTGAGCCGAGATTGCGCCATTGCACTCCAGCCTGGGCAACAAGAGCGAAACTCAGTCTCAAAAAAAAAAGTGTAGTTACCATAAACATTGAACTTCAGTGACTACAAACAAAACACTTTTGTTTTTAACTGAGTTTTCAAAATTCAAGGGGAAACCTGTAAAAACAAAATAAATAACAAAATAGTCCAGGTGATGGATGAGATTACCATTACTTTAAACTTGGAACCATGTACCCTAAGAGAATAAAGCAAGCAACCTGTGCCAATCGAAGAACTGTGGGGACAACTGTGCAGTGCCTCTTGCAATTGTGCCATGAACGCAAAGATGCCAGGTGCCAAAGTAGAAGTTTTAAGTGAAATTTCCTCAGAAGTGAAAGTCTCTTAACACAAATGGATGTATTTTGGGGAAATGACTACGTACTAGTGCTCTAAGAATGAGTAATACATTCAGACTTCTAGATATGGAAAGCACTTTAATGATTTAATCTTTGTATTTGAAAGATGGTAAAAATGGATTCTTGTGTGGTAAAGTGACTTGCTAGTTGGTGCCAGAGCTGTGGTGTTTTTTTTTTTTTTTGAGTTGTGGTCCTTTGGTTACCATTCCAGTGCATTTTTTTCCTGCATTATAAACGATAATGTCTTTTCTTTATACTCTAAAGAAAATAATGTTAATTCATTTCAATTGATAAAGCCCCAGCTTTCATTTCCTATAGATGAAGAACTGCCAGCATGCGAATGCTGAACGTCCTACTGTTGCTCGGATCTCGTCTGTGCAGTTCCATCCCGGTGCACAGATTGTGATGGTTGCTGGATTAGATAATGCTGTATCACTCTTTCAGGTGTGCGTCCTTATTTACTTACGTATTTCTAATGCATTATTTTTATTTAAGAACCAGACATTTGCAACCCCAAGTGCAAAAATACTGAAAAAAAATATTCATGGCTAAAACGTCATAGCCCAAAGCATAGCTGAGTCTCAACAGAAGTGACAGAGTTCATTTGCTTGGAAATACAAAGTAGAACATCCAGTCAGCATACTGCCCTTGCTTCTTGCTCCAAAGTCTGTTGTCACTATTGTCAATCACAGCTGCTAACCCCTTGCCTGTTCACAGTTTTGGTAGCTCACCATCCCTTGCCCACTCACATTTTTATTGAATGCACCTGTATGACTTCAGTGTACAAGGAGCCGTAATAATAGGGGATTTGGAATAAAATTTTTCTTCCACCGAATATAAAAGTTCAGGAAAATATTGGTTTAAAATAATAGATTGAAAAGTGATGAATATATTAGTCATGTTAGTGAATATGTTATCTCTATAAAAACGTGTTTTGTAAATTTTCTGGTGAGTTATTAGAGCAAAGCGATAATATGACCTCATGACTTTACTGCGTCTTCCATGTTTATTCATCTAACACTGATGTACCCTGGTAAGTTTCTTGGATTGCGACAATAAACAACAGACTTGGCCCTTAACTTCAGGATGTCACTCTCTGATGGGGGTATAGATGGTGAACACATGGTCACAAATGTAACCATTCAGTCCTGCAGGTGCTTCACAGTATCTCCTTTTGGATAGGGTTTTCTTTTAGAGAATAACACTTGGTCCAGTTCATGTAGTTTGGATGGGGCTGACTCTATTTCCTTATCTGTGGGTGGACAAACTCAAGAGATTAGTAGGGCAAGGTATGGGGAAGGAGAGTGGAGCTTCTGTGCCTTCTCAGGGCATGCCACCTCCCTGGCACCTCCATGTGTTTAGCAACCCAGAAGCTCTCTGAACCCCTTCTGTTAAGATTTTTTATGAAGGCCTCTTGACATAGGCATGATTGATTAAATCATTGGCCATGGCTGCTTAAGTCAGCCTTCAGCCCCCCTTGGATATGTATTTTTAAATGAATGCTTGTAGTGAAAAGTATATAGTACCAGGATACAGGGTCCGTGGAAATAATCAAAAGAACCAATTTGTACTTCTTTATAGGTTGATGGGAAAACAAATCCTAAAATCCAGAGCATCTATTTGGAAAGGTTTCCAATCTTTAAGGCTTGTTTTAGTGCTAATGGGGAAGAAGTTTTAGCCACGAGTAACCACAGCAAGGTTCTTTATGTCTATGACATGCTAGCTGGAAAGTTAATTCCTGTGCATCAAGTGAGAGGTAAGATTTCTGTTGAACACATGCAACCAATCATCCCCCCTCAGGTGAGTTTATATAACAGTGTTTACAACCACTTTTTTCACTCCATAGGATTCTTAAAAATAAAGAGTTTCTTTTGGTATAGTATTTGGAAAATGTCTTTGTGCTTTTGAGGTAATGCGTTTGAATGAAACCAGTGAACTTTTTTATTGAACACTTATGGAATGATCATAATTTGGAAGAGAAACAATTGCAAATACTTGGCTGTAAAGTTAGCAGTTGATGCAGCAGAAAAAGCATGAACCATGGAGCTAGAAGACCTGGATTCCATTTCTTTGGACAAACTGTTTCACCTCTCTGATCTTCAGGAAACTTGGATACTCTGTAGTTTTAGTGTTAGTTATAATAAAATTTTAATTTATATTTAGAGGGAATAAAGCACTGCTTTTGGAGGTATTTCTGTATTTTAAAGAATGAACTACTTAAAAAATAACGCTTTTTTAGGAGGTGAAAATTTATTTGCCCTCTGCCATACCCGTTCTTTTCTTGTATTTCCCTACTCCTTTATACCCCAAAATACGCCGACACCTTCATGCGTCCTTGGGGGAACCAAAGCCCTTCTAATGAGGTTGTCTGGCTAATCTCAGGAGGTAGTGTTGGCGTATGGCACGGTTTACTGGTGCTTTCCCTATTAAACTGCACATGCGTGTGGCTGGAAAGGACAAGAGTAGCTCTGTACAACCATTTTTCTACTAGTGGCTGAAAGTGGATGGGGCCTACTTTAGAAACATTTATGATGTTTATAGCATTTCCAGTATTTTCTTTCTTGTGTTCCTGGCACTTTGATCCTTTCCAAGTAGATCCTTGGTTTACTCTAAGGCAGAGCTTCTCAGAAGTAAATGTGCACATGAATCACATGGGGATCTCGTTAAGCTTCAGATTCTGATTCTGTAGGTCTTAGGTGTGTTTTCTAGTTCTCTCAGGTGATGGTGATACTGTGGTCCATGGACCTCATGTGGTTAAAAAACCTTAAACCATCTTCTCATATTGAAATAGAAAACAATATGTAGTAGTTGTTAATTTTTACATGTTATTTTACTAATCAAAAGTAGTGGATTCTGGCGTTTCCTTGTCTTGCATCCTCTTGGGAGAAAGCACACCATGCATTGGCCAAGATACAGTTAGTGATCTTTACCATGGATCTACTAGGTGTTCAGAAGTGTGTGTCTAGTCACCAACTCCTTTGGAGACATGGCATTGATCTTTCCTTCCCAGTATTTCTCCTTTTTCTTTTTTTCTTTCTTTTTTTTTTTTGAGACGGAGTCTGGCTCTGTCGCCCAGGCTGGAGTGCAGTGGCCGGATCTCAGCTCACTGCAAGCTCCGCCTCCTGGGCTTACGCCATTCTCCTGCCTCAGCCTCCCAAGTAGCTGGGACTACAGGTGCCCGCCACCTCGCCCAGCTAGTTTTTTGTATTTTTTAGTACAGACGGGGTTTCACCGTGTTAGCCAGGATGGTCTCGATCTCCTGACCTCGTGATCTGCCCGTCTCAGCCTCCCAAAGTGCTGGGATTACAGGCTTGAGCCACCCCGCCCGGCCATCTCCTTTTTCTATTTTCACATTTCCACTGCCTGATACTGTGCTGTTAGGATTAGGTCTATAGGGGTTTCCAGCTGTAGCTTCACATGGTGCTAGAATGGGCCTCCTGTCTCTGCTTCATCATGAAATCATATTTTCTTTATGTTTGGAACTATTTCAGTGTACTTTAGTCAGTACATACGGTTTATTAAGAAATTGTGATTAAAATTACCCTTATTAGGGATAGTGAAGTGCCTTTCATAGTAAGGAGACTGGTCAGCAGCAGAAGTAACCCCTGTGATTGGAAATATGTGTCTGAAATAATACTGGGAAGCATGAGTGCAAGCAAGGGAACTAAGGTAGTCTTTGGGAGGCAGGACTAGAGTGGGATATCTAGTTTGTAGTAGTGGAAAGTAGCCTTAATCTGCATTTTCCTGAAGTGGAACAAGGGTCCTTTAACCAGATTTTTGTAAATCCTTTTTCTCTAATTAGTATTTTAACTTAGTAACTTAAAATTTTAAAAACACAGACATATATTTTTGACTAGGCAATATATTCACATGGTATAAAAGTCTAATATGGAGAAATGAATGGATAGTGAAAACTCTCTTCTGCTCTGTCTCCCTGGCTACCTACTTTCCTTCTTTGGAGGTAGCCAGTTGTATGCATTCTGATGCATCCTATTAGGTAACTTTTTAAAGAGTAACTTGGCTCTCTGAGCATTTTGATGTCAGGAGGAGTCTCCTGTATAGTCAATATGAACCTTTCAGTCATGGAAAAAGAGACATGTCCTTTTGTAAGTAAGTTGACTGGTTTGTATACCTAGCTCTCGTATGATTTGGTTACATGTGTCACATCCAGGGAAGCTAGTCGATCCTTAAATAAACTGACATATTGTGAAAAGTTTTGGGTTTTTTTTTTTTTTTTTTGTCTCACAAAGTTAAAGATGAGACTCCTCTCCATCATGAGCTGCTTAGTAAGTGGCCAGCAGCTAGTTTGTATATGTTTTTATGTTTTTGGCTGTCTCCAGTGGCAGTGTATTTCCCTTCTGGTAATGAACTTTGTGACAAAGAAGTATAATTTATCCTTTTAGTTAATTAGCAGTATTACTGCATATATTTGGAAAATTAGTTGATTTGTTTACTGTGTGGAGAGCTGAGTCTGTGGCCTGCAAGTAAAATGGTGAATGCTAACCAGGACAAAGAAGAGAAGTTTGCTAAGTGCTTTGTAGTGACCTTATGTTTGGGTCAAACTCAGTGATGCCTGGGTTTAGACTTATTCAGGGTCTGAGCCAGGGTTTTAATTTGAGCCACTTACATGTTTTAAAAAGTAAGAAACTCTTTTGTAAATAGATGATAGTTTTACTGAAAACTGTATTAAAATTTAATTGCCTTATCTCCTATTTTAGGTTTGAAAGAGAAGATAGTGAGGAGCTTTGAAGTCTCCCCAGATGGGTCCTTCTTGCTCATAAATGGCATTGCTGGATATTTGCATTTGCTAGCAATGAAGGTAAAGCATTATTATTGCTACTTGTTCTTCTCCCACAAGATATTAGTGTAGGAATAGTCTTGAACCTTAACTCAGTGTGTCCTTAAATATACATCTCTAAGTAGAGGAGCACAGATGGGACTTGGAGAGAAGTTGTTGGTAGTTGGGGTAGACCTCTTGATTACAGGGAAAAATACAGTTGAGTGTGTGCTAGAAAGTAGAGAACTAGGTTGTTTTTCTCTACATTGTGTGATTCTTCTGTATACTTTCTAACAGTTTGATAAATATTTATTGTTTTAGACCAAAGAACTGATTGGAAGCATGAAAATTAATGGAAGGGTTGCAGCATCCACATTCTCTTCAGATAGTAAGAAAGTGTATGCCTCTTCGGGTAAGTCAATGACATGAAAGAAGCTAAGGATATTTTTACATTTTAAATTTTGGGCCAGGCACGGTGGCTCACACCTGTAATCACACTACTTTGGGAGGCCGAGGTGGGCGGATCATTTGAGGTCAGCGGCCTGGCCAAGATGGTAAAACTCCATCTTTACTAAAAATGCAGAAAGTAGCCGGGCGTGGTGGCATGGGCCTGTAATCCCAGCTACTTGAGAGGCTGAGGTGGGAGAATCACTTGAACCTGGGAGGCAGAGGTTGCAGTGAGCTGTGATTGGGCCACTGCACTCCAGCCTGAAGGACAGAACAAGACTCCATCTCAATAAATTATTTTTTTTTTAGCCGTCTATCCTGGGCGACAGAGCAAGACTCTGTCTCACAAAAAAACGAAAACAAAACAAAAAAACAAAAAACAACTAGGGTCGGGTGTGGTAGCTTACTCCTGTAATCCCAGCACTTTGGGAGGCGGAGGCGAGTGGATCATTTGAGGTAAGGAGTTCAAGACCAGCCTGGCCAACATGGTAAGACCCTGTCTCTACTAAAAATACAAAAATTAGCCAGGCATCCCAACTAGTCGGGAGGCTGAGGCAGAGAATTGCTGGAACCTGGGAGACAGAAGCTGCACTGAGCTGAGTTCACATCTCAAAAAAAAGAAAAAACAAACAAACAAACATATATATTATATATATATATATATGAATTTAACAAAAAGCTGTGTTTGGTTTTAAAGTTTCTTTTTAGGTAGAAAATCATTTATTTTTAGAATTCATTTTTGTTGCCATTGCCTTCTCATTAATAATAATGGAGAGCTAACAATTTAACATGCAGTTTTAACATGTTTGGGGAAAGAATAGGAAGATTACGCTTATGTAAAAGATTATTCAGGGATAATCATTCTCCTCTGATTTCCCGTGCTATGAACATTAAAATAAAATTTTATATGCCTTTTTTCCCCTATTCTATCTTTTGTCACTTGGTTTTCAGGAAACCTTCAGAGGGCGCAAAGGAAAAACTTCCACTACAGTTTGGTTTGTATTAACATTCTTGAAATGACAAAATCAT
This sequence comes from Colobus angolensis palliatus, assembly GCF_000951035.1. Classification (NCBI taxonomy): domain Eukaryota; kingdom Metazoa; phylum Chordata; class Mammalia; order Primates; family Cercopithecidae; genus Colobus; species Colobus angolensis. The sequence goes on from NW_012118488.1 coordinate 5,419,976, forward strand.
AGATACAGAGAATAGATTAGTGGTTGTGAGGGTTTAAGGGGGATTTGAGGGCAGGAGAGAAGTGGAGGTGACTGTAAAAGACCAACAGGAGGGGTCCTTGTGGTGATGGGAAGTTTTGTGTCTTGACTGTATCAGTGTCACTATCCTGGTTTTAATGTTGTCCTGTAGTTATGCAAAATGTTAACATTGGGGGGAGATGGTAAAGTAAGACTACACTGTATTTTCTGTATTATTCCTTACAGTGTATGTGAATCTACAATTATCTTAAGAGGCATAATTTTAATTAAGTAGTCCTACCTTTCTTAAAAAGATAAGGCAGACATTATTTAAAAAAAGATGATTCATTTGAAGATTTTCTGACTTTCTTTTTGAAAGTTACTTAAAATCATCAACTCCTGTAACAATACTCTCTTGACTTCGATAATGTTTTAAATTTTCTTCATTATTGTCCTTTCTGACATTTCTGTAGCTCTTTTAATTAACCTGCACTGTCGTGCTCTTCTACCTTTCTGACTTCCCTAAGTCTTCTTGACTCTTATTCTGTATCCCAAAGGACCGTGGGGGCCATCCCTTGGGAGAGCTACATAATCTTAGTATAGTTAATGCTGTATTTGGTAGCGGGAGGCTTTCAAGTGGTTCTGCTCTGTGAGTAGTAGTCAGCAATCTCTGTACAGCTTTTTAGCATAATTTTTATTTGACCTCAGCTAGGAGCATTTGGTAATTTAACATTAATAAAATTAGTAGCATTAATTAAAATTATTTAACTTTTTGAAAAGGATTAATTTTAGCATTAACATTAATTTTTGTTTTGTTTTTATCCTAGAATCAGACTTTCACAAGGTTATTTACATTTGTATGTTTCTAATCAATGAATATAAGGCCAGGAGTAGCTATATTTTCTATATTATACTAGTTTTTGTGACCAGAAAGAAGAGAAAGAAAAGAAGAGAAAGAGGAAGGAAGGAAGGAAGGAAAGATGGAAGGAAGGAAAGAAAGAATTAGTTCAGAGTGATATTCCTGATGAAATGACCCTTGGCCCTGGGAGAGAGAGAGAGTCAGGGAGGGAGAAGAGGTGGGGAAGGGAAAAGAGGTGGGGAGGGTTGGTCAGCAGAGGTACTGAAATTTGATATATGAATTGGATGCAGATGTAATGTATTTACAAATTTGGTCACGGCTGTCTAATTTATAGTAAGGTCCTAAGAAAGCAGGGAAGGAGAAATCAAAAGTTGAGCCTTGGTAAGTTAGGGGTAATTTTGAAATTTTGATGGTTCTCCTCCTCCCTCTCCCCTTCTTCCTCCTTTTCTTCTTCTTTTTTTTTTTTTTGAGACGAAGTCTCACTCTGTTGCCCAGGCTGGAGTGCAGTGGCATGATCTTGGCTCACTGCAACCTCTGCCTCCCAGGTTCTAGCAATTCTCCTGCCTCATCCTCCTGAGTAGCTGGAATTACAGGCGCATACCGCCATGCCCAGCTAATTTTTTGTATTTTAGTAGAAATGGGGTTTCCCTGTGTTGCCCAGGCTGGTCTCGAACTCCTGAGCTCAGGCAATCCACCTGTCTCAGCCTCCCAAAGTGTTAGGATTACAGGCATGAGCCACCACGCCCAGCCACTTCTTTTTTTTGTTTTTGAGACTGAGTCTTGTGTTGCCCAGGTTGGAGTGCAGTGGCACGATCTCAGCTCACTGCAGCCTCTGCCTCCCGGGTTCCAGCGATTCTCCTGCCTCAGCCTCCTGGGTAGCTGGGATTACAGGCACACATCACCACATCCGGCTAATTTTTGTATTTTTAGTAAGACGGGGTTTCACAATGTTGGCCAGGCTGGTCTTGAACTACCGACCTCAGGTGACCCGCCCGCCTTGGCCTCCCAAAGTGCTGGGGTTATAGGTGTGAGCCACTGGGTGCAGACCCTTTTCTTATTCTGTATGGAGTAGTTTATGTGATTGGTAACATATTGTTCACATTACATTGTTACATGTAAAGAATATTTTGAGATAAAAAGAGTTGAAGAGTTTACCTTTTTCTGACTTTACAGGTTTTGTCTTTGTTTACTCATGAATTTTTTTTTTTTTTTTTTTTTTTTTTTTTGAGACAGGGTCTTGCTCTGTCTCCTAGGCTGGAGTGCAGTGACGTGATCTTGGCTCATTGCATCTTCTGCCTACTGGCTTCAGGCAATTCTCATGCCTCAGCCTCCCCAAGTAGCTGGGATTACAGGCGTGTGCCACTATGACCAGCTAATTTCTGTATTTTTAGTAGAGATGGTGATTCACCATTTTGGCCAGGTTGGTCTCGAACTCCTGGCCTCAAGTGATCTGCCTGCCTCTGCCTCCCAAAGTGCTGGGATTACAGGCATGAGCCACCGTGCCTGGCCATCTCATGGATTCTTTGCTGCCTTTTTTGCCATAAGTTATCAACTCATGGTCATTTCATGCACTTGCTTTCTAGATGTTCTTGCTTTTGATCTCTTCCCATTTTAGTCTATTGAGAGACTAATCTTTAAACACTTTCCTTTATTATAGCATTAATGTACAGGCAAGCATATAAGGCAAAGGTTTAAAAATTTGATCCTATTCAGTTTTCCCAAATATGTTTTACTGCTACTTCACCTGCACCCTTACTCCAGCCTGGAACATTTTATTTGTTAGGGAGTTGAAACTGAGATTCACTGAATTCTCATTGGGAGAATAAGAGTACATGTGGAAGGGTGAAGTTTAGAGCAATATCCTAAAAGGAAAGATATTGAGGTACTAGAAAAAGGAAGAGGTAAAATAGTGAGGATCCACTTTTGAGATGGATGTATGGTCATTTCAGTAAACTATCTGTGCTTATTCGTAAGCTTGCGTTTAGCATTTTTTATCATTTAAATAACTTGGTAATAGATAAATTGTGTGTGTCTTAATTATAAATTCCTGTGTTCTGGATCAGTTCGTTTTTCACTTCTTCCTCTTCCATCATCAACAGTTTGGTATGTAAATCACTAATCTTGCCTATGAGGTACTCTAATACCTGTTGGTAGATGTTGAAAGAGCGATGCTAGTGAGTGGTGTTTTGTTTTGCCTCAGGTTTTTGCTCCAATAATTTATCTGAGTGGAACTTAGAAGCTTTTTCTAAAAGTTCAACTCAAACCAACAGCTTGTGATTTTTTCCTGTAAACCTAAAGGTATTGTCTATTAATGACTAACTGATGCAGTTTTCTTCTGTATATGTGAATGTATACAAGAAATAGTCTTAGGCTGGGCATGGTGGCTCACACCTGTAATCGCAGCACTTTGGGAGGCCAAGGCAGGTGGATCACCTGAGGTCAGGAGTTTGAGACCAGCCTAGCCAACATGGTGAAAACCCATCTCTACTAAAAATAACAAAAATTAGCTGGGCATGGTGGCACAAACTGTAATCCCAGCTATTTGGGAGGCTGAGGCAGGAGAATCGCTTGAACCCAGAAGAAGGAGGTTGCATTGTGCCGAGATGGCGCAGTTACACTCCAGCCTGGGTGACGAGCAAAACTGCATCTCAAATATGGAAAAAAGAAAAATTCTTAGTCCAGTTTTCCAGAACTAGGAGCGTTATAATAGGTCTGTATTTGTAGTCTCCTGTACTATTAAGAGGGACTGAGAGTGGCCAGTTTACTTGCCTTTCAAATTTAAAGCAAAATTAACAACTATTTTTTTCACTCTTTTATTCAGGGGATGGAGAAGTTTATGTTTGGGATGTGAACTCAAGGAAGTGCCTTAACAGATTTGTTGATGAAGGCAGTTTATATGGATTAAGCATTGCCACATCTAGGAATGGACAGTATGTTGCTTGTGGGTAAGAGAGATTCTTGTAACCTTAATCGCATTGTGCTAATGAGAATATGTTAAGGAATTGAATATACTAGATGGTGTGTGAGTAGTTCTCTTTATAAACTATTCAGTAATTATGAAATTGGTCAACCCAGCTGAGCTTTTTTCATTTTATCATCTTTGTGCAGTGTTGAATAATAATATTACAGTAGTGCCCCCCTTATCTGCAGTTTCACTGTTTGTGGTTTTAGTTACCTGTGTTTAATCACAATCTGAAATCTACATAAGATATTTTGAGAGCAAGAGACCACATTCACGTAAATTTTATTAGGATATATGTTACAATTGTTCTGTTTTATTGTTATGTCAGTCTGTTATTATGCCTAATTTATGAATTAAACTTTTTTTATAGAAATGTGTGTATAGGAGAAAACACAGTACACGTAGGGTTCGGTAATCCACAGTTTGAGACATCCACTGGGGTCTTGGAACATACAGCCTGCAGATAAGGAGGGATTACTATAACTGCAGTTGAACGCCTTTTTAGCAAAGAAAATGCTGGCGCTACCTTATGTCATTGTATTTTTTCCTGTTTAAAATGCCTGTTTGGTCGCATCAAGTTTTCCTGTAATTATTTTCAGCTTCTTGTCATTGATGAGGAGATAAAATAAGTTTAACTTTGGCTTTAAATCTTTAAGATACCTAAAGCATTTTTCCTTTATCCAGCTGGGGGTATAAATAAAAAACATGTTTCTAGGAAATACCATTTGATAGTATTGTAGAAACTTTAAAAATATTATCTAGAACACATTGTGCTATTACTGAAAAAACTGGTTATTACACTGGGGAAAAGATGGGTGTGTTCTCCTACTTGATTCTAAAGATGCAGGGTGGGAGGATGAGACATTGGATACTTTGCAGTAATTCTAAGCTACCTTACTAAACCACTAATTAGCACCCATAATTCTGTAACTTCAAGAAGTAGGCTTTTATGATTTTCTTAGACCAAACAAAATTGAGCCATGAAATGATTTCAGTCAAATCCTCCCTGGGATGGGAAGTCAAGGGGTCTTACTGTCCAGAAACTTAGCATGCTCTCTACTCTTTGTTCACTCTCTCCTTCCAGGTTAAAACTGGGGAAACTACTTGTATATATATCCCTACCACCATTTGCAAATTGGAGTTTGGGAGGAAAGGCAAGTAGAACTAGGCTGTGGAGCTTGGAGACCAGGCCATCTGCCTTAGGCAGTAAGACAGTAACAGATCCCTTGGAGGGGGAGTGCCCTGATGAAGGCCCCTTCCTTTTGTACCCATGCCTGTGCCAAGCCTGTAGCGAGGGACATCTCAGCACAAGCCAAGCATTTGCCAGGGTAGTGTGCGCTGTGGCAGCAATTCATGAGTAGGAGATCTTTTGGGAATCAAGCTCCTTTAAAATGAAGACTGCTGTTTAAACTATAAGTAGTTTTAAGAAGAACTGCATTTGCCTCTATGTGGGACAAGAAAAACTGCACAAAAATGGTCTTCACTCAAATTTGTGAAGCCAGTCTTCCTTGCCCTCTGTTTTTTGTATCACTTTTTATTAGTCCCCTTTGAAGGGCCTATATAGGAAAGAATCTAATACTAGTAGCTTAAACTCATTTAATTTTAATTGCCCTTCAGTGTAATTGATTTCTGATGTGCTTTTCTAAAGACCATTTAAGGCTTTAGAATCTTAAAGTTATTCTTAAAGAATCTTAAGCAAATCTTTAAGCTTTTAGAAGAGGAAGAAAGGGACAGGTCGATGAGCCTTGAGGTCACTGCACCAGTAGGCAGGCATCAGGTAATGAGTCACCAGGACAGTAGGAATGGCAATAGGGGAATAGGCAAAGGATGTTTGTAATGTATTTGATAAATGCTTAGAAGATGAGGAGTGGGAGAGAAGTATTCATGTTCTCAGGCTCCAAGCCTGTGCAACCAGAGGAGTGGAATTGTCATTGAAGGGAGGCGGAAGGAAGGGAGGAGGGGTAATGGTGTTAGAAGAGATAATTAATGCATGTGGCCACCCCCACAAACCGTTAGGAATGCAGTGCGTAATTAGGACTAAAGGCACTGATTTGGATGTGGTGGGTGATTAGGTGGTCTGTGGGAGTAAATGAGATGAGTGAGACACTAGAAGTAGGTTGGAAATAGAATCCTGAGGACAAGAATCAGTGGAGAAAGAGGTGACTGTGAAGGAAACAGGATGCAAGAAGAGTCAGTAAAGTTTAACCTTCAAGAAGTCAACAGAATGGGGAGAATTTGAATTCTGTTTTCAGCCTGTTTGGTTGGAGGTTCTATAGGACATCTGTGGCTATAGTGGTGATAGCTGGACTCTTTGTAACATATGATTCCTGTAAATACCAGTTTGTGGGGTTAAATCTATATTCACTTAGGTTGTGAAAGCCCTTTTACTTGTTTTTTAATCTACTTTAATCCCTTTTCTCTTTGTAGTTCCAATTGTGGAGTGGTAAATATATACAATCAAGATTCTTGTCTCCAAGAAACAAACCCAAAGCCAATAAAAGCTATAATGAACTTGGTTACAGGTGTTACTTCTCTGACCTTCAATCCTACTACAGAAATCTTGGCAATTGCTTCAGAAAAAATGAAAGAAGCAGTCAGATTGGTAAATATTTCATTACTCCTTTATCATTGTTAGTTTTTAAATTTAAGTTGAAAACATGCAAGAGTAACAGGAAAGGAGAGTGTTGAATTATTTTTAAAACAGTGGCTTCTTTTGATGTAGAAATTACTAGGATTATAGCTTTTGGATGTGGTTGTTGGAAGGATGCACAGTAACCACCACATTTGATTATGTCAGTTCTTTCAGGAAAGCTTTGCTGTCCATTCTCACCATTCCTAAAGTGGTCCTCATTTTCAGAGGTTTCTTATAGTGTTAATGTTAAGGACTATATTTAAGGCAGACGCTTCTTCACAATTTTCTTTCCTCATCTGCCTTTTTAAGACCTGTTGTCTTAATGGAACGGAGGCAGTTCTTGGGTTTTGAAAGTAAGTTGAACTTGAAAATTAAATTGTGTAAAAGTATTGTAATTTAAATAGCTAGATAGTACCTGTGAATATACCCTTCGTGTCAGGAATCTGCAGGACCACCTCCAGGTTTGGTGGCTAACTATAGACAACTTCCAGGACTCTGCATATGTTCGTTGAACTCATGGCTAAAATGTATTGCCGTGAAAAGGATACAAAGCAAAATCAGCAAAGGGAAAGGGTACATGGAGTAAAGTCCAGAGGAAACCTTCTAAGAGTCCTCTTCTAGTGGAGTCACACAGGACAGTTTAATTCCTCCAGTAATGAGATGTAACAACATGTGTTAAGTGTTTTCTACCTGGGAAGCTAATTAGAGACTCATTGCGGAAGATTTTTATTGGGAGTTCATACAGGTACCACCTCTGCCTATCTTGTACCCTTCTGCTTAGCATGTACCAAAATTCTAGATTCCCAAAAGAAAAGCCGGGTGTTTAGCATAAACCACATTGTTTGTACAAACAGTTTAGGCACAGTGAGCTACCCATATCATTCAGGGAAAGTTTCATGCCAGTATAAGGAATTGTGTGCTAGTCAAGTTCTCCAACACCATGCGATGACCACCTTTGTAAACAGACCTTCTCTTTTTTTTTTCCCCGAGATGGAATCTCGCTCTGTTGCCCAGGCTGGAGTACAGTGGTGCGATCTCAGCTCACTGCAACCTCCGCCTCCTGGGTTCAGGTGATTCCTCTGCCTCAGCCTCCTGAGTAGCTGGGATTATAGGATTGTGCCACCACGCCCAGTAATTTTTATATTGTTTTTTTTACTAGAGACGGGGGTTTCACCATGTTGGTCAGGCTGGTCTCAAACTCCCAACCTCATGGTCTGCCCGCCTCGGGCTCTCAAAGGGCTGGGATTATAGGCGTGAGCCACCGGGCCCGGCCCAGAACTTTCTAAGGATAGCAGCCTTGGGCCTATGGAAACTCTTTTCTGCCCAACCTTAGAGCTCAGCTTCAGTATCACCCCATCTCTGTGAAGTTTCCTACTCTTCAGGCAGAACCAATTTCCTCATTCACTTAACAATTTTTTGCCCAAGGCACCAGGTGGCATAGAACTTTGAATAGCAGAATTGCATTTACTGCTATGTGTTTACTACCAGATTGTACACACTTTACAAAGTGTGTTATTTTTATTGTGCTCACTTGGCAAAAAGCCTTGCGTCTGCCATCAGCTTTGTGTTAGAATATATAGTTTACAAAGATTTACAAAGAATTCTACAAAAAGTTTGAGTCAAATAACAGTTCTTCAGAGGATTAACTTAACCAAAGTAAACAGTTAATAAAGGGCAGAATTGTGATTTGGATGCCACATTTTTTTCTAGCAGTTCATTGGTTTTCTGGCTGAATTCCACAGAGTCCTAGATTCTGCACAGGGCTTTATATGGCATGTAGGGCAAGGAGGAGGCTAAGCGCCTACTTGTATCATGTAGAGCTGTATCATTGTTGTCTCTGGTATATATTGGGATTCTGCATATGATTTCCTTAAGAAATGTTTTGTTGCGCTGGGCGTGGTGGCTCAGACCTGTAATCCCAGCACTGTGGGAGGCCAAGGCGGGTGGATCACTTGAGGTCAGGAATCCAAGATCAGCCTGGCCAACATGGTGAAACCCCATCTCTACTAAAATTACAAAAATTAGCTGGGCTTTGTGGTGGGCGCCTGTAATCCCAGCTGCTCAGGAGGCTGAGACAGTAGGATCGCTTGAGCCTGGAAGGTGGAGGTTGCAGCGAGCCGAGATCGTGCCTCTCTACTCCAGCCTGGGTGACAGAGTTAGACTCTGTGTCAAAAACAACAACAAAATGGTTTGCTGGAAAAAGAGTGAAAAATACAGCATAGCATTTTATTGCCTCTCTGTTGAATGAATCATTTGATAAATGAGAAGGTTCTAATTCAAGTCAGCTTTAAAATCCCTGCTCCCTAATGGGAGTGGTGTACTAGTAATATTAACCTTTTATCACTTTAATGGTAGTAAATTGTTTTAGAAAACCATCGGATCTATCTGCTGTTGACATAATATATTCTGCAAGACATATAATAGTTAGTTCTGCATAGTTTGCTTCAGTGATCATGACAGCATTTATATTTTTTTTATTGTGGCAAAATCACACAAGGAATTCATTAGTAAAAGCCAAATCACAGTTTTTAAATGGTAGTCAACCATAATATCTAATGGAAAGAAGCCAGGCATAGCAGCTCCATAATGCCTTGGTAAAACATTGTTAGTATCGTTAAATGCAATCAATCCCTTATAATGAATGATTCAGACAGTTTTGTCATCCCATTACAAATCACTGTGAATTTCAGCTGTTGGAATAGCAGGAGACTCAGAAGTCAAATTCCTGTTACATCAACAATTTTGGATGTAGTAGAATGCCATGGAACTTTCTACCCATTAAATCAAGGATGAGTGAGCTTTTACTTGTTGAATTTTGATATCTGGATACTTAACTGTTGTGATAGAAATGGTATTAGAAAGCCGACTGTGGTGGCTCACGCCTGTAATCCCAGCACTTTTTGAGGCCAAGGCGGATGGATCACCTGAGGCCAGGAGTTAAAGAAGTTGGATCTTTATAGGCATTTTTCCTAATAAATAGTTCAATTGTAGCCTTTTTTTTTTGAGACGGAGTCTCGCTCTGTGGCCCAGGCTGGAGTGCAGTGGCTGGATCTCAGCTCACTGCAAGCTCCGCCTCCCGGGTTTACGCCATTCTCCTGCCTCAGCCTCCCGAGTAGCTGGGACTACAGGCGCCAGCCACCTCGCCCGGCTAGCTTTTTGTATTTTTTAGTAGAGACGGGGTTTCACCGTGTTAACCAGGATGGTCTCGAACTCCTGACCTCGTGATCCGCCCGTCTCGGCCTCCCAAAGTGCTGGGATTACAGGCTTGAGCCACCGCGCCCGGCCAATTGTAGCTTTTAAAACAGAGACTATAAATAGATGTCAGAGCACAGCATAGTTTTAATCAGGTGAGATCATTGGCCTGAGGGATTGTGAGAGGTTACACTAGGGAAGTGTAGATACTTGCAGGTAGATACTATTGATGTCTTAGGAGGACATTGTAAACAATCCACCTCCTTTACCCCATATTCCAAGTCAGTAGCAGAAATAAAATTTAGGCCAAGTGCGGTGGCCCACACCTTAATCTCAGCACTTTGAGAGGCCAAGGTGAGAGGATCACTTGAGGCCAGGAGTTCGAGACTAGCCTGGCCAACAAGAGGAAACCCCATTTCTACTAAAAATAAAAAAATTAGCTGGGTGTGGTGGCCCACACCTATAATCCCAGCTACTCAGGAGGCTGAGACAGAAGAATTGCTTGCCCCCAAGAGGCAGAGGTTGCAGTAAGCTGAGATCGCGCCACTGCACTCCAGCCTGGGCAACAGTGAGTGAGACTTGATCTCAAAAAAAAAAAGAAAAGAAAAATTCAGATAGAAAGATTGGTTCTAGTGTATTTTGATGAGGAAGAGTCAGAAAACCAGCTCCCCAAACTTCAAAGTCATTCCAGGAAGTTGGTGAGTGAATGCCTGAGGCATGGTTTTGTAGTTTCAGGTGAAGAGGGTGGGAACAAAAGGCAGAGGGTAGGACAACTTTGTCCTTAGCCCTTGCAGCAAATGTTTTTTCCTGGTCATCTGCTTTCCTGATGCTTTGGATCATCTGTTCATAATTGGGGCATGCTTGGAGGATACAAAGTTAACAATAACCCAAGCGAAACACAGTTAAACCAAGGTACTTATCACAGATTTATATAATATCTGCCTTCCCAAATTAAATGTAAATAAATTTTTGCAATATCCATGTTGTGGCTTCTCTCTATAAAACAGGAGTCTGCTTTTTTACTAAGTGCTTGAAAATATATATATACTTAATATAAATACTTAAAGTAATTTCTTGAGGAACCTTTATAGAGAGTGGTATTTAAGAACTTTAGAAGTGAAGACCAAATTGGGGTACTGCCAACTTAGCTTTAATGGGTCAAGACCACTTCTCATTAGCACCATTGCCTTCACATTGATGCTGTGCTGTGCAGGCAGAACCTGCCTTCCAGCAAAGTTGAAAATAATTGAATGTGGCTTGGAGATTCACTGTAAACAGTATTTTCTTGACAAAATGGTCGGTAAGTATGTATCAGAATTTGGCCTAATGTATGACTGACTGAAAGCAGTTTAATAGGTGTATGTATCACAGCACTTGTCTGTGAAAATCACTTTGATTGACGGTATAAAGTGTGACCTGAAAGTATGGAGGATGACTAACTGTCCAGGTAAATAGCTGAATGGTAACGGTTATATGTATTTGAACATCAAGGTGCTATATCTTTTCGGAGAGCTAGAGAACATCTGAAAGTGAGTGTTGTTACAATTGTGGCCTAAAGGTAACTGCTTCCACACCTGGGTTTTATTCATCCACAAATTGGGTGAGGACCTGTCTCTTGAATTTAGGAAGTAGACTCTGGAGAAAGAGATATGTGTGTTCCTCCTCATACTTAGGTCTGGCTTTGAGGTGAGCGAGCTTTTGGCTCTCTCTAAATCAGGACAGTTTCACTTGGAGTTAGATTTTCATGATTCAGCCCTCTTTGAGGAGAAATTGTAAAAGGCAAAGAGTATATACGATAATTGAAAATTAAAAGTACAAAATGGCAATTTTATGGTAGTAGAATATATGTGGTATGACTCTGCCTAGGTTTCAGTTATGTAAAATCAGACTTTATAATGTTTAATTTTTTTCACTGTTTAACTAACCAGATGAATCTTCATGTTTAAAATCTCTTTTCCCTGTGATCAGATTTTAGTATTCTTTACTGTGGCCATTAAGCTAGAGTGGGTGCTATTTGCTTTGGTTTATTCATTAATCTATTCATTGAACAAACATTTGAATCTCTGAGGCATCATGCTAGATGCTGTGTTGATGCTTTTTTCTCTTTCCTCCTTTTCTTCTCAGTTAATAACGCATTAAAGATCAAATTTCATAACGTGTACACATGGGCACAGAGGATAGTATAATAGGCATTGGAGACTTGGAAAGGTGGGAGGAGGGTGAGGTGGGTACAATATTCACCACTCAGGTGATGGGTACACTAAAAGCCCAGACTTCACCACTGTGTAAGAAATTCATGTAGCAAAACTGCAGTCATGTCTTTTAACTATAAAAATAAAGTAATAAAAAAATGAAAGATCAAACTTGATTTTGGAATACTTTGCTGCACTAATAGGCTGTACTTCCTTGTGTGCTACAATCAAAATGAGCTTTATGTTTCAGCAGAAAGATAGAATGAAGATTACAATTCAAGAAACATGAGCTCCCAGTTGTTACAGTTTAAAGCTTTTTATTATCTCCTGCAGGTTCATCTTCCTTCCTGTACAGTATTTTCAAACTTCCCAGTGGTTAAAAAGAAGAATATTTCTCATGTTCATACCATGGATTTTTCTCCAAGAAGTGGATACTTTGCCTTGGGGAATGAAAAAGGCAAGGCCCTGATGTATAGGTAGGTATTATTTATGTTTAAAAGTCAGAGATACCTATAAACTACGTGTGACAGTATGAAGAGATACTGTATATTCCTAATTCTACAATTAGTAAATTATAGCCTGTTTATCTTGACTCTCATCTTCATTATCTTCGGGTATTTTTCTACCATAAAATGTCACTAGCAGAAAAGTTCACTGGGGGAATATATATATTTTTTGGAAAGCACTATTTTGAGAATGTCAAATTGAGGAAAAGTAGCCACTTTAATAATATTTCCACTTTCTTGGTGCCTTATATTTAGATTAACTTTTGCTGATTTAATAATTCAGTTTACTCCACTAGATTTAATTGATTTCTTTTTAAAAGGTGTTTCTTTCCCTGTAGCTGTAAGCTGTAAATAAGGGTGTTAAGCACAAAGATAACCAAAACTTACATGCACTGTCCAGGTTCTTTTCTGTACCCGACATACTTGGCTATAAAACAGGAACAAACAAAACCTAATTACATCATTGCCAGAAGATACAGGTGACAAGGTGGATCTTCAGGGCAAACTAAAGAGTTTTCAGTAGAAAACTTGTGATGTAAATCACAGCCCTCTTTCCTTGCTCCTTGTGTTGTTAGTGAATGCTACATAGAACCCTGTGTTTCTGTTTGTATGCTTTAGGGAACTCCTGCTTTCAAAATGAACTAAAATCAGGAGTGAAGAAAAGGAGGAATGTAAATTGGTTTTGAGGAAATAGTTGTGAAAGGAGAATATACCAGACAATAATGTGGTTTAAAGTTCTACTTACTTTGAAAGGAAAATGGGTTATACCAGGATAATTGCATTAGTCTCATTTCAGGTCAGATTTGGAGTGTTTCAGTTTTGTATTTTATAAAAGGATGCAGATTCTTATTGCACTTAGAATTCTCTTCCAAATCCTTTGGTATTTTTATAACTGAAATTTTCTTTTCTCTAAGACCCAAAGGCCGTTAGATTTTTCACCAGGGCATTGCTCTGTAGAATGAGACTGTTTCTAGCTATACTAGTGACTGGAATGGACTGATGACATTTTTATTGATTATTTCTGATCAGGTATTTCATAGACCCCTATGTGAAACTTTGGAGTAAGCTTACGCATGTTATCTAAAATCTGAGGCATTCAAATCCTCCAGAATGTCAGATTGAGGAGTCTGAACCTAACTGCCTGGTGTGAATGATTGTAATTACATATTTTTCTCACTAAAATCTTCCTAAATGCCACTCTGTGATCTAATTGAAAATACTGTGGGTAATTACAAAGTTTAGATGACTTATTTTTCACTTTTCCAGGTTGCACCATTACTCAGACTTCTAAAGAGACTATTTGAAGTAAGAAAACCCTTTTCTTACAAATTCTGCAGGTTTTAAGGTTACATCCATTGCTGTCAGTTGGTGGAAGCAGCACATTAGCTGAGCTTTGTTTCTCTACCCCTAGGTTACTGCATCTTTATTTAGAGGGGTGGGATGGAAGTAGATCAGGAACTGTCTAGCTGAAGTCGAACCTTCCTTGGAAATTTCTTATCCCAAATCACAACAATCTGGCTCGGTTCTTCTGAGGTCTGATCTCTAATGTTGCATTCAGTAATTCTTATCAAAATTGTAATTACTGAACATGTTTAATCCACAAAAGACTTAATAACACAGAGATGGGTCTTCAAATATAGCTATAGCTTGTATGAGCTTAAATCCTCTTATATATATGTTTCTTGAGAAATTAGCAACTTGTCCTGTTTCACAGAACTAGATAAAGGGGCTGGCCATTAGTTCTACTGCCCAATATTTAAAACCGTAGAACATCCTTCCCTTCTCATGGCGTCCTTTCGGGTCTGAGATACAGTGGTTCTGAGATTGAGCTTTGCAATTGGCCTCTTCATCACAGTTCACTGTTTGGTCTCCTCAGAGATTAATGAATGTTGAGAGACTTTGAGAATGCAGATATATATATTTAATTAGGACAAAGGATTTTTAAAGTTACAGGCATTTTGGGCAAAACTTTAGCCAGGAGGGGAAAGCAGTTTGGCTATCCTGTCTCTAAAGATTACATTGCCAGTATGTGTTTGTTGATGACCAGCAGCTATAAATCAGGTATGTAATTTCTTTTGTTCTTTCCTCAGGTCCAGTTGAGTCACAAGAGAAGCCTGCCTTGATATATCGTCTCAGAAACTTTCCTGAATGTGTGATAATATATGGAAAATGATTTATAGAGCCAGCTGTGCTTAAGAGCCGGTAATGTCTTAATAAACATGTGGCAGCTTTTGTTTGAAAATAAGTGTATCTGGTTCTTCCCTCTACCCCCAACACACACACACACAAACTTGGATGCATTTAAGACTAAACATGAGAAATTGGAAACACCTGTCTGTAGCCAACAATAAAATATAAGCAGATTTTCTCATACTTCACAGCTAACCCTGATGCCTGGTTTCCCCTTTCCTGAATAGATCTCTCTATGCTTTAGGGGATCAGCTAACAGGTAGTCTCTTGAGCTGTGGAGGTCAGTCGGCTTGATACAGAGCAGTGAAATCTCACATAGTGAAGTTCGAACTTCCAAGTTTTCCGGGAAAGGTGATTTTGGAAATGAAAAGGCTTTTCTGGGCTTATTACTTCAAATCATTGTCATTGTTATTTGAAGAGGGGGCATAGTAAACCTGGTAGTCTTGTCCTACGGATTATCCGCCACTGCCTTTCCTGGAGATAAATGTTCATTATGCCAAGTTAAATGTTTGATTTGTATTTCAAGGTTGACAGCTGGCTCCATAGTTATCTTATAATATAACCTTGCTTGAGACCAGTCCTCCTTACATTTCGTAGGAAGAACTGACACTATGTCGTGCATTTAAGAAGCATTAAAGGGGTTGGGTGGGTGTTATGAGAAGTATCAAGTTAGGTCTAATAGCTTTCAGCCCCACCCTCTACTAAAACATGGAAGAGAGAAGTCAGGGCGGAGGAGGGAGTTTTTTCAGCAACAGAAAGTAGCTCTGCCCAGTGAAGTAATAGGTCCCTTTGTGTCTTCAAGGCTGTCCTGGGTCAGCTGGAGAGGATGTAGGACGTAGAGCAGTCCAATAGGTGTGGGTTGTGTTAACTTATCCCAGCATCTTTCTAAAAGAACATTTTATCTTGAGATGGACTATTGCAATCTAATTGTGGAGACACTTCCCCTATTTCCTTTCTCAGCAACTTTTTCCATAGTAAATAGTATTAATGCTAAAACCTCAAATTCCTGAAACCAGCGGGCTTGTTGGTGCTATTTCTCTCTCCCATTGCTAGAGGGCAGCATTGGATCACATGAATAGTTGCAGGCAAGGCTTTTGGAGCTTTTTGCTGTCACCTTGTCCTTAGCTTCAGCTAAATCATTTCAGAAATGGACACCAAGCCTTACATGTGCTTATTTTGCGTATGGTTTTCAGTTCCCAGAAGTGTGACAATTTATAGGAACTTATTCTGCAGAAAATGATGGAAGCAGAGTCTGAATTTTAACTGTTCTTTGTTAAACTCTCTAGATCATTGTTATACACTAGTAGGAGCAGAATAAAGTATCCAGTTCTAATCTCCAAGGTAGACAGATGTGCTATTTGTTCTACAGACAGAGATGCTACTAATCCTGTGTCTTGTATTTTAACGTTTAATTTTCCCCCCCTCAGTGGAAGTTATTGAGTCAGGCTTTCATTGTGTCTCCTTGTAACCAGAGAAAAGCTAATTCTTCAAGGAAATGAGATCCATAGCCATAAACTTCTTTACAGATGCTCTTTTGGCAGTTGCTGTGACAGCATGAAAGTGGCTCGTGTCCCTGTTTTTGGGGGAAACCATCTTGAGCTGTGAGGTGATATTTTGCCATCCAGAGCCACACAGGATGTACCTGGGTATACTTTGGGTGATAAATCGACAAGTTGAAATCTTTGATGTATCCCATTCATCTCTCCCCTCATCCTCACTAATATTTAGTGAACCGAATAAGGATTAGTCTTACGAAGGTGTTTCCTCTGTTTAAACAAAGTACAGGTGAAAAATTATTTGCCTTACAGATGGACGTTAAGTGTGTGTGGGTATGTGCGTGTTTCTGGTGAGGATATGTAACCTGTTCTAAGCCGACCAGCTGAAGGGTTTGTAAGCATATCTGCACCTCCAGTTTGAGGATGGGATGGAGGCAAGCAAATGCCCATGAAGTCAGGTGCTTGCTCACAGCTTCGAAGAATTCTTAAGCTACTTGGGAAGATACTTAAATGCATCTACAAAGTCATTACACAAGAAACAAAGCATTTTCCATTCTTTTATTTTAAACTGAAGTAAATGGAGGCTGGAGCAAGAGCCTTGGGGAGAAGGTAGGCTGTGGGAGTGTGGATAGCACTTCTGACCCCCTGGTGCTGTAATTGTGCTGACATCACTAATATATACATAGAATCTCATACAATTCTCATTCCTCTGCGAGGAAAACAACATTTGTCATTTTACAGGGAAGTAAATTGAGGTTTCAACAGATTGAACATCTTGGTCCCAAAGCCATCATTTTGACATATAGGTCAGTGGTCCACAAAGCAGGGTTTGCATACTCTAAGGGTATGAGATACAGCCCTTTAGATTGTGGGAAAGAAATACTAGAACTTCTATGCTGTGTAAAAAGTAGTTTTCTCCCAGTTACTTGGGAGGCTGAGGCAGGAGAATCATTTGAACCCGGGAGGCGAAGGTTACAGTGAGCCAAGTTTGTGCCACCGCACTCCATCCCGGCAACACAGTGACACTCTGTCTAAAAAAAGTATTTTTGTTATGTAATGTATTCATGCTGTAGCTCATAGAGATAACTTACAAACAGATATGGTTTTTTGTTTTGTTTTTGTTTTTGAGACGGAGTTTTGCTATTGTTGCCCAGGCTGGAGTGCACCTCCACCTCCTGGGTTCAAGCGATTCTCCTGCCTCAGCCTCCAGAGTAGCTGGGATTACAGGCATCCATCACCACGGCTGGCTAATTTTTGTATTTTTGGTAGAGACAGGGTTTCACCATGTTGGCCAGGCTGGTCTCGAACTCCTGACCTCAGGTGATCCACCTGCCTTGGCCTCCCAAAGTGCTGGGATTACAGGCATGAGCCGCTGCACATGGCCATAAACAGATATGTTTACATTGGGGGTACATTCAATGTACATTTCTTTTCTTTTGAGACAGGGTCTTGCTCTGTCTCAGGCTGTACTCCACAGGCTGGAGTACAGTGGCATGATCGTGGCTCACTGCAGCCTCGATCTCCCAGGTTCAAGTGATCCTCCCACTTCAGCCTCCCGAGTAGCTAGTACTACAGAGGCACACCACCACACCCATCTGATTTTTGTATTTTTAGTAGAGAGAGCGTTTCTCCATATTGCCCAGGCTGGTCTTGGTATTCCTGGGCTCAAGCAGTTTGCCTGCCTCAACTTCCCAAAGTGCTGGGATTATAATAGACGTGAGCCACCGTTCTGACCTCAATGTACATTTCTTATTAAAGGACCACTGGCCTAGGTGCCTCACTGGCAAGCCAAACTTGACACATTTCCACACCCTGTCCTCCATTGTTCCCAAATTCTCTTTTTATATTCCCTATAATGTTAAAGCTTCTCCATTAACTGTCACATAAGCTAGGGACTTTAGACTGACTGTTTTTTT
>NW_012118488.1:5445881-5446266 GCF_000951035.1 Colobus angolensis palliatus
AGGGACCCACTTGAGCAGGCAGTCGGTCCCTTCTCAGATCTCAACCTCCGTGTTGGGAGATCCACTGCTCTCTTCAAAGCTGTCAGAGTCGTTTGCGTCTGCATTTCTGCTGCTTTTGTTGTTCTAGACTGACTTTAAACTTGAGATTTTTCTTTACCCCACCCCCCATCACAAGGACTAGTTCAAAGCAATATTTTTCCAATTTTTCTCTATAACGAATAAGACCTAGTATTTAATAGCACAACAAAGTGACTATAGTCAGTAATAATTGTACATTCTAAAATAACAGTGTAATTGGATTGTTTGTAACAAAGGATAAAATGGGGATTGATACTTCGTTTTTCATGATGTAGTTCTTTTTTTTTTTTTTTTTCAATAGCAGTTT
>NW_012118488.1:5447037-5453828 GCF_000951035.1 Colobus angolensis palliatus
ACTAAAAAATACAAAAATTAGCTGGGCATGGTGGTGTGCACCTCTAATCCCAGCTACTTGGGAGGCTGAGGCAGAAGAATCATTTGAACCTGGGAGGCAGAGGTTGCAGTGAGTCGACATTGCACTATTACACTCCAGCCTGGGTGATCAAAGACTCTGTCTCAAAAAAAAAAAAAAAAAGAAAAAAAGATGAGAGATTAGTATAATAGTATGCATCACCTAGATTCAACAACCGGAAATCTTTATTTCTTCACCCACAAACTCTGGTTTATTTTGAAGCAAAGGCAAGATGTATTATTTCATCTGTAGTATATACAGAGATGTGTTTTAAGAATGCACATTTTAACATGCTATACATGCTTAACATTCTTCAACAGCTCATCTCTCCCAAACACTCTTTAATTTCTCCATACATAGAATGGGCATAAAAACAGACCTGCCTTGTAGGATTAGTTACGACAGCACCTGGCCCGGAACACATTCTCAGTGAATGTTAGTTACCGTCATCGTAATCATTTTGACCGTGGTCAGCTGCAAGATGATGTTCACGCTCCTTAGCTTGTTAGAAAGGCCTGTTTGGCCTTTTCACATCTCTCCAGCTTTCTCACTCCTAGGAGGCTGCATGTTTCTTGAGGTACTTGTATTTCCCTGAATAAGCCAAGCTGTTGCTCTCCTCCATGACTTTGTTTTGCTGATGTTTCTCCCTTGCTTTTTCCTTTGCTTCCTTTCAAACATCGCTTACCTAGCAAAGACTCAGTTGGAATTCCTTGTCTACATTTTTTGGTCCTAAATGGTAAACTGGATGGACTTTTACTATGGTACCTGTACCCTTTATTGTATTTGTTCACCACTAGATGTTCATAATCTCATGAGTGAAACATGATTCCTATTATTTTAGTTTGCTCAAGCTGTGGTTTTGATTTCTGCCACTGAACAATGGGTAACACAAGTTAGGTGATTCATATTGTTAGAGAAGTTTATACTAGTTCATCAGGGAAAACAATACTTTCCCGCCTCCACATTCTTGACATGTATTTTTCAACTTATTTCTTCCTTGCTAGGTTTTATTCACCTTTGTGTCTCCAGCATTTAGTTCAGTGCTGCTCCATATGTTAGACATATAATTTTATAAACTTTTATAAACTTTATTTTATTAAAAAACTGACTTGATTACGGATAGAACAAAAAGCTGGCAACAAAGAGTCAAGCTCCATAAAATATTTGAGGGAATTATTCTGAGCCAAATATGAGTGACCAAGGCCTGATGCAGACTCTCAAGAGATCCTGAGAACATGTGCCCAAGGTGGTTGGGTTATAGCTTGATTTTAGATATTTTAGGGGGACAGAGGCGTGAAAGGAAAATAAATTTTGGGGCCCCCAAATCACTAAGCTAAAGGGAAAAGTCAAGCCAGGAACTGGTGAGGGCAAACCTGCCTCCCATTCTATTCAAAGTCATCCCTGTGCTGAGATAAATGCACATCTGATTGCCTCCTTTGGAAAGGCTAATCAGAAACTCATAAGGATGCTACCGTTTGTCTCTCACCTACCTGTGACCTGGAAGCCCCCTCACTGCTTCAAGTTGTCCTACCTTTCTGGACAGAACCAGTGTACCTCTTACATACATTGATTGATGTCTCATGTCTCCCTAAAATGTATAAAACCAAGCTGTGTCCCGACTACCTTGGGCACATGTCAGGACTTCCTGAGGCTGTGTCACAGGTGCAAGTCCTCAACTTTGGCAAAATAAACTTTCTAAATGAACTGAGACCTGTCTCAGATATTCAGGGTTCACATTTTGGTAACCACGAAGGAACTCTTGAGTGGAGGTGCCCCCCTGAACTTTGACAAATCTCCTATCAGTGCTTGGTACCATCTTGAGCTATCTTTATGGCTCAAACCAATAGGACAATTTGCTGAGGCCTGGAAGAATGCCCTCCCGAGAATCCCTGATTGCTCAAAATTTGGTCAAGATATGATTTTGCTGTACAACTTTTTTTTTTTTTTTTTTAGTTTTATTTGCTTCCTCCAGCACAAGGAAGGCAAGTTTTCCTGCTTCCATGATAATGGAAGGCAGATTACTTCTTTAGGACTTTGAACTTGCTCCCAACAGGGAAGGCGAATTTGAAGGTTTTTTTCCTGCTTCTAGGATAATAGAGAGCAGTCTTCAGCCTGAGACCTGTCTCTAGGTAAGTAACTGCATTGGGGTTTGTCTTGGCTAAAGTTAAGGTTAACAACCAGCTGGTCTTAATTTCTCCTTACTATTAGAGTGCTCAGTAATCATATAAGTTGTGTGATTGTTTGTTTTGCTTAACGTTTTTGTTGTTTCAACCTTTTTCCCATTGGGTTTGACCAACTGTATCTGACTTGATCAAATCGAAAGAAAGTTTCAAATTGTAGGGAACAAGCCTTCTGAATTGACTAAATTCCCACACATACACAAAAAGTTGGCCTTGTTATGTAAACAAAGCCTTCAAGTAGTCAAAATCAAAAATCTTTCCTTTTTTCCCCTCTTGCTGGCTGTTTTTCAGTTCCCCCATACTCCCCCCATATCCCCCTTCCCACGAAGGGAAGGTGACAACGGCTTCGTTAACACGAAGGTGGTAATGGCCAGCAAAAAGAAAAAAAAAAAAAGATATTTGATTTTGATTTTGATTACTTAAGGGGCTTTATTTACATAACAAGGCCACCTTTTGGGTAGCCAGGCCAAACTGTAAGAGCAATGGCTGTTACCCCACAGTGGAGTTCCATAGCTAATGTTCTGCCTTCTTTTTATCACCAGGACAGCCTGGGTTTTGTCCCTAAATGAAGCCCTTTCTGGTTTGATACCTGATACTTCTGAAGTAGCAGCAATTTTTCCTATTTGAAATACAGTAATGAAATTTAAAAAGACTTTTTTTAAAGGAACTCAATGGTTAAAAGTCAGCTCAGTTAAAAGCTAACATTGAAGATGCGTGCATGTGTGTGTTTGTATTTTAAAGGACTTCATTTTTTTTTCCTCTTAGGACCTTGTCTTTTTTTTTTGAACAAAAGCTTTTTTCTTCTCTGTTGGCTGAATTCCGTTTTCTTTATTTGCTTCTGCTATCCCTCCTTTCTGTTGCACCCTCTGCTGCATGAAGGACCTAAAATAGTTTATAATAGTCTGAAGTTCCTTAAAGAAAACAGAGAAGGTGTAATCCCAGCACTTTGGGAGGCCGAGGTGGGCGGATCATGAGGTTAGGAGATCAAGACCAGCCTGGCCAACATGGTGAAACCCCATCTCTAAGAAAAAAAAATACAAAAAATTAGCCGGGAGTGGTGCCAGGCACCTATAGTCCCAGGTACTCAGGAGGCTGAGGCAGGAGAATGGTATGAACCTGGGAGGCGGAGCTTGCAGTGAGCCGAGATCACAAGATCACGCCACTGCACTGCAGCCTGGGCAACAGAATGAGACATTGTCTCAAAAAAAAAAAAAAAAAAAAAGAAAACAGAAGGTGCCAGATTCCCTTTTGGGAAATGTTTGTTTTTCCTTATGGAATCCAAAGAGTGTAAACAGACTAGTTTGTCTCAGTTCTCAAACTGCTTTTGTGTTGTGTTACCTGATTTTTTTAACTAAAATAGTTATTGCTACAGAGACAACTCTTGGGTTGTTAAGGAAGAATGTAGTTTAGATACTTAGAAATACCTTTGTTTAAAACATTTTTTTTTTTTTTGCGTGCACTGGAAAAGCATCATGAGGTCTAGCCTCACAGTAATTCTTCCTTTTTGGAGATTCAGGATTCAGGTGGCTCTGCCCAGAGATCAGAGATCCACTTAAAAGGCAGATAGTCCCTATCTAAATAAAATTGGTTTCCTTATACAATCCTATGATACATTTCTATAATTTTATGTTTGATTTGGCATCCATCTTTAGTCTCCCTCTAGCACCACCAGACTTTTTCTCTCTATACCTTGAGATGTAAATTTCGTTACCTGATTTTTCATGTAAGAGTTGTTTCCTTCAATATGCAAATTTAAGGCTATTTAGCTGACAACTGCCGGGGTAATGAAACAGGTTATCAAGAGTTCGCAAGTCTAAGACAGGAAAAGAAAAGTAGGTCTTATGAATCTATAAGATGTACTTGTATTGGTACGCCTAATATGTCTATGTAATTATGTGTTGAGTACACAATGTTTCACTACTAAAAATATATAAAAGCTCTAATTTTCATTCCAAGATGGCTGAATAGGAACAGCTCCGGTCTGTAGCTCCCAGAGTGATTGATGCAGAACATGGGTGATTTCTGCATTTCCAACTGAGATACCTGGTTCCTCTCACTGATACTGGTTGAACAGTGGGTGCAGCCCACGGAGGGCGAGCTGAAGCAGGGCAGGACATCGCCTCACCCAGGAAGCTCAGGAGGTCTAGGGATTTCCCTTTTCTAGCCAAGGGAAGCGGTGACAGACTGTACCTGGAAAAATGGGACACTCCTACCCAAATACTGCACTTTTCACAACGTTTTAGCAACCAACAGACAAGGAGATTCTCTCCCATGCCTGAGTTGGTGGGTCCCATGCCCACAGAGCCTTGCTCAAGGCTTACGCAGCAGTCTGAGATGGACCTGTGGGGCTGCAGCCTGGTGGGGAGAGGGGCATCTGCCATTGCTGAGGTTTGAGTAGATAAACAAAGTGGTGGGGAAACTCGAACTGGGTGGAGCCAACCACAGCTCAGCAAGGCCTACTGCCTCTATAGACTCCACCTCTGTGGGCAGGGCATAGCTGAATAAAAGGCAGCAGAGGCTGGGCGCGGTGGCTCATGCTTGTAATCTCATCACTTTGGGAGGCCGAGGTGGGTGGATCACGAGGTCAGGAGATTGAGGCCATGGTGAAACCCCCTCTCTACTAAATATACAAAAAATTAGCCGGGCATAGTGGCAGGTGCCTGTAGTCCCAGCTGCTCAGAGAGGCTGAGGCAGGAGAATGGCATGAACCCAGGAGGCAGAGCTGTGAGCCGAGATCACACCACTGCACTCCAGCCTGGGTGACAGAGCGAGACTCTATCTCAAAAAAAAAAAAAAAGGCAGCGGAAACTTCTTCAATCTTAAACATCCCTGACTGACACCTCTGAAGAGAATGGTGGTTCTCCCAGCATGGCATTTGAGCTCTGAGAACAGACAGACTGCCTCCTCAAGTGGGTCCCTGAACCCCATGTAGCCTAACAGGGAGACACCTCCCAGTAGGGGCTGACAGACACCTCATACAGGCAGATGCCCCTCTGGGACAAATCTTCCAGAGGAAGGATCAGGCAGAAATATTTGCTGTTCTGCAATATTTGCTGTTGTGCAGCCTCTGCTGGTGATACCCAGGCAAACAGGGTCTGGAGTGGACCTCCAGCAAACACCAACAGACCTGCAGCCGAGGGACCTGAATAGCATCAGTATCAACAAAAAGGACATCCACACCAAAACCCCATCTGTAGGTCACCAGCATCAACAAAAAGGACATCTACACCAAAACCCCATCTGTAGGTCACCAGCATCAAAGACCAAAGGTAGATAAAACCACAAAGATGGGGAGAAACCAGGGCAGAAAAGCTGAAAACTCTAAAAACCAGAGTGCCTCTTCTCCTTCAAAGGATCGCAGCTCTTCACCAGCAATGGAACAAAGCTGGATGGAGAATGACTTTGATGAGCTAACACAAGTAGGCTTCAGAAGGTCGGTAATAACAAACTTCTCTGAGCTAAAGGAGCATGGGCTAAACCATCGCAAGGAAGCTAAAAACCTTGAAAAAAGATTAAGACAAATGGCTCACCAGAATAAACAGTGTAGAGAAGAACTTAAATGACCTGACAGAGCTGAAAACCATTGCACAAGAACTTTGTGATGCATGCACAGCTTCAATAGCCAATTCGATCAAGTGAAAGAAAGGATATCAGTGATTGAAGATCAAATTAATGAAATAAAGCAAGAAGACAAGATTAGAGAAAAAAGAATAAAAAGAAAGGAACAAGGCCTCCAAAAAATATGGGATTATGTGAAAAGACCAAATCTGCATTTGATTGGTGTACCTGAAAGTGGTGGGGAGAATGGAGCCAAGTTGGAACATACTCTTTAGGATAATATCCAGGAGAACTTCCCCAACCTAGCAAGGCAGGCCAACATTCAAATTCATGAAAGACAGAGAATACCACAAAGATACTCCTCCCCAACCTAGCAAGGCAGGCCAACATTCAAATTCACAAAATACAGAGAATACCACAAAGATACTCCTTGGGAAGAGCAACCCCAAGACGCATAATTTCCAGATTCACCAAGGTTGAAATGAAGGAAAAAATGTTAAGGGCAACCAGAGAGAGAGGTCCAGTTACCCACAAAGGGAAGCCCATCAGACTAACAGCAGATCTCTCAGCAGAAACCCTACAAGCCAGAAGATAGTGGGGGCCAATATTCAACATTCTTAAAGAATTTTCAACCCAGAATTTCTTACCCAGCTAAACTAAGCTTCATAAGGGAAAGAGAAATAAAATCCTTTACAGACAAGCAAATGCTTAGAGATTTTGTCACCACCAGGCCTGCCTTACAAGAGCTCCTGAAGGAAGCAGTAAACATGGAAAGGAACAACTGGTACCAGCCACTGTAAAAACATATCAAATCGTAAAGACCATTGATGCTAGGAAGAAACCACATCTCTAATGGGCAAAATAACCAGCTAACATCATAATGACAGGATCAGATTCACACATAACAATATTAACCTTAAATGTAAATGGGCTAAATGCCCCAATTAAAAGACAGACAGGCAAATTGGATAAAGAGTCAAGACCCATCAGTGTGCT
>NW_012118488.1:5453946-5471960 GCF_000951035.1 Colobus angolensis palliatus
GAAGGGCATTACATAATGGTAAATGGATCAATTCAACAAGAAGAACTAACTATCCTAAATATATATCCACCCAATACAGGAGCACCCAGATTCATAAAGCAAGTCCTTAGAGACCTACAAAGAGACTTAGACTCCCAGACAATAATAATGGAGACTTTAACACCCCACTGTCAATATTAGATCAATGAGACAGAAGGTTAACAAGGATATCTAGGACTTGAACTTAGCTCTGCACTAAGCAGACCTAATAGACATCTACAGAACTCTCCACCCCAAATCAACAGAATATACATTCTTCTCAGCACCACATCTCACTTATTCCAAAATTGACCACATAGTTGGAAGTAAAGCACTCCTCAGCAAACATAAAAGAACAGAAATCACAACAAACTCTCAGACCTCAGTGCAATCAAATTAGAACTCAGGTTTAAGAAACTCACTCAAAACTGCACAACTATGTGGAGACTGAACAACCTACTCCTGAATGACTACTGGGTAAATAATTAAATGAAGGAAGAAATAAAGATGTTCTTTGAAACCAATGAGAACAAAAACAAACATACCAGAATCTTTGGGATACATTTAAAGCAGTGTGTAGAGGGAAATTTATAGCACTAACTGTCCACAAGAGAAAGCAGGAAAGATCTAATATCGACACCCGAACATCATAATTAAAAGAACTAGAGAAGCAAGAGCAAACAAATTCAAAAGCTAGCAGAAGGCAAGAAAAAACTAAGAGCAGAACTGAAGGAGATAGAGACACAAAAAACCCTTCAAAAAAGTCAGTGAATCCAGGAGCTGGTTTTTTGAAAAGATCAACAAAATTGATAGATTGCTAGCAAGACTAATAAAGAAGAAAAGAGAGAAGAATCAAATAGAAGCAATAAAAAATGATAAAGGGTATATCACCACAGATCCCACAGAAATTTGTACTACCATTGGAGAATACTATAAACACCTCTATGCAAATAAACTAGAATATCTAGAAGAAATGGATGAATTCCTGGACACATACACCCTCCCAAGCCTAAACCAGAAAGAAGTTGAATCTCTGAATAGACCAATAACAGGTTCTGAAATTGAGGCAATAGTTAACAGCCTGCCAAACAAAAAAAGTCCAGGACCAGACAGATTCACAGCCAAATTCTACCAGACACACAAAGAGGACCTGGTACCATTCCTTCTGAAACTATTCCAATTAATAGAAAAAGAGAGAATCCTCCTGAGAATTTTAGACCAATATCCCTGATGAATGTCGATGCAAAAATCCTCAGTAAAATACTGACAAACCAAATCCAGCAGCACATCAAAAAGCTTAACCACCATGATCAAGTTGGCTTCATCCCTGGGATGCAAGGCTGGTTCAACATCTGCAAATCAATAAATGTAATCCATCACATAAACAGAACCAATGACAAACATTACGTGATTATCTCAATAGATGCAGAAAAGGCCTTTGTCAAAATTCAACAGCCCTTCACGCTAAAAACTCTCAATAAACTAGGTATTGATGGAACATATCTCAAAATAATAAGAGCTATTTATGACAGACCCACAGCCAATATCATACTGAATGGACAAAAACTGGAAGCATTCCCTTTGAAAACTGGCACAAGACGGGGATGCCCTCTCTCACCCCTCTTATTCAACATAGTGTTGGAAGTTCTGGCCAGGACAGATCAAGCAAGAGAAATAAATAAAGGATATTCAAATAGAAAAAGAGGAAGTCAGATTGTCCCTGTTTGCAGATGACATGATTGTATATTTAGAAAACCCCATCATCTCAGCCCAAAATCTCCTTAAGCTGATAAGCAACTTTTTGGCAAAGTCTCAGGATACACAATCAATGTGCAAAAATCACAAGCATTCCTTGTGACAACAGAGAGTCAAATCATGAGTGAACTCCCATTCACAAATGCTACAAAGAGAGTGAAATACCTAGGAATCCAACTCACAAGGGATGTGAAGAACCTCTTCAAGGAGAACTACAAACCACTGCTCAATGAAATAAAAGAGGACACAAACAAATGAAAGAACATTCCATGCTCATGTATAGGAAGAATCAATTTTGTGAAAATGGCCATACTGCCCAAGGTAATTTATAGATTCAATGCCATCCCCATCAAGCTACTGATGATTTTCTTCACAGAACTGGAAAAAAGTACTTTAAAGTTCATATGGAACCAAAACAGAGTCCGCCTAACCAAGACAATCCTAAGCAAAAAGAACAAAGCTGCAGGCATCATGCTACCTAACTTCAAACTACACTATAAGTCTACAGTAACCAAAATAGCATGGTACTGGTACCAAAACAAGAGACCAATGGAAAGGAACAGAGGCCTCAGAAGTAACACCATACATGTACAATCATCTGATCTTTGACAAACCTGACAAAAACAAGAAATGGGGAGAAGATTTCCTATTTAGTAAATGGTACTGGGAAAACTGGCTAGCCATATGTAGAAAGCTGAAACTGGATCCCTTCCTTACACCTTATACAAAATGGTATAAGGTATTTAATCAAGATGGATTAAAGACTTAAATGTTAGACCTAAAACCGTACAAACCCTAGAAGAAAACCTAGGCAATACCATTCAGGACATAGGCATGGGCAATGACATTATGAGTAAAACACCAAAAGCAATGGCAACAAAAGCCAAAATAAACAAAGGTGATCTGCTTAAACTAAAGAGCCTCTGCACAGCAAAAGAAACTACCATCAGAGTGAACAGGCAACCTACAGAATGGGAGAAAATTCTTCCAGCTACCCATCTGACAAAGGGCTAATATCCAGAATCTACAAAGAACTTAAACAAAATATGCAAGAAAAAAACAAACCCATCAAAAAGTGGGCAAAGCATAAGAACAGACACTTCTCAAGACATTTATGCAACCAACAGACTCATTAAAAAATGCTCAGCATCACTGGCCATCAGAGAAATGCAAATCAAAACCACAATGAGATACCATCTCACACTAGTTAGCATGGCAATCATTAAAAAGTCAGGAAACAACAGATGCCGGAGAGGATGTGGAGAAATAGAAACGCTTTTACACTGTTGCTGGGAATGTAAATTAGTTCAACCATTGTAGAAGTCAGTGTGGCAATTCCTCAAGGACCTAGAACTAGAAATACCGTTTGACCCACTGATCCCATTATTGGGTATATACCCAAATGATTGTAAATCATGCTGCTATGAAGACACATGCACATGTATGTTTATTGTGGCACTATTCAGAATAGCAAAGACTTGGAACCAACCCAGATGTCCATCAATGATAGACTGGATTAAGAAAATGTGGCACATATACACCATGGAATGCTATGCAGCCATAAAAAAGGATGAATCATGTCCTTGCAGGGACATGGATGAAGGTGGAAACCATTATTCTGAGCAAACTCTCAACAAGTACAGAAAACGAAACACCACATGTTCTCACTCATAGGTGGGAATTTGAACAAAGAGAACACTTGGATACAGGGCAGGGAACATCACACACTGGGGCCTGTTGAGGGATTGGGAAGGGATAGCATTAGGAGAAATACCTAATGTAAATGACGAGTTGATGGGTGCAACAAACCAACATGGCACTTGTATACCTGTGTAACAAACCTGCACATTTTGCACATGTACCCTAGAACTTTAATAATAAAAAAACTCTAATTAATTGGCTTGAAGAAAAATGAAAGCACTAAAATACTTTATCAGAACAAAAGGAAAGACTGGTCAAATGCTTTTTCAAGTTTATGTGACTTAAGTAAAATCTTTAATAAATAAGCTAGCTTTAAAATTATTGGTAAAGTAATATTAGAAATGTCATAAGAATTGCCAGCATACATTTTTGTTTGTATTTATTGTTCAAGCAATTTCACACTTATCCCTGCCAAATACTATAAGGTGTCAAAATTTTGGTATAGGGTTTACAAAACTATAAATCCAGCCCCAAACACAATGATCTTTGCTTGTGTAATTTTTAATAAAGAAGACTTTGATATTGGTTTAATGAAGATAGCTACAGCTTGAATTATTTACTAAAATACTATAACCTCTGATCTTGTGGCTTTAGGCAGTCTAGTCTACAGGCAGGAAGGAGGTCTGTTTTGGGAAAGGACTGTTACTGTCTTTGTTTCAAGGCTGTATTAGTCGCAGTTCTTTAGAGAGAGAGAACTAATTATATATATATTCCATTAGAGGGATAGAACAAATGGAATGAATATATATATATATATATATATATATATATATGGAGTTAATATTAAGTGTTAACTCACACAATCACAAGGTCCCGCAATAGGCCATCTGCAGGCTGAGGAGCAAAGAGAGTCAGTTTGACTTCCAAAACTGAAGAACTGGGAGTCCAGTGTTCCAGGGCAGGAAGCATCCAGCATGGGAGAAAGATGTAGGCTGGGAGGCTAGGCCAGTCTCTCTTTTCGCATTTTCTGCCTGCTTCTGTTCTAGCCGAGCTGGCAGTTGATTAGATTGTGCCTACTCAGATTAAGGGTGGGTCTGCCTTTCCCAGCCCACTGACTCAAAGGTTAATCTCCTTTGGCACCACCTTCACAGACACACCCAGCATCAATACTTTGTATCCTTCAATCCAATCAAGTTAACACTCAGTATTAACTATCACAAAAGCTAAACTATAAACTAAGATCCTCCCAAAGTTAGTGTTGCCTATGCCCAGAAATGAACAAGGACAGCTTGGCAGTTAGAAGCAAGACGGATTAAGTCATATCTTTTTCACTGTTTCAGTTATAATTTTGCAGTGGCAGTTTCATAGCTTTAAATGATGACTATTGCAGTTTTCATAAACTAGGTAAACAAAATAAAATGATCAGATAAATGTAATGGGAGAAATACTTGTAGACAAACTTGTCATAATTTAGAATCTAAACTTATGTTAAATTAAATAATAGATATTTCATTATTTGGGTATTTTTCCAATAAAAATATATTGTAGGAAAACATTCCTTCTTAAAAAAGGTGTCCTTTTGAAAAAGGTGAATAATTTTTGTCTAATTCAATGCTTAAAGGTTATGTATAATCAAGGTAAAAGGAACCAGGAAATAAGAGAGATGTAAAGAAAATTATAGAAATAAAGGCCAGGCATGGTGGCTCACACCTGTAATCCCAGCACTTCGGGAGGCTGACACGGGTGAATCACTTGAGGCCAGGAGTTCGAGACCAGCCTGGGTAATATGGTGTAACTTCATCTTTACTAAAAATACAAACATTAACCAGGTGTGGTGGTGTGTGTCTGTTATTCCAGCTACTCGGGAGGCTGAGTCAGGATAATTGCTTGAATTCTAGTGGCAGAGGTTGTGATGAGCCGAGATCGTACCACTGCACTCCAGCCTGGGTGACAGAGTGAGACCCTGTCTCAAAAAACAAACAGAAAAAGAAAGTTATAGAAATAAAGAGGTATTTTTTGGTAAGAAAGCTTAAAGAGAAATGATTTTTTTTTTCTTTTCAGACAGAGTCTCCCTCTGTCACCCAGCTAGTCTCCCTCTGTTGCCCAGCTAGAGTGCAGTGACAAAATTTGGCTCACTGCAACCTCTGTCTCCTGGGTTCAAGCAATTCTTCTGCCTCAGCCTCCCAAGTAGCTGGGATTACAGGTGCATGCCACCATACCCAGCTAACTTTTGTATTTTTAGTAGAGATGGGGTTTCACCATGTCAGCCAGGCTCATCTCAAACTCCCGAGCTCAAACGATCTACCTGCCTCAGCCTCTCAAAAGTGCTGGTATTATAGGTATGAGTCACCATCCCCAGCCAAGAGAAATGATTTCATATGAGAAAGAATCTTGCATGGTTAATTTAGTCCTAGAATAAAATGACTGGTAGTTTAAGAAAGAGAGATGTTCAAGCCAGGCACAGTGGCTCATGCCTCTAATGCCAGCACTTTGGTAGGTTGAGGTGGGTGGATCATGTGAGTTCAGGAGTTCAAGACCAGACTGGCCAACCTGGCCAACATGGTAAAACCTTGTCTCTACTAAAAACAGAAAAAATTGGCTGGGTGTGGTGGCAGGTGCCTGTAATCCCAGCTACTCGTGAGGCTGAGGCAGGAGAATTGCTCGAACCCAGGAAGCGGAGGTTGCAGTGAGCTGAGATCGTACCACTGCACTCCAGCCTGGGCAACAAGAGCAAAACTCCATCTCAAAGAAAAAAAAAAAAAAGAGAGATATTCAGGGCAACCCAGAAAGTCCCAGCATGTCATGGATGGTATCTATAAGCCACAATAAGAGTATTTTTTAAAAAAACCAAAAACATTTATATAATCAAGTTGTCTGTAATTAAAGGAAAAATATAATGGTCTTTCTAGAGATTGGGTTTGATGTAAAAAAAAAAAAACACTTGTACACTAAAGAATTGGTTAGAACAATGAAATTGTCTTTTTTTTTTGGAGACAGAGTGTCACTTTGTTGCCCAGGCTGGAGTGCAGTGGTGCAATCTCAACTCAGTGTAACCTCTGCCTCTCAGGTTCAAATGATTCCCCTGCCTCAGCCTCCCGTGTAGCTGGGATTACAGGCATCTGCCACCACACCTGGCTAATTTTTGTATTTTTAGTAGAGACAGGGTTTCACCATTTTGGCCAGGCTGGTCTTGAACTCCTGACCTCATGTGATCCACCCACCTTGGTCTCCCAAAGTGCTGGGATTTCAAGCATGAGCCACTGTGCCTGGCCAGAACAATGAAATTTTCTTAAGGGATTGATTTGTTCTTAAGATATTTTAATTTTTTTAAACCCAAAGCTCAATTTTTATTGCATCTTGCTGTTTTTGGTTTTCTCTTCCCTTTCAAAAGGCAGAAATAGTAATGCTCTTCTTCAAACCATTTTCAGCTTAAGTTTTTTTTCTCCCCCACTCAGGTTCTGTTTGTTGTGGCCTTATGCTAACAATGTTTCATTAAAGGTCTAAAGCAAATATTTTCTTCCAACATAATATTCTGTGCAGTGCAGAAGGTCTTTTCTTTTGCCTTTTGGTAACTGGCTTAACAGATTTTGTTTTATTGAAATAATTCCCATGCCATTATTATTAAGTTTTGGTTTGATTAGAAAAAAACTGAGATTAAAAAAGTTTTTGAGTCTCACTCTGTTGCCAGGCTGGAGTGCAGTGGCGTGATCTTGGCTCACTGCAACCGCCGACTCCCTGGTTCAGGTGATTCTTTTGCCTCAGCCTCCCAAGTAGCTGGGATTACAGGCATGCACCACTACATCCAGCTAATTTTTGTATTTTTAGTAGACAAGGGATTTCACCATTTTGGCCAGGAGATCTTGATGTCCTGACCTCATGAACCGCCTGCCTCAGCTTCCCAAATTGCTGGGATTACAGGCGTGAAAAGGTTTTGTTAAAATTAAGATGATTGTATCTGTGTATCTTTCTATATGTGCTTTTAAAGTCTTTGTGACATTGAGTTACAGGGCTTTGACTCTTGGGTCTAAAAAGGACACCAGGCCAGGCATGGTGGCTCACACCTGTAATCTCAATATTGTGGGAGGCCTAGATAGGTAGATCATCTGAGGTCAGGAGTTTAAGACCAGCCTGACCTACAATGGTGAGGCCCCGTCTTTACTAAAAATACAGAAACTAGCTGGGTGTGGTGGCGTGCATCTGTAATCCCAGCTATTCTGGAGACCGAGGCAGGAGAATTGCTTGAATCCGGGAGGTGGAGGTTGTAGTGAGCCAAGATCATGCCATTGCACTCTAGCCTGAGCAACAAGAGCGAAACTCTGTCTCAAAAAAAAAAAAAATTAAATGAAAAATAAAAAGTACACTATGTCTTTCTAAATCTTAAAAACTGGCAGCAATTAAAGCCTTGTCTTCTGGCCTGGCAGAAGATGTCAATCAAAATAAACTATGTTCCTGGGACACATGACCAGAAATGAAAGTTATTTAACTCCTCAGGGCCCAGGGGCTATCATGGAAAAGGTAGGTGAGTGAGATTTTAAGGGCCGATTTTGAGAGAGAAAATAAGTTCACTTTCTCTATAAATTAACCATTAATGTCAAAGGTACACTGATGCAAGACCAGCATATGGGCCCCTTTGTCAGATTAACTATGTTTTCTTGAAGCATTAACCAACTTCTTCATAAAGCTTATAATGGTTGTAAAAGGCTTATGGAAGTTATATTTTATGGTCAGTATTAAAAGTATATAGTTTATAAAATTTTGAAAAACTAATTGTTTTCATGCTCTTTTTATTAGGGTTTATTATTTGGAAAATTAAGTTTCTTGAAGAATGCAGGTTTTTGCCTTTTTTGGAATCCTTGAGTTATCACTTTGGTTAAATGAATGACTTATTTTACAATGACCTGTGATTTTGTGATATCAAATGTTTTAAACCTCTGATATTTGACAAACTTTCCGAAATCAAATTATAAATTATGACTTTTTCTGACATAAATATTCCTTTAAGATATTAGTTTCCTGAAAGTCAAAAAAATGACATAATTTGGCTTATTTAGTATAAAAAATATACAAGAAGCATTGTCAAACATGAAATGGTTTTTGGCTTTCTTTGGGCTCTATTTGTAATTATTGGTATGTGTTCCAAAATTATGGGAAACTCCTATAATTCTGATATGACTTAGTGTATGTTATCAGGAATAATTATAATTGTTATGTTAAATTATTATGTACCACAGAGGTAACTCCTCATCAATTGTGTCTTTGACTGTGGCTGCCCTAAAACTTTTTGTCATCCACAGACAATTGTTGTCTTGTTTTGGTCCTCTTTAGAAGGTGGTTTTATAGCTGATTAGCTATAAAACTCTAACAGGTGCTCTTGAATGCAGGATTCTGATTACTTTCGAGATTGTGACATCAGAATAGAGAAAAAATGGCAGGACTCATGGAGAGCTGAAATATTCACGAGTATTAAACGAAACAGGAATTAACTGCATGGACTGAACTAATAGAAGACTGGAGTAATCTTTTTTAGTTTTTGCTTAAAATGTTGCTGATCCTTTATTTTGTTTTTCAGAGTAAAGGAAACTTCTTTTGGGCTAGTGTTTAACAATTAAGTAAAGTATACTCCTATGAAGAAAATTTGGAGCATATTTGCTTCTTGCTACCTGATTTCTCCAGAATTTGGAAACTGTTTGAGAGTATTCTTAACTTATGGCAATATAGTTATTTGCATGAGTGCAGTAAGAATCTGTTTTCATTTGTAACAGGACACAATTGGAGAAACTGGTTGTTTTACCAAAGGCTTGACTGGAATGGTGTATGTTTCTTTAAGGAATCAAACTTGACTTATAGAGCCAATAAAAGTCCCTTAGGAAAACTGACTGTATACCATGTCTACACAGTTCCTGAGTAGGGTTCCTAACCTGTGGTAAGTAAAGAATGTCACTTTCTGACAGGTCCAGGAGCCCCAAGTTATCTTGGGACCTCAAGAAGAGAGGAATTTACTCAACGCATAGATATTTGATGGTACAAATCCGTGACGGAGTTTGGCCTTAAAAAGTCTTATCTGAGATTCCTTCTATGGAACAAAGTTCCATCAAAGCCAATTTTAAAAGCCTATGTGAAAAATAATTATTCTTGCTTCACTTTATACAAATAGTCTGGCCAAGTATAATAAAGGAAATTGGTCCTACCATGATTTGTCTTTTGTAAAAATGGGTAACTGGAGAGAGAAAAATTATATTTCAAAAACTATAATACATCTGTTGTTAGATTCTAGTCTTGCCTAATGTTTTTCAGTTTTTATTATTTTCTACAGTTTGGACTGAATTTTAATTTTTCCTGGCTATAAGTCTCCAAAAT
This sequence comes from Colobus angolensis palliatus, assembly GCF_000951035.1. NCBI lineage: Eukaryota > Metazoa > Chordata > Mammalia > Primates > Cercopithecidae > Colobus > Colobus angolensis. The sequence goes on from NW_012118488.1 coordinate 5,463,718, forward strand.
AATGTTTTCAATTTTTTTCTTTTTTCTTTTCCTTCCCTCGCCCACCATTTTCCTAATTTGAAATAACTGAAAACTAAGCTGTGTTTTCTTAAAACTCTGCAAACTGAAGCTAGACAACTCAAACTTCAGAAGAAAATAATAGCAACAATTTACATACATAAGCCACTTTCTTACCTGCTTACTCATGTATGGACTTCAGAGTAACATGGCCTATATCAATTTTCCAGGATTGTTCTTTTGTTTGTTGTTGTTTCTCACCATTCTTGCCCCTATTTTCTCTTCGTAGGACATGAGACTTCATAGCCTGCTAAAGGTGAACTGTCCTGATAACTTGGGACCTACCTATCTAGGAATGAACTGTCCTAGCCATGAGAGATCAGATGAAACCTGAGACCAGAGACTCATTTCCTTCTACTATGCTTCCTCCAAAAGCTTTTCGAAAGAAAAGGGGGGAAATCTGAAAGGAAAATAAATCTTGGGGCCCCCAAATCACTACACTAAAGGGAAAAGTCAAGCTGGGAACCACTTAGGGCAAACCTGCCTCCAATTCTGTTCAAAGTCATCTCTCTGCTCCCTGAGATAAATGGACATCTGATTGCCTCCTTTGGAAAGGCTAATCAGAAACTCAAAAGAATGCAACCATTTGTCTCTCACTTACCTGTGACCTGGAAGCCACCTCCCTGCTTCAAGTTGTCCTGTCTTTCTGGATGGAACCAATGTACCTCTTACATATACTGATTGATGTCTCATGTCTCTCTAAAATGTATAAAACCAAGCTGTGCCCCAATAACTTGGGCACATGTCATCAGGACCTCCTGAGGCTGTGTCACAGGTGTGCATCCTCAACTTTGGCAAAATAAACTTTCTAAATTAACTGAGACCTGTCTCAGATACAGGCAGACATCAGTGTGCATATATGTAAGGTATAAATTGGTTGTGTCTGGAGTGGTTGGACAACTTGCAGGGCTGGAGGGTTTCCAGATTGTAGGTGGATTCAAAGATTTTCTAGCTTGGGCACAGTGGCTTATGCCTGTAATCCCAGCACTTTGGGAGGCTGAAGTGGGAGGACTGCTTGAGCACAGTTGTTCAAGACCAGCCTAGGCAACATAGTGAGACCTTGTCTCTACAAAAAATTTTAAAAATTAGTCATGTATGGTGGTGCGTGTCTGTAGTCTCAGCTATGTGGGAGGTGGGAGGATAGCTCGATCCCTGGAATTCCAGGCTGCAGTGAGCCACTGCACTCCAGCCTGGATGACAGAGTGAGCTCTTGTCTTTCCTCCTGCACTGTTAGAAATAAATTTATGGTGCCGAAAAGAAATAGCACTCGAACATGAATTTTCTCAGCAAGGCAATTTTACTCCTATAGAAGAGTGCATCTTGCAGATGGAGCAATGGTGAGAGCACACCCGAACAAGGGAGGGGAAGGGGTTCTTTTCCCTGACACAGGTAGCCCCTACTGCTGTGTTGTTCCCCTATTGGCTAGGGTTGGACCACACAGTCTAAGCTAATTCCGATTGGCTATTTTAAAGAGAGCAGGGGTACGAACCGGAGTGGCAGGGTGGGTAGTTTGGCAGGAAGGGCAGTTACAGAACAGGTGGCTCAGGATGACTAAGAACAGAGCAGGTGACTGAGGATGACTAAGGTCAGAGCAGGTGACCAAAGGTGACTAAGGTCAAAGCAGGTGATAGAGGCTAGGAAGGGGTTGTTTACTGAAACTAGGGACAAGGAGATGTAAAGAACGAGGAAGTTAAACTTTAAAATGAAGAACAAAGAACAGGGGAGCTGAACATACTGATACATTGGTTCTTTGGAGAGGATATCAGAACTCATTGTACTTAGCAGTTTACAGGCTAACACCTTTGAAGAAGAAATTATTATCCTACATGCACCATCCCCCCACCCCCCCCAAAAAAAGACCCAAATATTTTCTGATTGGCAGTTGGTTGAAAGAGTTAAGTTATTATCTAAGGTTATATTCTAAATTAACTGAGACCTGTCTCAGATACAGGCAGACATCAGAGGGTATATACATAAGGTATACATTGGTTAGGTCTGGAGTGGCTGGACAACTTGAAGGGCTGGAGGGTTTCCAACTTGTAGGTGGATTCAAAAATTTTCTAGCTTGGGCATAGTGGCTTATGCCTGTAATCCCAGCAGTTTGGGAGGCTGAAGTGGGGGGATTATAGTATCTGGAATCAATAAAAAGGAAGATTTGGGTTAAGATAAGAGGTTGTGGAAACCAAGGTTTTTATTATTGAAGATGAAGCCTCCAGGTAGCTGGCTTCAGAGAGAATAGATGGCAGTTTTCTTTATCAGACCTAAAAATGTGCCAGACTCTTAACTAACTATCTCCTGGATCAGGGAAAGACCTGGAAAGGGAAGGGGATTCTCTACAGAATATGGATTTTTCCTACAAGAGAGAGTTTTGCAGGGCCATTTCAAAAAATGTCAAAGAAATATATTTTTGGGTAAAATACTTTGAATTCTTTCAGGGCCTGCTATCTGTCATGTGATGCTAGAGTCAGGTTGGAATTTGGTATCTTACTGCTACAAAGAGTCTGTTTTGTCAGTCTTAATATCTCTGTTGTAATGATAATGCTGATCAGTTGTGCCTGAATTCCAAAGGGAGGAGGGTATAATGAGGGATGTTCGACTTCCCTTCCTATCATGGCCTGAACTAGTTTTTCAGGTTTACTTTGGAAATGCCCTTGGCGGAGAGGTGGTAGTCCATTCAGTCAGTTGAGGGGTTTAGAATTTTATGTTTGGTTTACAGAGTAAATATGGGGTGAGGGCTAAAAGCACATTTGCTGAGTCCCAAATCAAGATACATGGGCTAACTAGGGATTTTTGTGCCATTTTCAGACTTGAGACGCTGTCTTGGAGGCATGGTATGAATGTAGAAATGATGAAAATTCTGAGGTATTTTGATGGTTTGTAGACAGCAAGTCAGAATATTTGGAATTGGGACTATTTGGAGTTTAAATTGTAAAGAAGAGCTTGAGAGGTAATATTGCGGCGTAAGGACAGATGAACTATAGGTAGCTGTAGGCAAAATTCAAGTCAGTTTTTAAAATGATGAGTTGAAAATAAACCATGAAGCTGAATTAGCCAGCAGCCAGTAAATGCATTTTCTCATTGACAGCTAAGCAGTGATAAAATTCCCTCATTGTAGATCCTACCTCTTCAGAAAACATATATGGGCTTGCCTATATGCTTTCTGTAAAAAAAAAATCAAATTCCCAAAAGTTCCAGTAAGGTTATATGCTGTTATTTTTATATACCTCCTGTTCTCCCCCAAACCCTTGCTTCTTCAAATGCAACATCTTCCTTCTGTTGCCCTCATCTGGATTTTCAGATCATCCATCCACCCACCCATCCCTCCTCCCATTCACCCAATGAGAATCAATGGAGTTCCTGCGGATGTCAGGCACTATGTGGTTCACGCTGGATTCCCAGCACTCACAGAGGCAAAGTCATGGATTAGTTAATTACAAGTTGGGCAAACATGACCAAAGGAGAAAGGCATAGTGCTTTGGGAACATAGGGCAAGGAAACAGGACCTGGTCTGAAGGGTCCTGGAAGTCTTCCTGAGGAAGCCATATTTCAGTTGAGTTCAGAAGAGTGAGTAGAAGTTGACCAGGAATATTTCATGCCAGCGCCTTCCCCTCACCCTATTTCTCTTCAAGCTTGCTCTCCCTTGTCCTCTGGAATTCCTTGCCCTACTGTGAAAGCTCCCTGTGCATTTATTGGCTACTTCTCTTTTTGGAGCCCTGGGTTCTTCCTGAAGCTCCTGGGTCTCCAGTGGCTCTCTCCTCTTTGATGGCTCTGCCCACCTCCCCATTTCAGTTTGGCAATAGCATGTTCCTGTGGGCTAGGTGTGGTGGCTCATGTCTGCAATCCCAGCAGTTTGGGAGGCCGAGGTGGGCCGATCTCTTGAGCCTAGGAGTTCAAGACCAACCTGGGCAACACGGTGAATCCTGTCTCTCAGAAAATTAGCCAGGTGTGGGTGGCCCATGCCTGTAGTACCAGTTAATCTGGAAGCTAAGCCCAGGAGGTCAAGGCTGCAATGAGCTGTGGTCCTGTCACTGCACTTCAGCCTGGGTGACAGAGTGAGACCCTGTTTCAAAAGAAAAAGAAAAAAATGCTACTGTGACTCTTCCTTCTTACACAGTGCTCTAATATGACTTTCAAAGGATATGGTAATCATTTTGTCTTATTTCCATGGGGTAATCATTTTGTCTTTTAACTTTTCTTACCATAGCATTGCTACATTGATAAGACATTTAGCACTGGGTCCCACACAGGATAAGCTCTTCATATGTATTACTCCTACTATTATTTTTAAAAGACTCGGATTGTACATTGTACACATCAGGCACTTCATAACTGCTGACTCATCTCCCTTCATCCCGGTGCCCATTGGCCAGTTAAGGTAGAGAAGATAGGGTTGTAGGAATCAAATGTTTATTGAGTACCTTAGAAGTTCATCTATTTCTGACAGTGGGAAGGCTTTGTCCAAGGTTAAATGACTTGTTAATTAATGTTAGAGCTGGGCTCGGGATCCAGGTCTTCATACTTGAGTATAGGCATCCTGATTTGTGCTTTAATGCTCTTTCTATGACAGTGCCCCATGCTCTTCCAGTGTCTTTGTGGAGTCCCTCTCTTTTATCACTAGAAAGTGACAAAGGCCTTGACTCTGTGCTCAAAGGTCTTTTTTTTTGTCTCTTCTGCAAAAAGTGGACTATCTCATGCAATCTCAGAAATTGGAAATTCTCTGTAGAGAGCCTAGCTGTCTCTCAGGGATGGGGTTGGAGTTGGGGGGAGGATATAATGCCCCCTCCTGCTACTTACCAGAGTCTGTCTCGTCTGACTGAGCATCTGGAGGACTTATATCCTGGAATCTCCCTACATTCCTCAATCTTTGCTTACAAGTGTCCTTGAAGCATCCCTCTGCTTCACTTTTGGAGGAATTGCGTTATAGGTGACAGTTCATACCATACTGCCATCTTCTGTTGGAGAGTGTTAAGTACACAAGGTCTAGAGATGTGCTGTAGGAGGCAGTGTGGCATCAGAGTTAAGAACACAGAACCTAGAGTCAGTCTACTTTGGTCAGCCTTAACTTGGGCAAATTATTTAAACTCTCCAAGTCTCAGTTTCTTCACCTGTAAAAGAGGGACAGCAATCAAAGCTACTTCACAGGGCTGATGGAGAAATAAGAGGTGCTACGACATATAAAGCAAATGGCCCATTGCCTGGCATTCAATAAATGCCAGCTGTTATTATTTTCTCATCTGATCCCTACAGCAGCCTTGGGAGATAGGCAGGGCAGGTGTTATTAACCCTTCTATACCCCTGGGAAGGCTGAGTTTCAGAAATGTTAAATGACTTGATCTGAGGTCACAGAGCCAGTGAATGGCAGTCCGGACCCCAGGTGGTCTGACTCTCAGTTCAGTGCTCCTTCTTCCTCTGGGTGGCCTCTGAAATGAATGGTATTTCCCTTGGGGACCTGCCTGACCACTTTCATGTTTGTGAATTCTCTTTCCTTCCACCTTGCCCTCCTCTTGTCAGAATTCTGCCTGGTGTTAGTTTCCAGAAACCTGCCAGTCAAAACGCTACCTGTTTCTGTGAGGCCAGGATGCAGGCCTCTCCGGAGGATTTAGGAGGGCTACTCAGTCGCTGGAAGGCTGGAGGATTCCTGCTCATGCAGTGAGTACATTAAGCCTTCAGCTGGGAGTTAACTTAGTTGTCTATTGGGTGGAATTACGTTGACTCCCTTCAACTTGAAATAAAACCTAACATATATGTGTGCATTTGAAAATTGCAGAATGATTTAATTTTATATCAAGTATTATAATATATATTTGATATTACTGGAAAGATACGAATGAGTTTTTACTTGCATTTTGTACAAAGGATAACTTCTTATGCAAGGCCTCTGGGCTTCTTGCTTTTACACATTACCAAGAACGTTCCATTTTGTTTAGTAAAAGCATTGATTTCATCCTTTGTTGTCTGATAGGTTAGCAGGGTAGGGCTATTGCTTGCTTATTTTCTTACCTCTGGAGTATTCACTTCTGAAATGAAGAGGTGTTTCACTTGTGGACTAGGTGATGCTGGGTAAGTTGCTGAACCTCTCTCTGAGCCTCAGGTGCCACATCTAAAATGACTATTATTATCTCACAGACCTGTGTAAAGGGGTTCAGTGAGTTGACATATTGTAAAGAGCCTTGCATAGCACTGTCCCTGACACTTAGTAGGGGCTTGGTCAGCCTGAGTTTATCTTAGGTGTTTATCTTAGTCCTTCACATTTATCCATTCACAGGAACATTCATGACTTCATTTGCTCCAAACCCGTGAGGCACATGGGACCAATATGAATTTGAAATAGAGAAGGATATGGCTAAATTGCCTTGTGAAAAAGTAGTTTATACTACCATCAACTCTGTGAGTCAAAGTTCTCAATTTACTTAAGCATACTTCACCTTTTTTTATTGAAAAATAAAACACAGATACAAAAACCCACACCTAACAAATGCACAGCTTAATGAATTATTGTGAACGCCACCCGAGTTAAGAAGTAGAACTTTGCCACCCACCCCAGAACCCTTTTCCCCCATCCCAATTGCCTACCCTTATCTCTTTATAAGTAGCCACTCTCTTGACTTCTGTAGTAAACATTTACTTGCTTTTTAAAGTTTATTTTTAAAGTCCAAATGCGCATCTTAAGATACTCTAGTCTTGCTCATTTAAAAAAATGTGATAATTTTGTGAAGCTGTGATTATTCGGTAAATTCTTCCTCCATCCCTCTTTTTTTTCTTTACAATTTACCTGTAGAAGAGTTCAGGCCATTCAGCTTGTAGAGTTTCCCGTAGTCTGGGTTTTGTTGATTACATACTCGTGGTGCAGTTAAGCATAATCCTCAGACCTCTGTGTTTTCTACAAATTGACAGGTAGTTCAGAGACTGGATTAGAAACCAGGTTCAGTTTCTTTGGCAAGATTACTGGTGGTATTATGCATGACTATAGGAAATGCATAATATCTAATGGTCTCTCTTTTTATGTTTGTAACCATTCATACATACTTTATTGAGGGCTGCAGAATGGTGATATTATATCTTTTTTTTTTCCATTTATTAGTTGGGATGCTTTTGTAAAGGGAAACTTACCCTTTTTTGTTATTTGTTTACCCAGTGGTGCAGTTCCTATGGGAAAGGCTGGATTAATGCTGGAGTTTTCTCCCTTTACCTACCAGTTTTCAAGACAGTGAATTAGCTCCCTATCATCCTCTGAGGGTGACCAATCATTTTTAAAAATATCATTATGAATCCATAGGTTTAAATATAGTTGATGGTTTTAGTCTATTGCAAGCTTGTCCAGCTTACAGCCCACAGTCTGCATGTGGCCCAGACAGCTTTGATTGCGGCCTAACACAAATTTGTAAACTTTCTTAAAATGAGTTTTTTTTGCAATTTTTTTTAAAGCTCATCAGTTGTTAGTGTTAGTGTATTTTATGTGTGGCCTAAGACAACTCTTCTTCCAGTGTGGCCCAGGGAAGCTAAAAGATTGGACACCCCTGGTCTATTGTAATTATTATCATCATTGAAGCTCAAGGTGTCCCCTATCTTTGGTCAGTGGAAGCTTCTTCAGGTTTGATCCAAAGTCCTTTTGACATGACTGTAGTGGTTTTTTATAGTTTCCTTATCATTTGGCATGAAGAAGTGTTCCAGGCTCATCTCATATATTTCCTGCTCCAGACATAAAATGAGCCAATTCTCTGAGAATCACTGGTTACTTTGGATAAGAAATTTGTGATGATTAATATTGAGTGTCAACTTGATTGGACTGAAGAATGCAAAATATTGTTCCTGGGTGTGTCTGTGAGGGTGCTGCCAAAGCAGGTTAACATTTGAGCCAGTGGACTGGGAGAGGCAGACCCACCCTCAATCTGAATGGGCACAATCTGAGCTCATTCTAATCAGCTACCAGCGTGGCTAGAATAAAGCAGGCAGAAGATGGAAAGAGCAGACTTGCTGAATCTTCTGGCCTTCATCTTTCTCCCATGCCAGATGCTTCCTGCCCTCGAACATCAGACTCTAAGTTCTTTAGCTTTTGGACTCTTGGACTTACGCTACTGGTTTGCCAGGGCTTTTGGGCCTTTAGCCACAGACTGAAGATTGCACTTTTGGCTTTTCTTTCTTCCCTTCCTTCCTTCCTTCCTTCCTTCCTTCCTTCCTTCCTTCCT
>NW_012118488.1:5472068-5478162 GCF_000951035.1 Colobus angolensis palliatus
TCTCTCTCTCTTTCTTTTTTGACAGAGTCTTGTTGTGTCAGCCAGGCTGGAGTGCAATGGCATGATCTCGGTTCACTGCAACCTCCACCTCCCGGGCACAAGCAATTCTCCTGCCTCAGCCTCTTGAGTAGCTGGGATTACAGGTGTGTGCCACCACGCCAGGTTAATTTTTGTATTTTTAGTAGAGATGAGGTTTCACCATATTGGCCAAGCTAGTCTTGAACTCCTAACTGCAGGTAATCCGCCCGCCTTGGCCTCCCAAAGTACTGGGATTACGGACGTGAGCCACCACGCCCGGCCAGCTTCTCTACTTTCGAGGTTTTGGGACTCGGCTGACTTCCTTGCTCCTCAGCTTGCAGGTGGCCTGTTGTAGGACTTCACTTTCTGATTGTGTGAGTCAGTACTCCTTAATAAACTCCCCCTTATATATACATCTATCCCATTAGTTCTGTCCCTCTAGAGAACCCTAATACAAAATGGAGTATCAAGACCACAATCTGCTAGTGATGATCATTACTACTGAGGTTGGGCCTTATTTTTAGACCTTTTCAATAAAAATTTAGAACTGGGGGATGTGAAGTAAGGGATTTATTGCATGTTGATAACATTTGTCTGTGCCTTTTACAATTGAAGATCAGTTTTACTGGCTATAAAATCCTTGACTTTTTCTTTCCTTGGGCATCTTAAATATGTGAATTCCATTTCCTTTACCATAAAATATTGATGTTGAAGAGTCTGATAATAAGCTGAATTTCTTTCCCTTCTTAAATAATGTATGCTAATTTTCTTTATAGCTAAAGACTTTTTTATTTAAAGTACAATAATTTTACTGGAATGTCTTGTTACTGGTCTTTCTGGGTAAATATCCTCAGGGATGAGATCTGCTGTTTTAATATGAAGTCTGGAATCTTTTTTTATTTCAGGAAAGTTTTCTTGAATTATAGTTTTTAGTGTCTGTTCTGTTCCCTCCTTGTGGTGTTTTTAGGGACTTTATTATCTGTATGTATGATCTTCTTTGCCTTCCTTCAATATTTGTCAGTTTCTCTTGAGTTCTTTTTATCTCTTGTTTTTTTTTTAAGATTTTTTTTTTCCTGTTTTTCACTTGTTTCTCTCTCTCTCTCTCTCTCTTTTCCTGAATAGAGATGGGGTCTGCTTATGTTTCCCAGGCTGGTCTTGAACTCCTGGGTTCAAGTGATCCTCCCACCTCAGCCTCTTAAAGTGCTGGGGTTACAGGCATGAGGCACCACGCTGCGCCTCATCTGTTTCTCTTAAGAAACATGTGTTTATCGACCCTGTCTGACAGCTTTGAAGAGAGCAGTGGTTGTCCCAGCATGGTGTTTGAGCTCTCAGAATGGACAGACTGCCTCCTCAAGTGGGTCCCTAACCCCTGTGTAGCCTAACTAGGAGATACCTCCCAGGAGGGGCCGACTGACATCTCATACAGGCGGGTGCCCCGCTGGGATGAAGCTTCCAGAGGAAGGATCAGGCAGAAATATTTGCTGTTCTGCAATGTTTGCTGTTCTACAGCCTCTGCTGGTGATACCCAGGAAAACAGGGTCTGGAGTGGACCTCCAGCAAACTCCAACAGACCTGAGGGACCTGACTCTTAGAAGAAAAACTGACAAACGGGAAGGAATAGCATCAACATCAACAAAAAGGACATCCACACCAAAACCCCATCTGTAGGTCACCAGCATCAACAAAAAGGACATTTACAGCAAAACCCCATCTGTAGATCACCAGCATCAAATACCAAAGGTTGATAAAACCACAAAGATGGGGAGAAACCAGAGCAGAAAAGGTGAAAATTCTAAAAACCAGAGCGCCTCTTCTCCTACAAAGGATTGCAGTTCCTCACCAGCAATGGAACAAAGCAGCTTTGACGAGCTGACAGAAGTAGGCTTCAGAAGGTTGGTAATAACAAAATTCTCTGAGCTAAAGGAGGATATTTGAACCCATCGCAAGGAAGCTAAAAACTTTGAAAAAAGATTAGACAAGTGGCTAACTAGAATAAACAGTGTAGAGAAGATCTTAAATGACCTGATGGAGTTGCAAACCATGGCACAAGAACGACATGACACATGCACATGCTTCAAGAGCCGATTCAATCAAGTGGAAGAAAGGGTATCAGTGATTGAAGATCAAATTCATGAAATAAAGTGAGAGGAGAAGTTTAGAGAAAAAAAGAGTAAAAAGAAACAAACAAAGCCTCCACAAAATATGGGACTATGTGAAAAGACCAAATCTATGTTTGAATGGTGTACCTGAAAGTGATGGGGAGAATAGAACCAAGTTGGAAAACACTCTTCAGGATATTATCCAGGAGAACTTCCCCAACCTAGCAAGACAGGACAACATTCAAATTCAGGAAACACAAAGAACACCACAAAGATACTCCTTGAGGAGAACAACCCCAAGACACGTAATTGTCAGATTCACCAAGGTTGAAATGAAGAAAAAAATGTTAAGGGCAGCCAGAGAGAAAGGTCGGGTTACCCACAAAGGGAAGCCCATCAGACTAACAGTGGATCTCTTGGCAGAAATTCTATAAGCCAGAAGAGAGTGGGGGCCAATATTCAACATTCTTTTTTTTTTTTTTTTGAGACGGAGTCTGGCTCTGTGGCCCAGACTGGAGTGTAGCGATGTGATCTTGGCTCACTGCAAGCTCTGCCTCCCGGGTTCACACCATTCTTCTGCCTCAGCCTCCCGTATAGCTGGGACTACAGGTGCCTGCCACCGCACCCGGCTAATTTTTTGTATTTTTAGTAGAGACGGGGTTTCACTGTGTTAGCCTGGATAGTCTCGATCTCCTGACCTCATGATCCTGCCGTCTTGGCCTCCCAAAGTGCTGGGATTACAGGCGTGAGCCACCATGCCTGGCCTCAACATTCTTAAAGAAAAGAATTTTCAACCCAGAATTTCATATCCAGTCAAACTAAGCTTCATAAGGGAAAGAGAAATAAAATCCTTTACAGACAAGCAAATGCTGAGAGATTTTGTCACCACCAGGCCTGCCTTACAAGAGCTCCTGAAGGAAACACTAAACATAGAAAGGAAAACTGGTATCAGCCACTGCAAAAACATGCCAAATTGTAAAGACCATCGATACTAGGAAGAAACCACATCAACTAATGGGCAAAATAACTAGCTAACATCATAATGACAGGATCAGATTCACATATAACAGTATTAACCTTAAATGTAAACGGGCTAAATGCCCCAATTAAAAGACACAGACAGGCAAATTGGATGAAGAGTCAAGACCCATCAGTGTGCTGTATTCAGGAGACCCATTTCACGTGCAGAGACACACATAGGCTCAAAATAAAGTGATGGAGGAAGATCTACCAAACAAATGGAAAGGAAAAAATAGCAGGGGTTGCAATCCTAGGCTCTGATAAAACAGACTTTAAACCAACAAAGATCAAAAGAGACAAAGAAGGGCATTTCATAATGGTAAACGGATCAATTCAACAAGAAGAACTAACTATCCTAAATATATATCCACCCAATACAGGAGCACCCAGATTCATAAAGTAAGTCCTTAGAGACCTACAAAGAGACTTAGACTCCCAGACAATAATAGTGGAGACTTTAACACCCCACTGTCAATATTAGACAGATCAATGAGACAGAAGGTTAACAAGGATATCCAGGACTTGAACTTAGCTCTGCACTAAGCAGACCTAATAGACATCTACAGAACTCTCCACCCCAAATCAACAGAATATACATTCTTCTCAGCACCACATCTCACTTATTCCAAAATTGACCACATAGTTGGAAGTAAAGCACTCCTCAGCAAATGTAAAAGAACAGAAATCACAAACTGTCTCTCAGACCACAGTGCAATCAAATTAGAATTCAGGAGTAAGAAACTCAGTCAAAACTGCACAATTACATGGAAACTGAACAACCTACTCCTGAATGACTACTGGTAGATAACGAAATGAGAGCAGAAATAAAGATATTATTTGAAACCAATGAGAACAAAGGCACAATGTACCAGAATCTCTGGGACACATTTAAAGCAGTGTGTAGAGGGAAATTTGTAGCACTAACTGCCTACAAGAGGAAGCAGGAAAGATCTAATATTGACACCCTAACATCACAATTAAAAGAACTAGAGAAGCAAGAGCAAACAAATTCAAAAGCTAGCAGAAGGCAAGAAATAACTAAGATCAGAGCAGAACTGAGGGAGATAGAGACATAAAAAACCCTTCAAAAAATCAGTGAATCTAGGAGCTGATTTTTTTTTTGAAAAGATCAACAAAATTGATAGGCCGCTCGCAAGATTAATAAAGAAGGAAAGAGAAGAATCAAATAGATGTAATAAAAAATGATAAAGTGGATATCACCACTGATCCCACAGAAATACAAACTACCATCAGAGAATACTATAATCACCTCTATGCAAATAAACTAGAAAATCTAGAAGAAATGGATAAATTCCTGGATACACCCTCCCAAGACTAAATCAGGAAGAAGTTGAATCTCTGAATAGACCAGTAACAGGCTCTGAAATTGAGGCAATAATTAATAGCCTAGCAATAAAAAAAAGTCCAGGGCCAGATGGATTCACAGCCAAATTCTACCAGACACACAAAGAGGAGCTGGTACCATTCCTTCTGAAATGATTCCAATTAATAGAAAAAGAAGGAATCCTCGCTAACTCATTTTATGAGGCCAGTATCATCCTGATACCAAAACCTGACAAAGACACAGCAAAAAGAGAGAATTTTAGATCAGTATCCCTGATGAACATTGATGTGAAAATCCTCAATAAAATACTGGCAAACAGAATCCAGCAGCACATCAAAAAGCTTATCCACCACGACCAAGTTGGCTTCATCCCTGGGATGCAAGACTGGTTCAATATATGCAAATCAATAAATGTAATCCATCACATAAACAGAACCAATGACAAACATTACGTGATTATCTCAGTAGATGCAGAAAAGGCCTTCGTCAAAATTTAACAGCCCTTCACGCTAAAAACTCTCAATAAACTAGGTATTGATGGAACATATCTCAAAATAATAAGAGCTATTTATGACAAACCCACAGCCAGTATCATACTGACTGGGCAAAAACTGGAAGCATTCTCTTTGAAAATTGGCACAAGACAGGGATGCCCTCTCTCACTCCTCCTATTCAACATAGTGTTGGAAGTTCTGGCCAGGGCAATCAAGCAAGGGAAAAAAATAAAGGATATTCAAATAGGAAAAGAGGAAGTCAAATTGTCCCTGTTTGCAGATGACATGATTGTATATTTAGAAAACCCCATCATCTCAGCCCAAAATCTCCTTAAGCTAATAGGCAACTTCAGAAAGTCTCAGGATACACAATCAATGTGCAAAAATCACAAGCATTCCTATACACCAATAACAGACAAACAGCCAAATCATGAATGAACTTCCATTCACAATTGCTTCAAAGATAATAAAATACCTAGGAATCCAACTTACAAGGGATGTAAAGGACCTTTTCAAGGAGAACTGCAAACCACTGCTCAACGAAATAAAAGAAGACACAAACAAATGGAAGAACAATCAATGTTCATGGATAGGAAGAATCAGTTTTGTGAAAATGGCCATACTGCCCAAGGTAATTTATAGATTCAATGCCATCCCCATCAAGCTACCAATGATTTTCTTCTCAGAATTGGAAAAAAGTACTTTAAAGTTCATATGGAACCAAAAAAGAGCCCGCATAGCCAAGGCTATCCTAAGCAAAAAGAATAAAGCTGGAGGCATCACGCTACCTGACTTCAAACTATACTACAAAGCTACAGTAACCAAAACAGCATGGTACTGGTACCAAAACAGAGAGAGAGAGAGACCAATGGAACAGAACAGAAATAACACCACACATGTACAACCATCTGATCTTTGACAAACCTGACAAAAACAAGAAATGGTGAAAGGATTCCCTATTTAATAAATGGTGCTGGGAAAACTGGCTAGCCATATGTAGAAAGCTGAAACTGGATCCCTTCCTTACACCTTATACAAAAATTAATTCAAGATGGATTAAAGACTTAAATGTTAGACCTAAAACCATAAAAACCCTAGAAGAAAACCTAGGCAATACC
>NW_012118488.1:5479487-5598433 GCF_000951035.1 Colobus angolensis palliatus
ACACTGTTGGTGGGAGTGTAAACTAGTTCAACCATTGTGGAAGACAGTGTGGCAATTCCTCAAGGATCTAGAACTAGAAATACCATTTGACCCAGAGATCCCATTACTGGGCATATACCCCAAGGATTATAAATTGTGCTACTATAAAGACTCATGCACACGTATGTTTATTGTAGCACTATTCACAATAGCAAAAACTTGGAACCAACCCAAATGTCCATCAACGACAGACTGGATTAAGAAAATGTGTCATGGCCGGGGGTGGTGGCTCACGTCTGTAATCCCAGCACTTTGGGAGGCCAAGGCGGGTGGATCATGAGGTCAGGAGATGGAGACCATCCTGCCTAACACAGGGAAACCCCGTCTCTACTAAAAAATACAAAAAATTAGCTGGGCACAGTGGCAGGCGCCTATAGTTCCAGCTACTCGGGAGGTGAGGCAAGAGAATGGTGTGAACCCGGGTGGTGGAGTTTGCAGTGAGAAGACATTGCACCACTGCACTCCAGCCTGGTGACAGAGTAAGACTCTGTCTCAAAAAAAAAAAAGAAAGAAAATGTGGCACATATACACCATGGAATACTATGCAGCCATAAAAAAGGATGAGTTCATGTCCTTTGCAGGGACATGGATGAAGCTGGAAACCATCATTCTAAGCAAACTATCACAAGAACAGAAAACCAAATACCACATGTTCTCACTCATAGGTGGGAGTTGAACAATGAGAACACTTGGACACAGGGCGGGGAACATCACATGTGGGGGCTAGTCGTGGGGTTGGGGGTAGAGGGAGGGATAGCATTAGGAGAAATACCTAATGTAAATGACGAGTTAATGGGTGCAGCAAACCAACATGGCACATATATACCTATGTAACAAACCTGCACGTTGTGCACATGTACCCTAGAACTTAAAGTATAATAAAATAAAATAAACATGTTTATTTGATCTTCTGTTCTTTCTAATTTAGTCTTCATTTCTGAAATGCTTTTTCTCTCAATTCTTTCCTGAGTTCTGTCACTTCACTTCTAAGTTTTTCTAATTCTGATTTATCATGTTCTTTTATGTCTTGTAGTTTAAAAAATGTGTTTGAGCTTGATTTGAAACAATAATGGTTTTATTCTGTTTTTTGGATGTGTCTTTATGGTGTGCAGTTTCTCCTAAACATGGGCCCCAGTCCTAGAAGGAAGTCCTCGGTCCTACTCCTTAGAGGCAGACGTTTGGAATCCCTTTCGCCCTTTCTTCTGATAGCGGCTTCCATATCTCCAGATAATATGTTAATACTACTTTTTCATGGTGTATCATCTTTAGACATTTTATGTTTACTTCCTTCTGTAACATTTAAATGAGAATTTATCTCTATTGCACCAGTTTCCCTTCCCCTATTCAGTCCTCCCAATATAGTAATTTTATTATGTTTAGTTGTTTCTGTTATTATGACTTAGTGAATGTTACTAACTAGAAATGGAAATGGTATATTTTGATTACAATTAATTTATTTTGTTGCCTTCCTTTATCATATCTTCAGTTTGTTTTTGTGTTTTCCTCCAGCTGTGCCATTAGATCAGGCACTGATCTGTTTTCCTGAATCTTCCTTCTGCTCCCATCTGGACTCTGGGATTCTCCTTGACTGTTCTCTTGGTGGTTGGCTTCTGTCTCCTGGCTCCCACATTCTCCATTTTCTTGGTTTAGTCCCTTGCTTTTTCCTAGCACTTTCCCAAATAACTTTCTAAAATAGGATGTATTGGAGGCAAATTTTCTTAGAACTTGAAAATAACTACTTGAATCTGAAAATCAAATCCCTTAGAATTCTGAAGCATTGTTCTTCTGGTAGACAGTATTACTGTTATAGAATCTGATACGCTTCTGATTCTATTTACTTTCAAAGCAATTTTTAAATTTTCTGCCTTTTTCTTTGGTAGCTTTTAGAATCCATTCTTTATTCTTGGTACTGCAGGATTTTACGTAATGTCTCTTGGTTTGTGTCTTTTTGCATCCCTTGTTCTGGGTTCTCAGTGGAACTTGCTATCTGTAAACATCAGCTCTGGGAATTAACTTGAACTGTTTCATCAGTAATTCTACCTTCCTTAGTTTCTCTGTTTCTCTCTCTATAACAGAACTCCTAAGTCAATAGATTTTGGACCTCTTGAATTAAAATATCTCTTATTTTTTCCTCCCATATCTTCTGTCTCTGTGTTTTGTTCTGCTTTCTGACTTTTATCTTCTGATTTTTTGTTAAATTTTCATAGTTTAGCAGATACTTTAAAATTTCTTGAACTCTTGTTTTTTAACTTTATTCTTCAAAAAGTCTTCTTATTTTATGGGTGCAATATCTTTACTCTCTTTCAAGAAAATAGTGATAGATTTTTAGGTTAGAATGTTACTTTTTCTTATTTATCTTTTTTTATGTTGGAGTTTTTTTCCCCTGTGTTTCTCAAGTAACCTGGTGATTCTTGGCTAGTCCTTTTGATTACAGGAGTGGGGCATAGTGAAGCCGATTGGAACTCTGAGTGGGAAGGAGGTACTGCCTGATTGGCAGGCTTTGCTTTGGGTGAACGGGGAAGATACTGTTGCTATGCTGGAGGAGAAGGCCAGAATGAGATGGTCTTTCTCCCTGGGATAGCCTGATTTTGTTGTTGTTGTTGTTGAGGCAGAGTCTCACTCTCTTACCCAGGCTGGAGTGCAATGGTGTGATCTCAGCTCATTGCAACCTCCACCTCCCAGGTTCAAGAGAGTCTCCTGCCTCAGCCTCCCAAGTAGCCAGGATTACAGGCATGAGCCACCATGCTCGGATAATTTTTGTATTTTTAGTAGAGACGGGGTTTCACCATGTTGACCAGGCTGGTTTCAAACTCCTGGCCTCAAGAGATCCACCTGCCTCGGCCTCCCAAAATGCTGGGATTAGAGGCATGAGCTACCGCGACCATCCTGAAATTTTTTTCAGAAGAGATACTTCCAGTCTTTGCCATAGTGGTTATGGGGAAATGCCTGCCTGCTCATCAGTGTTCTGCGAAGCTGGGGGATGGGGCTTAGTGATGGCGAAGGGACAGGTGAGGGGTGTACTCTTCCTAAAAATCTCTCAATTAATCTCTCTGTTTTCAACCCTGCATTTCACTCCTGTGCTTCTCTGAGTGTGGAGTCTCTGAACTTCTATGCATTCTGTGAGGGCAAATTGGCTTTCTTGTTGTCTGTAGCCCCCCTCAGAGCACACTTTGCTAGGGCTTGCTTGCTCTGCTCCACCAGTGATCGCTCTGCCACTGGCTGCCTGATATCTACAATTTTGCAGAAATCTCTATTCACAATAAGGCCTTTACCCCCATTTTCTTTTTTGTGGGCATATATTGTGTTTTATTCCTTTACTATAAATTTAGTGAAATCTAAAATGAGAGGGGATAAATATATTTGTTCAGTCTACCATCAGAAGCTAGAAACTTCGGATATTCCATTTTAATAAATTTATATCACAGGTTATTTGCTGGAGGACTGGGCAAGAATATTTCTGATTGTCTCTGGCATGTATAAAAATATATTTAATGTATGTCTTTGTGGACATACTAACCAGAAAGAGACTATTCTTATTTAGTTGGGTTCTCTTTAGTAGAATAGGTGCTGGGAAGTTGCATTAAGCAGAAATCTGATTTACATTTTGCTAGACACTGAAATGAATGCAATGAAATAGGTTTACTGCATTTGATTGTGCATTGGGTTTGCCTTATTACCTCAATATTTCTAGGTAGTGACAAAACAAAGACTTAGGGTGTCTGAGAGTCTTTGGAACATCAGGACTGGGTTGGTTTTCATGACTGCAGCCAGGCTCTGGCTCAGAATTCGTTTCTTGTTTCCAGGCTTTCCTTCTTTGCTTCCTTACTGCTCCCACTGCATCTTGTACCCACTAAACTTTGTCTCTTGTGGTCTGGAGCAACATCTAGTTCATCTTTGTGTCTACCACATTAAACACAGCGCCTAGCACTAAATAGCCAGGTAGTGGACAAATGACTACTTTATATGATAAGGTTTACAATTTGTATTTTTTTATATATATCTGTTTCTTCCTATAAGAATATCAGTGTCTTGAGAGTAGGGATATGGTCTTACTCGTTTTTGAAACTCTCTTGCCTAGTATTCATTAATAAGACTAAGTGAGAACAGAACATCCAAGACCTTAACAAGGGACCATCCTTTTTGTGTTTCCTGATGTTTTAAGAGACAAAAATGCTTACTCAGCCGTGGCTTCTAAGACTAAGAGAAGAGATTAAACAAAGCTAAATTTACTCAAAGCAGAACATATCTGCAAGTATTCAGGTCTGTCTCCAGCATCCCAGTCAGAACAGCAGTACCTCCCTCCATAGTCTGATACAGATTTCAGACTTGCATCCCCCTAGGACAATATCACTTGCACCATTGGAAAAATGCATTCTTGCTTTCTCTAGCAGCTGATTAAATTTTAGTTCCCCATGATGTATGGAACTTGCTTGAGGACTGGTGGAGTCCCTAGACTATAGACTTCATTCTGAAATCCTTCCAACTCCCAAAGAACCCATCATACAACTCATGAATCATGCACAATCCAGGTACCACTACCATATGACTACAGGTCCAACTACCACCTCTTGAAAGCCAGAGTGGACCTACCTCTCTTGAGGCCAGCCTTGTAGCCAATCTAGTTGGCTTCTGTGTGTTCCATAGCCTTACCATGTTCCTTGGACCTTGCAATATTGATGATGATACACAAAATCCTTTAGTGAGCACTTATCAGTGTGCCAGATGCTGTGCTAAATGTGCTTCAAAGAACATTTCATTGAACTCCCACTACTCAATGATTTCATTTCTATTGCAGATGAAGCCTCTGAGAAGCTAGGCAATTTTTCTCAGTGTCACAGTACACGTAAGTAGAAAAGCCAGGACTCAAACTCAGGCTTGTTAGAAGTGTCCAAAATTCATGTTCCTAATGACTTGTAGCATGAGAGTTCCCGGAAGCAAGCTCTTTGTATGCAGGAGGGAATGTGCTTGGGATCAACACCTATGGAAAGAATGAGGTGGAAGCAGGATGGGGCAGATGAAGAAGCTGAGCACTGGTGAAGTCCCAATAAAAGCCCCAGCCAGCCCCCAGGGAACTCTGAAGCTGGGACGACCCTTTAGAATCATCCTAAGTTGTGATATAGAAACTGGAAAGAGGAGAAATATACAAAATAATTAAGAAACAATCCTATGCCATCACTCCAGGGAAGCTTGTTAGTTTCTTCACTTACTTGCCCACTCATTCATTGATTCATTTGTTCATTCATTCAGTGTGCCAGATTAGGTGCTGGATTCTGGGGGACAGGGTACAAAGTGAAGTTTACAGTCAACACAAAGATGATGAACACATAAACTAGTGGAACACAGTCTTACGGGTGCTCAGATAGAGGTATGCACAGTGTTCCATGAGAGAATGGACGTGGGGATGCACCGAAAGCAAGTGGGAGGGGCCGGGATGTTCTTGCCTCCTCAGAGGTGACTGGGCTTTCCTAGGGCAGGGGGAAGAAGGGCATTCTGCACCCAGGGGAAAGACTGAGCCTTTTTAGTTTTCTCCAGATGGGGTTGTCTTTTTTTTTTTTTTTTTTTTTTTTTGAGACGGAATCTTGCTCTATTGCCCAGGCTGGAGCACAGTAGCACAATCTTGGCTCACTGCAACCTCTGCTTCCTGGGTTCAAGCAATTGTCCTGACTCAGCCTCCTGAGTAGCTGGGATTACATGCATGCACCACCGTGCCTGGCTAATTTTTGTATTTTTAGTAGAAATGGGGTTTCACCATGTTGGCCAGGCTGGTCTCAAACTCCTGACCTTGTGATCCACCTGCCTCAGCCTCCAAAGTGCTGGGATTACAGACGTGAGCTACTGTGCCCAGTCTCAGATGCGGTTGTCTTAGTTAGTTTGGGCTCCTGTAACAATCAAGACAGCTTGGCTTGTAAACAACAGACATTGACTTCTTATAGTTCTGGAGGCTGGAAGTCAGATCAGGGCCACAACAATCTTGTGGTTAGGGCCCTCTTCTGGGCTGCAGACTGCTGACTTCTTATCCTCGCGTGGCAGAGCTATAGACCTCTCCGGGGTCTCTTTTATAAGGCACTAATCCCATTCATGACAGCTCCACCCTCATGACCTAATTACTTCCAAAGGCCCCACCTCCATCATCCCCTTGGGGGTTAGGATTTCAACGTATGAATTTTTGGGAAACACAAGCATTTAGTCCATGACAGGGGCCAAGGGAGTGAGGTGGGATCAGAAACCAAGGTCCTCAGGTGTGTGTGTCGTAGGGAGGGTGGTGGGTAAGGAACTCATCAATGCAGTTTCCACCCACACCCTGTTTATCCAGGCCCTTTGATTCTCCCCAAGAGAGAGGAGACCAGTGAGGAGACCAGCATTGGGCAGAACAGAGAAGAGAGGTGGTGAATTATTACCCATTAAGCTCCGGAGCCACAGGAGCAGGTATAAAGTAGGAAGATTTGCGAAGAAGGTGTGATCAGCAGAAAGCAGATTTTCCTCCTCCCCTTCTGCTGGTGCAGATGAAGATGTGGTGGGCAAGGGGGATGGACATAAGAGAAGCTGTAGGTAGGGAGGGCTGGCTAGGAAAAAATGGGTGGTGGGGAAAACATACTAGTTAACTCTTCAAAATTTATCCCAGTGCAGAGAAGTGCAGGTATATGGACGGGAGATAAAAACAGCAGATGAATCTCAGGGGCCAGGGACAAAGTCAGGGTGGTGGGAGCCTGACACCAAAGGGGTGTGTCTCTGCTGGGGTCTGTGGACCTCAGGCCGGTGTCGGGTCCAGGAGGGTCTGGACCAAGGTGGGGCTGAGGGGGCGAAGGGTGAGAGCACAGGCCTGTAAGAGGGTAAAGAGTTTACCCATGGAGAAGAGGACATAGCGGAATCTACAAAAGGTCCTATCAGCTACCCCATGCTTGCTTCTAGGAACAAGAACACGTGGTCAGAGGCACAAGGAAGTAATTGTCAGGTACCCAAGTCACTTGCAGAGGCCTTTCTGAATGGTGGGTTCTGAGGTGGCTGTAGCCAGGTGTGGCGTCTCCACGCTTGGCCTTGCATGGAGACCCCAGGAAGCGAAGCTACAAGGGCAAAGCAGAAGGATGGGGATGTAGGCAGTGACTGTGTCCCCCCAAAATTCATATTGATGTCCTAACCCCTGGTACCTTGGAATGTGAATGTATTTGGAGATAGGGCCTCTAAAAAGGTCATTAAGATAAAATGAGGTCATATGGTAGGTCCTAACCAACATGACTGGTGTGTTTACAAGAGGAGATTAGGACACAGAAAACACACAGGTGGAGAGATGATCATATGGACACAAAGCAAGCCAAAGAGAGAGGCCACCAAAGAAACCAGCTCTCAGAGTTCTAGCCTCCCAATCTGTGAGAAAATAAATTCTGTTGTTTAAGCCACCCAGCCTGTGGTACTTTGTTATGGCAGACCTGGCCAACTGTGAACAATGGCCATTTGATTTCTTCTCTAAGTAGATTCCAGGCATGTTGTCATTGCTTCGCAGATGCTTACTGGGCACTTGCTGGGTCCTACACCCAGCTGGCTGCTAGGGATAGTGAGGGACATGAGGCACTCTCTGCCCTTGCAGAGCTCACTGGAGGAACAAACCTGTGTAGAGGAAGGTTTGATGGACCTTCCTGGAAGAAGTACTCATAGGAAAACTCAAAAGCTCAACAGATGCTGTCTCCTTGGTTAACATTAGGAGCTATGATCTCCATCTTCCCATGGCGTTAGAGGTTCAGATACTGAGGATTAGAGAGGCAAGTTCAGCATCGAAAGGCAGGAAGAGGCAGAAATCTGGACACTGATTCTTAACGCTAAAGCTGAGTCATCTCTAGTGCATCTCATTAGCTCTTCCCGATGGCACCAGTCAGCTTTAGCATAATGGCCAGCTGGAATAGATGTCCTTGGGCATTCTTAAGATCTGAGACTGTGATGGTTAATCTTAGGGTATCAGCTTGACTGGGATGAGGAATGCCTCAGTGGCTGGTGGAGTCCATCATTCCTGGTTGTGTCTGTGAGAGTGTTTCCAGAGGAGATTCACATGTGAGCCAGTGGGCTGAGAGGGAGACCCTTTCTCAGTGAGTGGACACAATCCAATCAGCTCAAGGCCAGGCTGGGACCAACAGGCGGAAGAAGGAGGATTCTCTCTCCCCCCCTTTCTGGAGCAGGATGCCTTTTCTCCTTGGGCATGAGACTACAGGGTCTTTGGCTTTTGGATTCTAGGACTTGTTCCAACTGCCTCCCGGGGCCCTCAGGCCTTCAGTCACTAACAGGGGTCTATGTTGTTGGCCTCCCAGATTCTGAGGCTTCTGGACTTGGGCTGAGGCATGCTACGGGCTTCTCTGATTCTCCAGCTTGCGGATGGCCTATCATGGGACTTCTCTGCCTTTGTAATCACATGGGCCAATGCCCCCTAATACATTTCTTTTCATATATCCTACTGGTTCTGTCTGCCTGGGGAACCTTGACTAATACAGATACGGAGCATTTGAAATGAGAGGATTTCTGTTCCTATTCCTCAAGAAGCAGTAGGTCAGAGCATGCCTCTTTAAAATAACTTCTGGAGAGTTTCACAGTTAGAAAGAATCAGCTTCAGGTGATCTTGAAGATCCCACTTGGATTCCACTCTCCAGCTCTCAGGAAACTCAGGCTTCCTTATTTCTTCTAGGATTTCCTTTCATGCCGGGGAGAGATGCTCCCCCACCGCTACCCAGCCGATGGGACACAGTGAGTCTGGTGGAGGATGCTCTGACCTGTGGTGCTTGTGACCGGTAAACCTTGGGGCACTTGAGGGAGGGGGAAGAGAGGGTGGCAGCTCGATAAGAAAGATGAGATGCATATAATTGCCACTGATATTTGCAGCCGCTGTAAATCCCCCAAAGAGACCCTGAATCTCTAATGGGACGCTTTCACAGGGAGATGGGATCCAGCTCGATGAATCAATTGTGGCTTCATTAGTTTCTCCCTGATATTTAGTGGTAGTTAAAACTCAGCCCTCCAGGACCAGGCTTAGGCCACCCACACCAAGAGGAAAAGTGTCAGCCTGGGAGGGCTCAAGTCAACAAGGGACGGGGCTGGTTTTCTGCCTGTTAGGAGCAAATCTGTTCTCATGCTTCATTACTTAATCAGTTGCTACAAGGGAAGATTAGATACAAAGAGAGAGAAATAAACAGAAAACACTGGTAGTAAGACACTTAGAAAGTAGGGGAAGAACAGAGCTGGCATTTACAGAGCACTCAGATCCCTCCTGAGCTCGAACGTTCTGGATTCTTCCTGAATGTAGTTTTTTTTTTTTTTTTTTTTTTGACGGAGTCTCGCTGTGTCACCCAGGCTGGAGTGCGTGGCGCGATCTCGGCTCACTGCAAGCTCCGCCTCCCGGGTTCCCGCCATTCTCCTGCCTCAGCCTCTGACTAGCTGGGACTACAGGCGCCTGCCACCACGCCCGGCTAGTTTTTTGTGTTTTTAGTAGAGATGGGGTTTCACCATGTTAGCCAGGATGATCTCGATCTCCTGACCGTGTGATCCACCCGCCTCGGCCTCCCAAAGTGCTGGGATTACAGGCTTGAGCCACCGCGCCCGGCCTCTTCCTGAATGTTTGTCTGCTATACATGTCACCTTATTTAATCTTCACCAAGGGCCTCCGATTATTCATTTTATTTATTTATGTATTTATTTATTTGAGACAGGGTCTTGCTGTCACCTAGGCTGGAGTGCAGTGGTGTGATCTTGGCTCGCTGCAATCTCTGCCTCTCAGATTCAAGTGATTCTCCTGTCTCAGCCTCCTGAGTAGCTGGGACTACAGGCATGTGTCACCGTGCCAGCTAATTTTTTGTATTTTTTTTTTTTTTAGCAGAGACAGGGTTTTACCATGTTGGCCAAGCTGGTCTCAAACTCCTGACTTCAGGTGATCTGTCCATCTTGGCCTCCCAAAGTGTTGGGATTACAGGTGTGAACCACTGCACCCAGCCTATTTTACTATTTTTATTTTTATTTGTTTTGAGACAGGGTCTGGTTCTGCCATCTAGGCTGGAGTGCAGTGGCACAATCTTGGCTCACTGCAGCCTCTGCCTCCTGGGCTCAGACAATCCTCCCACCTCAGCCTGCAGACCTCTGCTCACTGCAGCCTTCACTTCCTGGACTCAAGTGATCCTCCCACCTCAGGCACCGAAGTAGCTGGGACTACAAGTGCACACCACCATGCCCAGCTAGTTAAATTTCTTTTTTTTTTTTTGTAGAGACAATGTCTCACTATATTGTCCAGGCTGGTCTTGAACTCCTGGGCTCAAGTGGTCCTCCAGCCTTGGCCTTCTTGACTGCAGTGAGCTGAGATTGCATCACTGCACTCCAGCCTGGGCAACAAAGCCAGACCCTGTTTCAAAAAAATAAAAATAAAATAAAATAAAATGAGTAATCAGAGGCCCTTGGTGAAGATTAAATGAGGGCACAGGCATAAGCCACCGTACCCAACCTTTTAACATTTTTAATAGTTAAAAAAATCAAAAGAATAATAATATTTCATGACACATGAAAACTGATATTCAAACTGTGGTTTTAGTAAATAGAGTTTTTAATAAACTTTATTATACAAGGTAATAAAGTTTTATTGGAACACAGATCTGCTCATTTACTTATGGATTATCTCTGGCTGCTTTTGCCCTACCATGACAGAGTTGAATAGTTTTGACAGAGACATTGTGGACAGCAATGCTTGAAAATATGTACTGACTGGACTTTTACAGAAAAAGCTCACTAACCCCATTCAAACTGATTCCCAGTCATCCTAAATGACAGGAAGAGATAGATTGAGTTCAGACATGGATACACACTTTATTGATAACCAACTTTGTTAGACATAATTAAACACTCACAATTTCACTAACATCAAACACTGTTCCATCACCAACCGGGAATGGTCCCATGAGGGTTTTAGTATTTATAAGCATCATTAAATATTGCAGTAGAGACTTCTCAGCTACTTCAATGATTTGCTTTGAAGGTACTTAATATTTTCAAGTAAATGCCAGGGTTGGAGTTTTGAATGTAACTGGAAGAGTCTGCTAATTTCTTTGTCCCTTGATTATCGTGTGCATGTGATTACTAAAAAAAAAAAAAGTTTATACTTTCCCCAAAGTTGCTCAGCTCAGGGTGTGTGTCTAATTTATCAGTGGTGGTGGTATACATCATGTTTGCCCCTTTCAGGTAAAAGGGAAGCAAAGGAAGAAAGACGAAAAGAAGGCAACCACGTAGGCTGTTAACCAGGTCACTGGTTTTATTGTCACATGCTTTTAAAAGAACATGCATGAGTGAGCTGTCTCACTTTCCAATCCAAGAATGTTTGATTTCACTGTGATGAAAAATTCTGTGACCTGGCAGGGAAACACCCCAAGAAGGGCAGAAGGGGAAAATTCTTTCTCTTTTCCATTATGGCTTTCTTTGATTCAAGAAAGGCCTCCTGTCCTCCACATCTCTGTCCTGCTCATGACCCCAGAAGATCTCACGTTGACTGCATTTGTCCTATGCCTTCTTCAAGCTTCACCTCTTCTGGGAGCCTCCTGGGTGGGCTCCTTCTGGCTAAATCTTCCTCCTCACTGTTGCCTTTTTATCTTATGCAAGCACCTGCCTTATCTAAAGGTACGTGCCTTATCATAGAACACTTGCCTGTTTACCTAGCTATTTTCCCATGACTATGGACTTTTTAAGAGGTGCTGTGTTATTTATTTATTTATTTATTTAATTTTATTTTATTTTGAGACGGAGTCTCCCTCCGTCACCCAGGCTGGAGTGCAGTGGCGCTATCTTGGCTCACTGCAAGCTCCGCCTCCCGGGTTTACGCCATTCTCCTGCCTTAGCCTCCCGAGTAGCTGGGACTACAGACGCCCGCCACCTTGCCTGGCTAATTTTTTGTATTTTTTTTAGTAGAGACGGGGTTTCACCGTGTTAGCCAGGATGGTCTCGATCTCCTGACCTCGTGATCCACCCGTCTCAGCCTCCCAAAGTGCTGGAATTACAGGCTTGAGCCACCGCGCCCGGCCTATTATTTTGTTTTGAGACAGAGTCTCAGTCTTGTTGCCCAGGTTGGAGTGCAATGGCGTGATCTTGGCTCACTGCAACCTCTGCCTCCCAGGTTCAAGCGATTCTCCTGCCTCAGCCTCCCGAGTAGCTGGGATTACAGGAGCCCACCACCATGCCCAGCTAATTTTTTTTGTATTTTTAGTAGAGACGGGGTTTCACTATGTTGGCCAGGCTGGTCTCAAACTCCTGACCTCAGGTGATCAACCCGCCTCAGCCTCCCAAAGTGCTGGGATTACAGGCGTGAGCCACCTTGCCTTGCCGCTGTTATTTTTTTTACTTCTATACCTTCAGCACCCCAAACAGTGCCCAATACAAAGTTGTTCTACACTAAATGTTTATTGATTGAATAATGAATAGGGTTGGGGGCACTGGCAAGGAGGGTGCCCACTGGGCTGAAATTCTGGGGCCTGAATGCATCACTCTCTTCGCCTGTGGATGAGAAAGAAGAGGGGCAGTACCCATCAGGCCACTAGGGCAGCCTTCTGCAGACCAAAAGACCCCTTCGAATGGAGGGCAGAGGAAACAGGTCTAGAGAAACTGAATGTGAAGATTCAGGCTTTAGAATGAGCCTTGCAGACCTGCTGGCAGTGACAAGAATTACTTGTGTACAGCACCATGTGGGTTCCCATGACCGCATTTAGATCTCATCATGACCCTGTTGGGTGGATGTTATTTTCTGCTTTACAGGGGAGAGAGACCAAACTCATGATGTGATCTGTCTAACATCACTTACTTAAACAGTTAAATGGTGACTCAAGCTTGGTCTTTTTTCTAGAACCCGGTGAGCTTTCCTTCAGGAGGAAATCTACCTCTCTTTATGATGGCGACTTCACAGAAAAAGTCTAACCCCTTTTATTCCTGCTTTCTGGTAATCTTCAACCATCTAGGTCACTATCATGTTCTTATGCATTAACTGTTCTCCCTCAAAACGAAAGAAAACCCTAAACTGATGCACTGGTTTCTGTCCCAGGGGTTTTCATTGCTATCTTCCTAGTGTTTTAGTCCTAGAAGACTGCCCTTCAGGGTGGTGGAAGGAGCTAGATGGGGGACAGGGTTTTGACCTTAGAGCATGCAGGATTTAAAGCAGAAGGGCCAAATTCAGTCATGGTGCACCAGATGCACGACTGAGATGGGGGCTGTGGGAAATGTATGTGAAGCTGTTGAAAATCAGAATAGAATGGATACCAAGAGCCAGGTCACAGACCAGCCAAAGGGTCTGTGACAATGGCTGCAAGAGGGACTGTGGGTCAGGGTGGACTCTTGGGAGGGTAAGTTCAAGTTCACTTCTACACCAGTGCAGGAACCATGCCTGTTTTGTTTTTTTAAATTATACTTTAAGTTCTAAGGTACATGTGCACAGCGTGCAGGTTTGTTACATATGTATACATGTGTCATGTTGGTGTGATGCACCCATTAGCTTGTCATTTACATTAGGTATATCTCCTAATGCTATCCCTCCCCCCTGCCCCCTCCCCACAATAGGACCTGATGTGTGATGATCCCCTTCCTGTGTCCAAGTGTTCTCATTGTTCAATTCCCACCTATGAGTGAGAACATGCGGTATTTGGTTTTCTGTTCTTGCGATAGTTTGCTTGTTTTCTTTTTTTTTTTTCTTAAACCACTGAATTTGGAATGGGGCCTGGCGTCTTCTGGGATGGAGAGGATGCGGAATTCACTGTGACCAGGGTTTACAGCACAGCCAGGGGAACCATGACAGCCTTCACATGGAACCATTTAATGGCTTGGGTGGGTTTGTATGAGAGATTATGAAGCCTGGGCCTTAGTAAGTTATGGACACTGGGGAAGGGTCCAAGACCAGTGCTCCCTTTGTGTGGCTCATGGTGTTGGGCACTGTTCTGGGTACATCAAGGGTGATAAATTCAATGAATGGCATCCCCAGCCATCCCATTAGGCAGCCTCAAAACCAAGAGTCCATCTTGTGCCTCCTCCTTTCACCCTCCGGTCACTCAATCTGTCAGTGATACTGCTGTGATAGCTTTGAACTCTGTCCATTATTCTTTAACTTGTAACTACCACCCTAGCCCAAGCCAGCATCACTTTTCTCCTGGAGTTCTGTAACATTCTCCCATCTGTTCTCCTCACATACCCTGGAGCCTGCACTGTCTCCACTCCCAGCCTGCATCCAGGGATCTTTTATTATTGATTGATTGATTTTAGATTCAGGGAGGTACATATGCTTGTTTATTACATGTGCATATTGCATACTGGTAGGGATTGGGCTTCTAGTGTATCTATTACCCAAATAGTGAACACCATACCCTGTAGGAAACTTACCCCCCCGCCTCTCCCCACTATAAAAATGCAAGTCTGATCATATCTGGAACTCCCCTTCCACCCCATTCCTTTTTTTTTTTTTTTTTGAGATGGGGTCTTACTGTCTCCCGGACTGGAGTGAAGTGGTGTGATCATAGCTCACTGCAGCTTTGACCTACTGGACTCAATCCATCCTTCGCCTCAGCGTCCCGAGCAGCTGGGATTACAGGCATGCACCACCACGCCTAGCTCTATTGTGCCTTAGACCACATCTCAAGTTTTCTTTTCTTTTCTTTTTTTTTTTTTTTTAGACAGAGTCTTGCTCTGTCACCCAGGCTGGAGTACAGTGGCACCATCTTGGCTCACTGCAACATCTGCCTCCGGGGTTCAAGAGGTTCTCTTGTTTCAGCCTCCCGAGTAGCTGGGATTACAGGTGCCCACTACCACACCGGCTAATTTTTGTATTTTTGGTAAAGATGGAGGTTTCACCATGTTGGCCAGGCTGGTCTTGAACTCCTGGCCTCAGGTGATCTGCTCACCTCGGCCTCCCAAAGTGCTGGGATTACAGGCGTGAGTCACTGCACCCAGCCAGAAGCATTATTTTCTTCAACCAGGTCAGGTCTTTCTGTTATTTGCTCTCAGAGTATCATGTACTATTCCTTCCATGCTCTTATCATGTTCTTTAGAGATACTGTTTTTTTTTTTTTTTGCATGTGACATATTAATTCATTTCCCCTCCACTAGACACTAAATTCTATGAGAAGGACCGTGCTTATTTTTGCTCATCCATGACCATGATTCCCAAGCAACCGATACTTGGTAGGCGTTGAATAAATAAATAAATAAATAAGTACATTTCAGTGAATGAAGGAAGGAATGCATAAATGGATGGATGATGAGAGTAACGACGCATGGCAGTCTGCTGTGCAGGGATCAAAGGGAACACAGGACGAGACAGGGCACTAGGCTGCGACCTCTTGCCTCCTGGAAGAGCATGGAGACTCATTTTTGAAACATTTCCTTAAAACATGTTTTAGTGTCCAGATACAGTGGCTCACACCTGCAATCCCAGTACTTTGGGAGGCCGAGGCGGGTGGATCACTTGTCGTTAGGAGTTTGAGACCAGCAGGGCCAACAGAGCAAAACCCCATCTCTACTAAAAATACAAAAATTAGCTGGGCATGGTGGTGCATGCCTGTAACCCCAGCTGCTCGGGAGGTTGAGGCAGGAGAATCGCTTGAACCTGGGAGGCGGAGGAGGTTGCACTGAGCCAAGATCACGCCATTGCACTCCAGCCTGGGCAACAGGGTGAGACTCTGTCTCAAAACAAACAAATAAGTAAACCCATGTTTTATTATTCTAAGAGGCTTCCCTAAATGGATGTAGCTGTAGCAAACTAAAACTGGAATTACATAATGTAATCTGACCTCCCAAAAAGCAAATCTGTTTAGGCAAAAATAAACAAACTAGAGGTTATAATGTAACATAAGTGAATCTTTTAGAACTAAGAGGAAGGGAGAGTGGAATAGGAAAGGTGAATACATAGGATGGGCCTGTAGAGTCTCATGTGACTTCTTTTGGCTAGTTGGTGCTTGAATGATTTTAGCTCTAAGCCAAAGGCATTTGCTTCAGCGCGCTGCTCTCTCCAGAAACCAACTCTCCTCCACTTGTGCACCTGCAGGGTGAGGTGTATCAGGACTGTTGGGTCGACCCCACTTTACAGATGGAACCACTGAAGCTGCATGAACACAATAACTGGGCCAGAGGCAACAAATACGCTTTCCCCTTCGCCCAAGCCCCTCCTTCATCCAGTGCACACACACAGCTCCATAAATCAAAATGATTCCTACTGTCACCAGAATCCACCCTTACTCACTGTAGCAGGCTGAGACAAACACTGATTCCCCCAAACCCACTCTATGCTGGTACCCAAACAGCCAGTCTAGCTCCCAGTCTGTCTCTTTTACCTCCCTGGGTCAGTGCTCCTGGAGTGGGTTGGGGAGGGGTGGGGCAGTGGAGGTGGAGGGCTGGGGAAGAGGGCGGAGTTGTATCAATGAGTACTGATGGTGTGGTGGAAAGCTCCCAGGCTTTGGAGTCAGGTATTCCTAGGTTCAGATCACGGCTCATCTGGTAGCAATTTATTAAACCTTTCTGAGCCTTTGCATTCTCATCTGTGAAATGAGCATGGTAGGATCTACCTTGCAGGATCGCCATAAGGATTGAATGTGGAAGGCAGCCAGCACAGACACTATGCATGCAGTTGGGACCCCTTAGTGTTTGCTCATTTTTATTTTTATGCCTCTCCCTTCGGAAGTAGCATGGTACAGAAGATGGATGTGCATTTTGCAGCCAGGCTGACCTGGGTGAGATCCTGGCTTGACTGTGGACTAGCTGTGTGGTGTTGCACAAGTGGCTTAACCTCTCAGAGCCTTTCTTTCTTCATCTATAAACTGGGGATAGTAGATGGGGGAGGGTCTGCCTTGCAAGTTGAGCCTTACACAAGAAAATGTGTGCTCAGTGCTTGGTGCAGGGTCTGGGAGTTAATTCATTACATGTAAATTTCCTTTTTGTGTTCTTCTGTGGATTGATGGAGTGATTCATGGTTATTTGCCCATCTAGGGGTGATTGAATCTTGCAAAACATACACACAAACAAACAAACACACACGTGGAGGGAGATGTGAGCCCAGGAGTAGCCCTGCAGAATATTAACGAAGACATCTGCTTTCACAGCCTGTGTACACAAAGGGCTGTTGTGGATCCTGCTCGCGTTGGTATGCTGGTGGTGCACCAGAACCACAGCTTCCTACAAGGCAGAGCCGCTGCCTCTGACGGACTCTGCTCTGTCTGGCCCATGCAGCTTCCAAGACATCCTGGATGACAAAACTTCCCCTCTGTTATTTCGGGAAGTGTAGTTCCTTTCATTTCACTTATAAAAATGGCCATTAAAAGAGAACCAAAACCTCACATCCTAAGCTAACCCCTGAGGCTGTTTTTCTACATTTGTCCACAGATGGGGCAGAAACATTCCTCCTCAGTTGTTCTTAGCACCAAGGTTTTTTGGAAACCTAGCAAGAGCTGAGTGTTTGTGAAGAGACGGGTGCTTTGCTCTGACATTGCTCGTTTTCTGAAAGCTCCCAATGCATCTATGTTTCATCAGCTTTATGTGAAATGTGGAGAGCAGGAAAAGGGTTTCTACGAAACTTCTGCCTGCCTCAAACTGTATTTAAATGAATTTTGGGCTTTGGAGTGAGATCCACCTGTGTTTACTTACCATTTACTTACCTTGAGCAGATGCCTTAATCTTTTTGAACCTCGGTTTTCTCACTTACAAAATGGGAGAGGCAGGAGAGTCACCAGTTTGGAAGCTTGTTAGGATTCAATGCTATAGTGTTTGTTCAGCATCTAGCATGCAACAATATAGCCACTTGGCAGTGTTCCTCTCTCCTTCTTGTCATTTTTTCAGAGGTCAGTTCAAAGGATGAGCTATTTAGGGGTGATGATGCCAAGCTCCCTCAAACAGGGCATGAGTGTAGGTGGCCACCTGGCCGAAGAGGACAGCAGGCCTCCAGGTTGCTTGTAGGCAGCACTTTCAGGGCCTCGGGACCTGCTTGTCCAGGCAAAGCAGGGCATAAAAGAAAGTTGGGGTTGCACATGCTATAGACACAGGTCCCGGGGGCTCTCTCCCCTGCTTAGTGGACTGCACCTTCCCACCTGTCCTTTCTCACTGCAGTCATTTTGCAATTGTGGCCCCAGCAGATGAGACTTCCTTTCCCAGTGTTCAGGTGCTATCACCTGGGCACCGAGGGCTTCCGGGTGTGAGGCTGGTGACTGTTTGATTGGCTGTGGTTTAAGCAGTGGCCGCTGATCAGTCAAATGATGCTTGCTTCAGGTGATTTCTTCTCCACTCCCCAAATCCTCCCCACCCTACTCACCACATCGTTTTGTCTGCCCTTCCCTTTTCAGGGTAGATTGGTGGGAGAAGGATGGGTCTTTGAGTCAGACCACAAATCCGGGCTCACCATCATCATGTGTGACTTCTGACAATATTGAACCTCTCCAAGGCTTAGTTTCTCTCATCTGTAAAATAAGGAGATTATGCCTGTCTCAACATTTCTAAAATCCCTTCTGTGGAGTTCTGGTTTTGTGGGATGCCACAGGTGTCACATAAACAAAGAAATCTGTGATTTGAAAAGTATGAGCAATGCTGGGTCAGGTGAAGATAAAGACACTTCTTCACTATAGGACTTCTTGCAATGTGAATCTTTAAGAAGGCAGTATAATATTCAACATTTCCAGACTTATGTTACCACTTTTTTTTTTTTAAACAAACAGAATATCCCCTTAGACATGAAAGGTGATATAATGTAGTGGTGAAGGACACAGGCTTGGGAGCCAGATGGCCTGAGCACAAGCCCCACCTTTGTTCCTTACTAGTTGTATCAGCTGTTTACTGCCATGTGACCATTGACCACAAGCATAGTGGCTGAAAATAATGCACTTTCGTTATATTACAGTTGCCATGGGTCTGGAATCCAGGACAGCTGAGCCGAGTCATTGTTTCAGTGTCTCTCATGAGGCTTCAGTCAAGGTGCTGGCCAGGGTTGGGTTCTCATCTGAAGTCTCTGCCGGGGAAGGATCTGCTTCCAAACCCATGCGACTGTTGGCAGGACTCAGTTCCGTGTGGGCTGTTGGCTGGAGATGGACCTTTCCAGCATAACATTTTGCTTCATTAAAGCCAGTGAAGAAGAGAGTCTGCTAGCAAGGTGGAAGGCACGATCTCATGTAGCCTAATTATGGAAGTGATAGCCTGTCTCCTTTGCTATATTCTGTTGGTTAGAAGCAGTCACTAGGCCAGTCCACACTCAAGGAGAGAGACTATGCAGTGGTGTGAATACCCTAAGGTGGGGTCTTCGGAGACCATCTGAGAGTCTGCCTGTCCCACTAGTTGTGTGACTTTGGGCAATAACTGAACTCTTCTCGTTTGTAACATTGGTATGGTAATAATAACATCTTTATAAAGTTGTTGTGATTAAATGAACATACATTAAAACAGTGTTTGGCAAATAATAGGCCCTATATAAATATTTGCTTTTATAGTTACCTAGACCGGTATCTGGCACATAGAGAAAGCACAGTAAACTTTGGTTGAATCAATGCAATTGTAGTTCCATTGCAGTTACATGGAACATACTCTGGGAAGGCTGCCCTACTTAAGAATGCTGCAAGGATTAGATGTGAGCAGCTACGTGAATCTCCTAGCACAGTCCCAGGCACATGCTAGGTCCCCAGTCAATGTTAGTTTTCCCTCCGACTTCCAGGTTTGGATGCACGGCTGAGATTCAAAGCTTAAGAGAGATCAGGTCCCAGTTTCTCTCTCTGTTCACCTCCTCCTTCTCTCTCTGCCTCTCTCTTTCCCTCTCTTCCTCCTTCCCTCCTACACCAATAGTAATTTTCTCGGTACAGTGCCTGGTTGGTGCCATCAGCAGTTAAACGCTTCATAGTGGCTCTGGATGAGGCTGGCAATGACAATTAAGTGTACTGCAGGGGCCTGGGCAGAGATGGAAATGAGGTGAATGGGGGAAAAGAGAATAAAGGGCTAAGAAAGTGGAAAAAAAGACACAGAAAGGACCACTTTGAAGAGCAATGTTATTTTTTCTCTGTGTACCTAAGAGTTCTGAGATGCTTTAATAATCACTCTTAGAATCTTAAAAACACTGTTCCACATTTTTCTTCCATCTTAGCTTCCCTTAATCACTATATTCAAAGCAGATATTTCTTCCCAGTATTCTCCTCTGCAAATTGTTGCCTCACGTCTACTTTGAAGTGAGTCAAAACTGACCTGATGAGTTATTAAAAACAACTGACATCAGCCTGGTGCTCTGCATTTGCAACTCACTTTCACACACATTGCATTTGAGACTTGCAACAACCCAGGGAGGTGGGTTTTGGAATATTGCTGTTTTCTTCATTTTATGGTGGAGAGAAAGCTTGGGGATGCTAAAGTGAAGTGATGTTGAACAGATGTCAGCATCAGGAGCTGTACTTCAGCATCTAACACCAAGCCAAGGCATTCTTCCCTATCATTCATAGGCAGTTCATATTGATGGCAGCTTATTAATTGTGAGAAACAAACCCAGGCCATTATATAGCAACATTATCTGTTGGCTGTCAGTTGGGGAACAATGAACATCTTTAGTTTTGAGAAATAGTTATCAAACTCTTCCTACTTAGCCTCCCTGAGTCTTACAAGACACTCTCATATTTTAACTTGTCTTCTTTCAACCAGCAAAGGAATGATTGGAAGCCAGGCTAGGTAAGGGGAGTGGCTGCCTAGAATGACTTGGCTTATCAGGAAGGCTCTTTGGTGTCCTCTATGGAGCAGGCTGGGCACGTGGCTGTGATGCCAGTGACTGGGCACTCAGACCCCTCTTGTTCCATCAGTGCCCAAAAAAGGGGCCAACAGCAACAACTTCTGGATGCATTCCTCTTTGCTCTCTTGGAGAGGCCAGTCTTGAGCACAATTTTCTCTTGGCGATGGGCTGGATCCAAAGACTTGGTTGGATCCTTCTCCCATGTCCATGTTGCTTTTGTCCTGTGGTTCCCAATCAGGTGTGATTTTGCCCATACTTCCTACCTCCTGGGGACATTTGGCAATGTCTGGAGACAGTTTGGATGGTCACAACTGGGTGAGGAGGAGGGATTGTTATTGGTATTTGGAGTGGAGGCCAGGGCTGCAGCTAAACATCCCAAAATGCACAGGACTGCCCCCCACAACAAAGAATTACCAAACCAAAATGTCAGCAGTGCTGAGGTTGAGAAATCCTACTTAGCCCTCTTCTTTTAGGAGGCCAGTGGGTCTGGAGGTTGAGGCAGAAGAAGAAGGAAACTGGGTGTTTGTCTTTTTTACATCTCAGAGTACTCGGTAGGGATGGGCTCAGACTGCTAAGGAGGTACTTGTCTTCAGGGGACCCCATCACTGCCCCCCACAACCCCTACTTATCTAGCCCTCCTTCATCTGTGTTAATTCTGTTTTAAATCAGTACTGCTTGACGGGCAGAAGCATCTCCCCCCGAGTTCCTATGCCCGGCCTGCTTTAGGCTGTGGCCTTGATGGCTCCGGGTGGGAATCCATGTGTTACTGTTTGGAGAGAGTCATATTTTTTACAGCAACATAACCCATTTTACCTTTACAGTAATTGTTTTGGAATAAGAAGTAATCATCCAGGACTGACCAACTTGCTTTTCTAAGCGCTCCTTTCTCGCTCCTGGCAAATTGCTTTGAGAATTGAACAAAGCCCGGCTCAATCATGCAGGATATCCATTCCAAAGGATACTGGTGAAGTAAATCTCTGTTAAGCCAGCTCGAGTCATGCCTCCTCCTCCCTTTTCCCAGGAATCAAATAGTGAGCGTGTGCTTCATTCCACACGCCCCTTGTCTTGGGGATGGGTGCTTTAAGCCTGGGGCTTGACCAGGGCACTTGCAATGCTGCTCACGGGACTGCATAGGAAACTTGGCACAATAGACTGTGGTATTAAAGAGCTTTTCATCCTTGGGGCCGAGGTCAGAGTTAGCACTTTCCACGTGGCTGTTGAAGTTAATTTAGGGAAGACTTTCCCTGACGTATATCCTGTGGAATGTTAAATAGGTATTGATTGAAGAAGTAGTCAAATGGGTTGGAGAAACTCATGTTCTTTGCTGCAGGACTTCTCAAGGTCTTTAAATGGTTAATGAGCTGTGTGACTTGCCAAGAGGAGGACATAGCTATGTGGTTATTTCTCAGATTTATTTGGTCTCAGAACTCTGTTTTTATGGAGCATCTCCCAAGGTGAGTGATCTGCTGAAAAGGATGTTGTCATATTGGAAAGGGGAATAATTTGATCTCCTCTCCCCTCCTCGCTTTCCCTGCCCCTTCCTTCCTTTCCCGTGATACGATACAAGATTGTTGTTGTGGGGGAAGTCCTCTTTTCATTCATAAAATGAGGTTTTGTGAGGCAGCGTGGTCTGATGGAAAAATCATAGGCGCTCCCACCTCAAGGACTTTGAAAGTGCTCC
This sequence comes from Colobus angolensis palliatus, assembly GCF_000951035.1. Classification (NCBI taxonomy): domain Eukaryota; kingdom Metazoa; phylum Chordata; class Mammalia; order Primates; family Cercopithecidae; genus Colobus; species Colobus angolensis. The sequence goes on from NW_012118488.1 coordinate 5,501,924, forward strand.
TCCCTCTCCCTGTAGGAGCTTTCATCTCATCCCCTTCCCCAAGCTAACTCCTCCTTATTAATTTTCCTGGGCTCAGCTTAAACATCACATTCTTGAAAAAGCTCTTCCTGGGCCTTGGCTCAGGGAATATCTGGGACCACAGCCCAGATCAGCTGCTTACTAGCTGCCTGAACTCACTGGTTCAGTTGTCAACATAATATTGCAAGAGAACTCACGCATATATTTCTGTGTATTCCTGGCACTTGTATTTGAAGTCCAAGAAGAGGATTGTGATTATTTGTTACTTGTAGGATGATGGCAAGGTTAGGAGTGTTGACAAAAGCAGTTTGTAAGAAGAACTCTTTCCTGCATGTGGTGGCTCAAGCCTGTAATCCCAGCACTTTGGGAAGCCAAGGTGGAAGGATTGCTTAAACCCAGGAGTTTGAGACCAGCCTGGGCAACATAGCTAGACCTCATCTCTACTAAAAATAAAAAAATTAGCCAGGCACAGTGGTGCACACCTATAGCCCCAGCTACTTGGGAGGCTGAAGTGGGAGGATTGCTTGAGCCCAGAAAGTTGAGGCTACAGTGAGCCAAGATCACGCCACTGCACTCCAGCCTGGGTGATAGAATGAGATGTTGCCTCAAAAAAAGAAAAGAAAAGAAAAGAAAAAAGAGTTATTGGCCTGAGTGTAGATGGGGTCTTCACCGAGTCCTGTGCTGTGTGTAGCTCTGCCTGTACGGCAGCCTCCGCTGCACTCTGTGGTGTAGGAAAGGAGCACCAGAATGCCAGTCAGGAGCCCAGGGTTTCAGGCTAAATTTTGATTATACTTCCAAGGTGTGAAGTATGTGGTTATACAAGTGATTGGGCTATAACATGCTGATCTCTAGAAGTAATTTATTTATGTTTGTGTCATCTCCCCACAAGTGCTATTGTGAGAACTGCTGCCATCTTGGTTGTTAATATGTGACTGGGAGTCAAAATGAACAGGTACAACATGGGTGACCATCCCTGCAGCACCCGAAGGCTTCTGAATCATGTCTCAGAGCAGCTCTGTGTACTTCTTGTCTCAGGAGATGCCAAACCACAGTCCTTCTATTCATTCTCTCATTAGTTTAACAGATACTGATTGAGCCTGACCTGAGCCAGGCTCCATCAGGGCAGGGTGTGGGGGATACAGAATGAATAAGACAGTGTCCTTAACTCAAAGGGATCATCTTCAGTTTCTCCAAACCAGAGGTACCAACCTTCCCACTGCTGTGTCTCTAGTCTGCAGTCAGGTACAATCAAACTTCTTGAATCCATTCACTTTGCATAGTAGCAGCCATTCTTCTCATTCATCTGTGTTGCATCTTGCTTCAGGGGTCCAGCCTTTTAGTTTACAGGTCAAGAATTTTAGGGGGATCTTTCTCCTCCTCTCCGCAGACCCCCCCACCTTGGCCCATGGAGGTGAGAACTTCTGCTCTCACGTCTCCCTGCTCAGGGAAGCTCTGTTCCTCTCTCTGCCTTTCTGTTTCTCTTTATTAGAGGACTGGTTGAGTCATGTTTTGCTGCTGGGCAGGGTTTCTGGTGCCTCAGCAGTGGGAAAGAGGCTCCACTCTATCTTTCTGACCTGTTTGCCCCATGACTCAAAGACCTCTGTTCTCACTGCAAGCCTGACCAGGTGGGACATCCTCATGGTCTGGTGGGTTCCAAGGTCTAGATCTGGGGCAGGAGTCAGAGGCCTCCATTTTGACCTCTGTCTAATCTATGTTTGCCGTTCCAGCTTTGTCAGAGGGCTCTACTTTGGGTGGTTTGGGGGTATAAAACTGGCCATTAATAAATCCTAAACTCTAATTCCCCTTGTCTTTGTTAGCTGGTCAGTGGGAGGGGAAGAAGGGTTGGTGCCCATGTTCTGGCTCCAGCCCTACCCCAGACCTCTAAACTTCAAAGCAGAGATGGTGAGGGACCTGCTGAAGGTCCCGAGGACTTTTGGAAGATGTGGGACTTGAATTCATGTCTCCTGACTCTTAGCTCTTCTCCTATATCTGTCTCTTCTCCTCAAATGGACAGAACTCACCAGTTGGCTCTCTGCTTGTTGAAAAGAGGGTATGGCTGTGTAGACGCCGTGATAAAAATGTGGAATCTGGACCCAGAGAAAATTGGGTTTCAACATTTTTAATTTTCCCCTACATCTTAATTCCCTATTCTGGAAACAGGGTTAATAAGGGTATTTTCCTCAGTGTTATGACAAGCATGAAATGAAAGAATCCACATACCACGCACAACGTGGTGTCTGAAACAGAGCAATTGCTCCATAAATGTTACCTATATTCGTGTCATATCAAATGAAACTTCAAGCTAGAAAAATTTGTCCCAAGAAGAGGAAAACAGTATCCAGCCCATGTAAAGTACCAGCTGCAGTGTTTTCCTAATGAACAGTGTATCAGCTAAGTTTTTGAGGAGCAGTAATTCCTGTCTGGAATTTACCTGGGTATTGTAACTGTTCCCTACTGGCCATGTAGCCCAGGCTGAATGCTCTCAGTATATACATCTAGAACACCGCAGGCACCAATATCTATAAATAGGGAGGAAGCCATAAATGAGAGCTCATTAAGTTCTTACTGACTGCTGAAAAGTAAATTAGAGAAAATAAACAGAGCTGAACATTTGTGTAAACCTCAATCTTTTTGATGTTTTTCAATTAGCAGAGCCATTTTTCATGTGAAAAATTAATGGCTGTCATGTGCCACCTGGCTTATAGAATCAAGTGACAATTTGTTTTAATGACCACTTTCTACCTCTGGATTCAGGTGGGCATGACCAGTTACAGGCCATTGGCAATGGCAGGAGGCAAAGGGGAGTGGGCCTTTAGGGAGCACTGCCTCCATGCCAGGCACAGTGCCAGGCTTGCAATGCCCTTCCCTGAATTTCCTCCATGGCCCAATGAGGCTGTTGTTATTCTCATTTTATACATGGGGTTCTGAGAGGTGAAGAAATTGCCCAAGGTCACACACAGATGTGCAGGTCAGTCTGATTCTATAATTTGTGTCTATTCCACCAAACCACATTCTACAGAGGGAGAAAGATTTGGCAGGAAGCGGGGAGGTATCTGGTGATCTCTGGCAGGCAACAAGGGTGGGACTGAATCAAGTGGTGGGGGTTGACGTGGGCAGAGTCCAGCAGCAGGGATCCTGGTGTGGGAGATGCTTAGGATTCTGTTAGTGCAGAGGTCTCTCTTTGAATAGCAAAGCATTTGTCACCAGACTGGGGCTCAGAGCAGAGGTCCAGTTTCTGGGAGAGAGACAGAGAGAGTAAGGCAGGAGCCAGGCAGGATGTCCGTTTCAGAAGGGACCTGAGTTAGCAGGTACTCTGTAAGACCACTGCATAGTTGATGAGACCAAGAAACTAGAGGCAGACACCAGGTCAAAGGCCACCTCTAGTGCTGGGGCCACCCTATTAAGTTGGTACAGTAGCAAGGAAGACTGAGGCAGAGCTGACACATTCCATCTGGAGCTGCCTTTTGGAGGGAAGTGAGGGGAAGAACCTGCACGTGGAGTCAGAAGCCTCAGCTGTGGGCAGGGCTGGAGCAGCGGGGCGGTCCTGAGAGCCAGACAGGGGCTGATGACCATGATGACAGCTTTCACGGATTGTGGAATGGGCCCTTTTATGCATAATCTTTAATCCTGCAATAACCTCAGAGGATAGGCACTACTATCTCTTCTGTAGATGGGAAAGTGGAAGTTCAGAGAGGCAGAGAGGTGAGGTCACTTGCTTACAGGCACACAGTGGCCATCTGGCAGAGCAGAAATGAAAACCCAAAGATCTGTGCATGTTCCTCCCGCCCCTATACTGCCTCCCTGCCATCCCTATTCAAAACAGGTAATTACTTTCTCCATCCACTCCTTCCCTGCCCTGCCTGTTACTGACCAATGCCAGTCTGCAGAAACAGCAGCAGCCTTGGATCTAATTTTCTGGGCGTTATAACCGAGACCGCAGAGAACATCTTGGCTCTAGGGACAAATCTGTCTGATGACAGTGCACACGTGAGCTCCTTCCTAGACAGAGGGTGGAATCGCTGGACCTGACAGTTGCAGCATATTCTTCCTTTTGGTAATGCACGACTAGGCAAGAGAAGAAAAAACCTGCCAAGTAATTCTTTAATTTTAAAGAGTATTTCTCCAAGGCGCAGGAATCAGCCCTTGGGATCCGAGCTTCTGTTCCAGGGGAGGGTGACGTACGAATGGCTCTGCCTCCCTCCAGCAGGGTAGGGACTCAGTGACCTTGGAAGGATTTCTTGCAGCCGCAGGCTTCTCTTAGGAGTTTTGCTGATTGGTTTGGACATTACTTTGAACCTGGCAGTAGATAGGAGTGTTAAGGTTTTTCATAAGTCTCTCTTTCCATTTTCTTTCCTCTTCTATTTCTAATTGCTGAGGTTCATAATTATTCTGTTCACTCTTTTGTAGTTGGACAACTGATTTTTGTTGTTGTGGTTGTTGTTGCTATTTCTTTGGGCAGTTTGAATATTCTTCGACATACACTCCTAGAAGCCTTCCAGAAGCCACATTCTTCTGGGAAATTCTAGGGAGATAGTGTTTGTTCCAGCCCTGGTCTTGCTGATTGACTGTTTAAGATTTACTCTCTCTGTCTCTGTTTCTCTCTCTTTACAGCATTATTTATCTACCAGTTCATCTACCCACCAAGAGTCAGTTTGTCTATGTAACTATCCATTTGTTCCTCCATGCATGTCATGGTCCTGAATTAACAAAGATTATGATGCTCAGCTAAGGGACAGCCCTTATAGACCACTCATGCTTTCCTGGAGTCATAGAAAGCAAAGCGAGTTAAATAAAAAATGAAAAATGCAATTAATCTCAAACCTTGTTGGAATTTATCATTTTTCTTTTGGGACCTTAAAGATTCTCTTCTTGTCTGTGTTGGAGACAGAGCAGAAAGAAAATCAGACTTATGTGGATGGGGGTTTTAGACCTCATATCCACAGGTCAGATTTGTAAGGTTGAAGAAAGGAGGTAGGCACCCAAGCGTGAGGACAGCTGATCATTGATCTCTCCTCACTGCCCACAGGGCAGGTCTGTGGGTCTTGCACTCTAGATCCCAGGTGAGGGTTTGGGAATCACTGCTTGTTGTTGATCACTTTGTTCTACAGCATCACCCCCAGACATCCATTCACAACTCTGTGATAAGTAACCTTGGAATGGGGAGGTTCTGGTACCTTTTCCAGATGCCTATCTGCTTTCCTTTTATTTTTTCCAAATTAATCCACTTTAATTTTTAAACTTTTTTTTTTTTAGATGGAGTTTCACTCTGTCGCCCAGGTTGGAGTGCAGTGGCATGATCTCGGCTCACTGCAACCTCTGCCTCCTAGGTTCAAGCGATTCTCCTGCGTCAGCCTCCTGAGTAGCTTGGACTACAGGTGCACACCACCATGCCCAGCTAATTTTTGTATTTTTAGTAGAGACAGGGTTTCACTTTGTTGGCCAGGTTGGTCTTGAACTCCTGACCTTAAGTGATCCTATTGCCTAGGCCTCCCTTAGTGCTGGGATTATAGGCATGAGCTGCCATGCCTGGCTAATTTTTAAACTTTTAATTGATGAATAATAATCACATATATTTATGGGTACAATGTGATGTTTCCATGCATGTAGACATTGTAGAATTGATCAAATCAGGCTAATGAACATATCCATCACCTCAATATTTATCATTTTTTTGTGGTGAGGACATTGAAAATCTACTCTGCTTCTATGAGTTCAGCTTTTGAAAATTCCATATACGGCTGGGTGCGGTGGGTCATGCCTGTAATCCCAGCACTTTGGGAGGCAGAGGCAGGTGGATCACTTGAGGTCAGGAGTTCGAGACCAGCCTGGCTAATATGGTGAAACCCCATCTCTACTAAAAATACAAAAATTAGCCCGGTGTGGTGGCAGGTGCCTGTAGTCCCAGCTACTTGGGAGGCTGAGACAGGAGAACTGCTTGAACCCAGGAGCTGGAGGTTGCAATGAGCCAAGATCACGCCACTACACTCCAGCCTGGGTGACAGAGTGAGACTCCATCTCGAAGAAAAGATTCCATATATATGTGAGATCATGTGTAGTATTTGTTTTTCTGTGCCTGGCTTATATCACTGAGCATAGTGTCCTCTAGATTCATCCATGTTGCTGCAAGTGACAGAATTTTCTTCTTTTTCAAGGCTGAATAGTATTCTATAGTATATAGAGACACCACATTTTAAAAATCGATTTATTCATTGATGGGCACTTAGGTTGTTTTCAGATCTTGGCTATTGTGAATGATGTGGCAACGAACATGGGATGCAGACATCTCCTCGACATACTGATCTCAATTCCTTTGAATATATGCCCGGAAGTGGGGTTGGTGGATCATATGGTAGTTCTGTTTTCAATTTCCTGAGGAATCACCATATTGTTTTCCACAATGGCCGCGCTCATTTCCATTCCCACCAACGATGTATAGGAATTCCCCTTTCTTCAAATCTTTGGCAGCATTTGTTATTGTTCAATAATAGCCATTCTAACTAGGATGAAGTGATATCTTACTGTGGCCTTGATTTGCATTTCCCTAATGATTAGTGATGTTGGGCATTTTTTCATATATCTGTTGGCCATTTATACAGCCTCTTGAGAAATGGCTATTCAGGTCTTTTACCCGTTTTAAAATAGAGTGGGCCAGGTGCGGTGGCTCATGCCTGTTATCCCTGCACTTTGGGAGGCCGAGGCGGCTGGATTGCTTGAGCCCAGGAATTTGAGACCAGCCTGGGCAACCTGATGAAGTCCTATCTTTACCAAAAACAAAAATAAACAAAAAAAATTAGCTGAATATGGTGGCATGCACCTGTCCCTGCTTAAGATTAAGTAGTCCCAGCTACTCAGGAGGCTGAGGTGGGAGGATCGCTTGAGCCTGGGAGGTGGATGTTGCAGCGAGCCAAGATCATGCCACTGCCCTCCAGCCTGGGCACAGAGTGAGAGTTTGTCTCAAAAACAAAACAAACAAACAAAGAAAGAGTTATTTGTTTTCCTATTATTGAGTAGTTTGAGTTCCTTATGTATTTTGGGTATTAGTGCCTTATCGGATGCATGATTTGCAAATATTTTCTCCCAATCTGTAGGTCGTCTCTCCACTTTGTTGTTTCCTTTGCTGTGGGAAGTGTTTTAGTTTGATGCAATCCCATTAGTCTATTTTTGCTTTTGTTGCCAGGGTTTGTGAAGTGAATGATATTTACGAAATACTTTCCCAGACCAGTGAGGTAGAGCTTTTCCTGTTTTCGTCTAGTAGTTTTACAGTTTCCTATCCACCTTTCTTCACGGCCATTCATGAGGAAGCCAGGACAAGCTGCTGGTGCTCCAAGGCTATAGTGTCTCTGCTTCTCTGTGTTCTCCTAGGATATTCTGAGTTGAATAGCATAGTGTTACTTCATCCTTCCATTTCCATCAACATGTGAGACTAGATTTTATACAATGGCTATTTAAAAAACTTCTTAGATATCTGAACTCTATTTCAAGCAGTTGTGCTGAATTTAGAGTCCCATACTGACAATTTTTTGATAGTGTAATATCAAAAAATGGAGCTTTATCTGGTCATTTTCTGCAGCAAAAAGTATATCTCTTTTGTAAATATGCTGTCTAAAGTTGTAAACTGTCCTTTCTTGAAAGGGATCATTTTAAGAGTGAGGATCCTGATGTCAGATCCCTTGGGTTCAAATCCTGGCTCCACTGATTTTCTGTGTTACCTTAGGCAAATTACTGAACCTTTCTGTGCCTCATTTTCCTTATCTGTAAGACGCAGAAATGACACTAGTAATGACTATGGATTGGCTAGCAGTGTTGTGGACTGGCTTGCTCAATCTCCATTCCACTCTCCTTCTAGGCTGCCTTCCTGTACTATGGGGCCTGGAAAGCAACAATCTACATTTTTCAGATGCTTTGCAGCTAGGGCTTAGAATAGAATGTAGAGTCTAATTGTAATTAGAGACACTTGCCCAGTATTTGGAAGGCCAAGTGAGGCCACGCACAGGCCTTCTTCCTGACCCTTCTGCTGGCAAGCAAGGGAGTGAGAGTAAAAGGTTTTATTGCAGTGTTCTAGTATCCTGCTTCCAGCCTCCTGGAATGAGCAGTGGTTACAGAGACAGTATTCGGGGGCAGATAACTCCTCATTCTGGTTTCTGACCTCTGGCTCACAGCACTGGGGCTGTGTCATGGACTTAGTAGTCTAGCATCAGCCTTAGAGATAGCATCTCCCAAAATTGACTAGTTCTTATTGTTCTGGAAATCAGTCCTGGCACCTAGGCCAGAGTCTACTTCTCCAGCTCTTCTAATGATTTTGTGGTGCCTAATTTCTTTTATTAAATCTCTTTCTGCTTAAAATACCCAGAGTTGTTCCAGTTTCTTTCTTTCTCTCTCTCTCTCTTTTTTTTTTCCGATGGAGTCTTGCTCTGTCACTCAGGCTGGAGTGCAATAATGCAATCTCAGCTCACTGCAACCTACACCTCCCAGGTTCAAGTGATTCTCCCATCTCAGCCTCTTGAGTAGCGGGGATTATAGGTGCATGCCACCATGCCCAGCTAATTTTTGCACTTTTAGTAGTGATGGGGTCTCACCATATTGGCCAGGCTGGTCTCAAATTCCTGACCTTGTGATCCCCCGACCTTGACCTCCCAAAGTGCTGGGATTACAGGTGTAAGCCAGCGCACCTAGTTTCTTGTACTAAAACCCAACTGATACAAGTACCTCCCAGGGTTGTCATGAGAATTCAAGGAGGTCATGAAAGTACTATGCAGTGGTGCCTGACACATAGTTAGCATGATCACTATTTAACAAGCATCTGTTATTGTCACCATCCATTGCTATTCTCTTTATTCCATTCCAAATGTGTCCTTCCTTTCTGGGCCTGGCTTTTGGTGTGAAATGAAGTGGTTTGACCAGAATGCTCCTTAGGCCCCCTCTGGATGAGCCATTCTAGGATTTTAAGGATGTCTTACTCTGTCCAAGCCGCTATAACAAAAATACCATTACTGGTGGAAGATATCCCCGTTACCGGCAGTGAATCCATAGGGGTCTATAGCAACCTCAATTCTTGCCTCCTCAGAAGAAAGAATTTGACTGAGGGGCATAAGGCAGAAAAAGAGACAGGGGCAAGTTTCAGAGCAGGAGTGGAAGTTTACTTAAATTGGCTTTAGAACAAGAAAGAAAGAAAAGTAGGCTTGGAAGAAACCCAAGTGGGCACCTGAACGTCACGTGTGGAGCTTAACTGTGATCCTAGGGCTTTATAGGCCAACTCTTTCCCATGCTTCTTCCCTTAGGATGGGCTGCCCACGTGTGCAGTGCCCTTCTTAGGCTTGGGAAGTGAGAACACACAGTGTGCTTAGGAAGTTGTAGGCATGCCCATCTGAGGTTCCTGGAAAGTCTTACTCCGCCATTTTGTGTCTTAATGCAGATGCCTGGAAAGTTGCTTCTTCCCAGGCATCTGGATTCAATTAACACTTTATTTTTTATTTTTCGAGATGGACTTTCGCTCTTTTTGCCCAGACTGGAGTGCAATGATGTGATCTCGGCTCACAGCAACCTCTGCCTTCCGGGTTCAAACTATTCTCCTGCCTCAGCCTCTTGAGTAGCTGAGATTACAGGCATGTGCCACCACACCCAGCTAATTTTGTATTTTTAGTAGAGACGGGGTTTCTCCATGTTGGTCAGGCTGGTCTTGAACTCCCGACCTCAGGTGATCCACCTGCCTCAGCCTCCCAAAGTGCTGGGATTACAGATGTGAGCCACTGCACCCGGCCGCAATTAACACTTTAGTGCAACAGCTGTGGACCTTAAGGAACTGGCCTCTCCCTAGCACCGGCTGCCGGTTTATCACTTTCATTTTATTTTATACTTTTTTGAGACAGGGTCTCCCTTTGTTGCCCAGGCTGGAGTGCAGTGATGCGATCTCGGCTTACTGCAACCTCAGCCTCCCAGGTTCAAGGCATTCTCCTGCCTCAGCCTCCTGAGTAGCCACGATTACAGGCACACACCACCACAGCCCCAGCTAAGTTTTAGTAGAAACAGAGTTTTACTAAACATTTACATTTTGGTCAGGATGGTCTCAAACTCCCTACCTCAGGTGATCTGCCCGCCTTGGCCTCCCAAAGTGCTGGGATTATAGGTGTGAGCCACCAGGCCTAGCCTTAATTTATCACTTTTAGAGAGGCAATGTCATAATTGCCGAACCATCACCCAGCATTCTTAGTGGGTGTCTAAGTACCGCTCATGCCTGTTCAGCTCCCTGTAACATTACCATAGACTGGATGGCTTCAACGGCAGACATTTATTTCTCACAGCTCTGGAGGCTGGAATTCCAAGATCAAGATGTCAACATGGTTGAGTTCTGGTTAGGACCCCCCTCCTGGCTTTCAGATGGCCTCCATCTCACAGTAGCCTCCTTCTCAGTGTATCCCCACGTGGCAGAGAGAGGGCTCTGGTCTCCCCTTGTTAGGACACAAATCCTGTCGTAGGAGCTCCACCCGCTGACCTTATCTAAACCTAATTACCTCCCAAAGGCCCCACCTCCTAATACCATCACATTAGGCGTTAGGGATTTCACGTATGAATTTTGGTGGGGACACCAACATTCCATCCATAACAAAGGGTCAGGATACAATCTAAGGTGAGGGGAGCCCAGCAGGTTCTCTGTCTGTGCAGCAAAGATGCCAGGGCAAAGTCTACCCGTGGGCTTAGAGGAGCACTGTCCAGAGTTGCTGCCTGGCAGGGTTTCTGGGTCTGATTTTTTATGACAAAACAAAACTTTTCTCTTTGTATTGACTTCAATGGAAGGATCCCTGCTGCCACACTCTCGGGTTTCTTTCACATGCTCATAGCTCTGTGGCTTGAGAGAACCTTTCACAATCAGACCAGCTTGGACTCAATAACCCTCTACAGACAAACGAATGAGGCATCCTCCCAGGAATTCTAGTGTTGGAAAGAGCACCAGGCTGGGAGTCAGAAGTCTCAGGTCCTAGCTCTGTTTCACCTGTGTAACCTTGGATAACCCTTCCTGTCTTTGTGCCTCAGTTCCCTATCTGTAAAATGATTCAGGGTGAGCTCATCGCCCTCTCAGCAGCGGGGATGGGAGATGCTTTCTAAGTCCCATTTTGCAGGAATGTCTTATAATTCTTCATTCTAAGAGCCATTCTTTGCTTTTCATATTCAAATAACCTTGTCCTTGCATCTCTTTTCTTTTACTCAATCCAGTTGGCATCACTCAAAGTTCCTTTTAAGATTTTATGACTTTTCTGAAATAATTTTCCAAGTCTGAGTAGTTATTTGATCCATCCTTTGTATTTTTTCTTTGGGGTGTGGGTAGGGGAAGCAGTGGGTCACTCAGGGAGAAGGCTTCCTTCTGGGTTGCTGACAGCTGCTGGGGCCACGCGGGGGGGTCATTGCCGCTGTGGACTTGGCACAGGCAGAGTTAGGTTTTGATCACACTGCTCTGCTCTGAGAGCTGTTGTCTGGCTGCTTATGGTGCCAGGACTGAGTATCTTCATGTGTTACCCTGCAAAGAATTTTCCCTGCTGCTTTACTCTGGACCCAAAGCTCCTTGAAGGAGTGGGCAGCTGTTGTGCTGTTGTGTTGAGTGCCGACAAAGGACTGGAAAACCAGAAAATGGGGTATGGTACAGGAGATGGGAACCATTTTTGTTGACACCTTGTATTTGTAGTATCTCCCAAATGTTAACTCTCTAATCGTTGACCCTCACTGGTATTTGGTTCCCAGCATTGCCATAGCAAAGCACCATAAACCAGGTGGCTTAAAACAACAGAAACTGACTGTCAGTTCTGGAGGTTAGATGTCTGAAATCAAGGTGTCGGCAGGGCCACGCTCCCTCTGAAACCTTTCGTGCTGCTTCTTTGCTTCTGGTGGTGGTGGCAATTCTTGGTGTTCCTTCGCTTGCACCTATAGCATTTCAGTCCCTGCCTCTGTTGTTCCAAAGCATTCTCCCCTTGTGTATATGTGTGTTTTTTAATGAGACCAGTTATATTGGATCAAGAGCCCACCCTATTCCAGGATGACCTTATTTTAACTAATTACATCTGCAATGATCTTATTTCCTAATAAGGTAACATTTTCTGGCACTGGGAGTTAGGAATTTGTCCTGTCTTTTTGGGGAACACAATACAAGCCATAACATCACTGTAAGTGAGATGTCGTTATCCTGATTTTTGTAGGTGAGAAAACAGGCTCAGAGACGTCTGTGACTCCTGTAGTTCACATAGATAGCAAGTGGCAGAGTCAGAATTTAGGGTGTGATTCGCCTGATTCCGATACCTCTGTGCTTTCACGATAACAGCTTTTCCATTCACAGCTTCTAGAGCACCTGAGGCAGAAGCACCTGGGGAGGGGAATGTGTGTTAAACACACCTGAGCCTGGGTATCTGTATTTTAAATAAGCTGCCCAGATGCTTCTAAGTCATGCTAAAACTTGGGAACCCTTGCATTACATCTTGATTCCTGTCTCAGGCTAAGGGAGGTGGGGAGTGGAACAGCTGCTGATTGTTTAGATGGAAAGGGGTGGTGGGTGGGTAGTAAGAGTCTAAACTGGCATCTCTCAAACTTTACTGTGCACATGAATCATCTGGGGATCTTGTTAAAATGCAGATTCTGAGTCTAGAGGACTGGGGAGGGGGCTGTAATTCTGCATTTCTAATGAGTCCCCAGGCAATGTTGAGGCAGAGGCTGTGTGGACCACACTTAGAGTGCAGGTGTCCTTGATAGGACATGATGGGTGACAAATCGAGGATGAATCCTCAATTCTGCCTGCACATGAAGACCACCTGGTGGGTTTTTGACACTTGAATCTCCAAGTCCCATCCCTAGAGAAGATTGGTATTTTTAAAAAGTTCCTTAAGTAATTCCACTGTGTGGCCAAGATTAGGAACAACTATTTTTAAGCAAGGTGAGGGGTGTGAGGATGCATATGCAGACAGGGTGTCAGCTTTTCCGTGGTCCTGCACTTCTTCCTTTGGAAAGTCTCTGTCCTGTCCCCACTGACTTGCTGCTGCTTATCTGGAGGCTCAATTCGGAGCCAAAGAATGAGGTCTGGTTCACTTGGCTGGAGGGGATGGGGCAAGGGCTCTTCCTGTGTCCCACTGTCATTTATGTCAGAGCCCTGGGTGCTGAGTTTTCCCAGTGGCTCTGAAAATCAGAGTGGGTTGTTGTTTTCTAGCTGGGGTTCAGGCCTCCAATTTCCTCCTTTAAAGCACTGCCTGCCTCACCCAACAACTTTCTGACTCAAATCTGCCAGCTCACTTCCTCTACTTATCTTCTCCAGCCTTGGGATGGCTTCTCTGATGAGTCCTGACACATCCATTGTCAGGTTCATGACTACGCCAAAGGTCATGCTGAGATCTGGAGGGCGCGGGTGGATGAACAGAAAGAACACTTGGGGGGCCATAGGCAGGTGAATTATTTTATTCAGCAGCAGCTCTTATCAACAGCTTTCTCACACTGTCCACCCTGTCTCAGCTGCTTGGTCCGGCGGCCCCCACACACACAGCTGCATGGCCTGCTCTCTCTTGCCTTCAGGGTCAGCAATTTAACTCTTACTCTCTCTGGGCACCAGGGCGAGCAGTGCCGTGGTTCCACTCTGTCCGTCTTGCAGATGGACAGCTTTGGCTCTCTCTCTCTTTCTCTGGGCGCCAGCGCAGTGTCAACAGGGCAATTATGCCTTTTATAGACAATAGTGGTGTAGAGCCAAGTGATGGCCTTCCCAGGGAGTGATGGCTACATGGCTGTGATAACAAGTGGAGTTATACACCTGCGCTCTGAACTCGCTGAGACACACAGGGATGTAAACATCTTACCTTGGCCTATCCTTGACCAAAGAAGAGCCATGTTCCTTACACCCATGCAGTTCACATGGGGTAGAAATAGCTCCAATGTGCAGTATGTGGACTGTGCTTATTTAATCCTCTTCCCTAACAGCCCCTCTCCCCACCCCCACACGTTTTACTGGATTTGGCCCCAAAGTTTCTGATTTTAACCATCGTACTAAAACAGAAGGGCTAGGGCTCCCAGCTAAACCCCACCCTTAAGCCTGGAGCTGCACCCTAAGTGAAAACAGCTGACCCCATTTTTCTGTCTAAATGTTGCCTTTTTGGCCTGTGTCACCCATAGCCTGTGCCCATAAAAAACTTTAGCAGGCAGAACAACACAGGAGGCTGAGCATCGAGGATACAAGTGGCTGAACAGTGAGCAGAGAAGCAACTGAGCATCAGAGACTATGGATAGATGTGGCTGACTTCAGACAGTCTGGCTTCGGAGAGGGGCCCAGCCAGAGATGGCTGAACTTCAGGGAAAGATCACCTTCCCATCCCCTTTCCAGCCTTCCTTTCCACTGAGAGCCACCCGCTACTCAATAAAGTCTTCTGCATTCATCACCTTTCAGACAGGCCACGTGACCTGATTCTTCCGGGATGCTGGACAAGAACCTGGGTGCTGAGAGGGCAGAGGCTGTCACTCTGACCCTCCACTGAGCTGGTTGGCACTTGGCTGATCCGGATGGCAGAGCTGAAAGAGCACTGGTTGTAACATGTTTGGACGCTGCCGTGGGGCCCACACAGAGCCTGCTCCCGCCAGAGAAGAGTGACCAGCCGGTTCCAGTTCCAGTGTTCGTTTGCTTCGCTCGGGTTCCTGTATTCGCTCACTCACACTCTCCCTCCTGAGAGGAGTGGCCAGTGATGGGCTGAGTGAAACGAGCCACTCCAGTTCCTGTCCACAAAGGGGGTCAAGAGAACTATCCCCTCTCAGCATTTTACCAAAATTGTTTATGAGACCCTGTGGTGGGAAGTAGTTTAGGGCAGCAGTGGTTGTGGAGGACATTTTACACCTGTGTTTTAGTTTTCTTACCTGTAAAATGGAGCCAGTGGTAGCATCTGTCTCACAGCACTGTGAGTGTGGGGGATGAATTGAATGGGATGATTTTTGCAAAGCATTTTCGAGCAGTGCCTGCACATGAAATGTGTCCTCAAGGCACCAGCCGGCTACAACCTGGGTGAGATGGAGCTTCAGGGCCATCTGCTGCCCAGAGCTCAGGACACTGCTTTTCTGCCTCTGTCCCTAGAAAGGGACAAAATAGGTTGGCAAAGGGGCCTTTAGGTCAACTCATTCCTCACCAAGATCTATCTTTTTCTTTCCATTCTTCTTCATTCTCTGAATTTAATTTTTTTAAAGCCACACTTCTGGAGTAAATTCAGTTTGTTTAACGAGATAATACGATGTGGTGGTTAGAAACATGGACTCTGGAATCCACTGGCTGGCTGTGCCGTTTAGAAGCTGTGCCATCTTGGGCAAGTGTTAACCTCTCTGTCTCAGCTTCCTTATCTATAAAACAGGGATCACAATAGTACCTGCCTCCTAGTGGTGTTGAGATAGTGCAGATACAGTGCATTGGGCAGAGCCTGGTGCTTAGAAAGCACTCAGTTTATATCACTTATTATTACTGATTGCAAGCCTGGCAGCATCCCTGTATTATAGGATTTCACGTCTCCTTTAATCCCACGACTATACTACGAGGGAAGAGGTATTACCTTAGCTTCACAGATGAGGAAATGGAGGCTCAGAGGTTTGGAAAATAGGTTGAGATTACATAACTAGAAAGTAGTGGAGCTGAGATTTGAACCTCAGAATTTTAGCTAAGAAGGCTGAGGTCTTTCTTTCTTTTTTTTTTTTTTTTAATTATATTTTAAGTTCTGGGATGCATGTGCAGAACATGCAAGTTTGTAACATAGGTATACATGTGCCATGGTGGTTTGCTGTACCCATCAACCCGTCATCTACATTAGGTATTTCTCCTAATGCTATCCCTCCCCTAACCCCCCACCCCCTGACAGGCCCTGGTGTGTGATGTTCCCCTCCCTGTGTCCATGTGTTCTCATTGTTCAACTCCCACTTATGAGTGAGAACATGCGGTGTTTGGTTTTCTGTTCTTGTGTTAGTTTGCTGAGAATGATGGCTTCCAGCTTCATCCATGTCCCTGAAAAGGACATAAACTCATCCTATTTTATGACTGCATAATATTCCATGGTATATATGTGCCACATTTTCTTTATCCAGTCTATCATAGATGGGCATTTGGGTTGGTTCTGAGTCTTTGCTATTGTGAATAGCGTTGCAATAAACATACGTGTGCATGTGTCTTTATAGTAGAATGATTTATAATATTGGGGTATATACCCAGTAATGGGATCGCTGGGTCAAAAGGTATTTCTGGTTCTAGATCCTTGAGGAATTGCCACACTGTCTTCCACAATGGTTGAACTAATTTACACTTCCACCAACAGTGTAAAAACATTACTATTTCTCTACATCCTCTCCAGCATCCGTTGTTTCCTGACTTTTGAGTGATTGCCATTCTAACTGGTGTGAGATGGTATCTCATTGTGATTTTGATTTGCATTTCTCTAATGACCAGTGATGATGGGCTTTTTTTCTTGTTTGTTGGCTGCATAAATGTCTTCTTTCAAGAAGTGTGTGTTCATATCCTTCGCTCACTTTTTGATGGGGTTGTTTTTTCACTTGTAGTTCTTTGTAGGTTCTGCATATTAGCCCTTTGTCAGATGGATAGATTGCAAAAATTTTCCCCCATTCTGCAGGTTGCCTGTTCACTCTGATGATAGTTTCTTTTGCTGTGCAGAAGCACTTTAGTTTAATTAGATCCCACTTGTCAATTTTTAAAAGCCTGAGGTCTTTCTTCTCCAGGGACTCTTAATCTGGGGTCCCACGACACCTAGTAGATTATTTGTGAGTTTCATTGGGTTTGGGAACCCTTTGAAATTGTTTCAAAATCAGGCATTTATGTTTTTGGGAAATCAGGGTCAAGATCAGGGTCCATTGCTTTCTTTAGATCCACAGAATGAACCACTGCATTGTTCCAACTTTCTTATAAGAGAAAAATTATTTAATGAACTCCAAATGTATGAAACTTCCATTGTTGAGATTATGCAAATAATTGGGCTGTAATGCAGCTGGATTCCTAGAGTTAATAATTTCTATGTTCATACTCTGTGCACACCACTCTAGCGCTCTTAGTGCCATTTCAGCCCTTGTGGTTCTGGGCAGTCTCAATCAGAAGGATGGCATGCTTCAGAAAGCCTGCAGTCACTCTGCAGAGGTAGACCCAGAACTACTGGGTCTCACTGGGTTTCACTGCCAACATTGCCTCTAACTCTCGGGGCTTTATCTTCTTTGGATGTAAAATGTGAGGATTGCCCAGCTGCACACTGAGTCTCTCTGATGTCTTTCTGATGTGAAATCAAGGTGGAGATCAGGAGTTGCCTTCCTTAAACAAGGGCAGGCATGTTTTGGGCAGACAGAAAAGTGGAAACATAACCAGTCAGTCATTCCTCTGCTGCATCTGGAGATGGACCTAACCTGAGCAGGAGCCTCAACTATCACTCCTCCTCTCCTTTCTCCATGCTATGGCCACTATTGAGGACTGCAGAGTCAGAGTTGGAGGAGGCCATGGAGGCATCTCTTAATTCACCCTGTCATGCTACTGAGCAAACTGAGGCCCAGAGATGCGGAATGCCTTACATAAGGTCACATGGCTAGTGCCTGGATTGGGACTTGAGCCCAAGTTTCCAGAATCCAAATCTGATGTCCACTTACAAAGCCAACTAGTACACGAAGAGATCTAGGGGACTTCTCAGGGCTACTCAAATGTGACAAATCTGTGGTCTGGCAGAATCCTGGGACACATTTCTGGGAATGCTGTTCTCTCTTTCCCAGTGCCTCGTCATGGACATGCCTTTCTGTGGGACGTTCTTACCTGTCCAGGCCTCCACTCACTGCAGGAGGGGAGGGGAGGATGAAAGGAGAATTGCGGCCCCAGGGTGTGTGCCTCTGTCCTGGGCAAGAGGGAGTGTCCATACCCTTGTTACTTGGCATTCTCCCAAAGGCTGGCTGTTTCTGTGAGCACATTCCCAACCTGCCAGCCTCTTTTTTTCCCCTACAGGTGTATGGGGTTCCTAAGGGGAATTGAGCTTTTTATGCCCCATTCTTATGTGGCAGGAGCTTTCCTTCCATCCCAGTGACTCTTCTCAGGGCTCCTTTGACTGCTCTGGGACACTCAGGGTTTACTCTTCAAATCCTGGATGGGGAAACCAGCGGGCTGGAAAGCAGGCTGGCCCTGGTGATGGCCAGCTCTGCATCACTAGGCCATCTCACCCACAGTTTGGAGTGGAAATAGGTCCAATCACCTGACTGCGGGTTCTGGGGAGTCAGAGCCAGGGCAGGTCCATGTTCTGCTGGGGGCTGGGAGAGGCCTGCATCATACACAGTTAGCGGGCAGTACCTGAAGGCAGTGAGGAGGTGTGGTATGCCTGCTGCCTTTCACGACTGCAGAAATGGCCACTGATTTCTTTCGCCCTCCTCAGTGGCCTTGAAGCCCCTGGACAGAGCAATGTATGGGTGCTGGCTCTTAGAGATTTGTACCAGTTCATAGATTTGTGCCAGCAGCAGGATGGGTTTTCTCTCCTAATTCCGTTTCTCCCTGGTTGGTTATTAGCACACCTTGTTCCTCCTGATTGAGAACTACTTAAGTGGGAACTGCTAC
Organism: Colobus angolensis palliatus; assembly: GCF_000951035.1. Classification (NCBI taxonomy): domain Eukaryota; kingdom Metazoa; phylum Chordata; class Mammalia; order Primates; family Cercopithecidae; genus Colobus; species Colobus angolensis. The sequence goes on from NW_012118488.1 coordinate 5,520,510, forward strand.
AGCTAGGGGCAGCATCCCTGGTGGCATGCTGCTGGCAGGGGAGACCAGATGGGGATGAAGAGCCAGTCAGGAGACATGTGGCTAATCACCTGTGGCCTCAGGAGAATTCAGCTACTCAGTTCCTAGTCTCTCCAATTATGGATTCCCTATCCTGTTCTTTTCACAGTTCATACTTTTTGCTTTAAAGTAAAAAGTAATATACATCACTGCCCGTGAAAAGAAGGGGAAAAATAAAACTAAAAAAAAAAAAAAGTAGCATGTGACATTAAACTTCCTTCTCCTAAAAGTGTATCTTACTATCTGCCTGTTCATCCGTCCATCATAACAGTGGCTGACATGTGAATGTTTACCAAGTGCCAGGCACTGTGCTCTGAGGTTTGCAGAGGAAGTCCTTATAGCAACTCTGTGAGAGACGCCACTGTTGTCCTGTTTCTAAGGTGAGAACATAAGATACACAGAGGTTAAGGAATTTGCCCAAGGTCACAAATTAGGAAGTGGCAAAGCCAACCAGGAACCCTGGCAGCCGGGCACCAGAGCCCAAGCTCTGAACCCCTACTGGGCCATCTGCTTCTCTGCTTGTGGTGGCATGGAGAGATGTCTGCAGGGACTTGCCCCACGTGCTAATGCTGGCTAGTTCAGAGTGGCTGCATTTGGGGTGACTTGTGACTTTAGTCTTTAAATTCTTCAGTAGTGTTTCATTTTTTTTTTTTTTTTGAGTCTGGCTCTGTTGCCAGGCTGGAGTGCAGTGGCACAATCTCAGCTCACTGCAACCTCCGCCTCCCGGGTTCAAGCAATTCTCCTGCCTCAGCCTCCCGAGTAGCTGGGACTACAGATGTGTGCCACAATGCCTGGCTAATTTTTGTATTTTAGTACAGACGGGGTTTCACCATTTTGGCCAGGATGGTCTCGATCTCCTGACCTTGTGATCCGCCCACCTCAGCCTCCCAAAGTGCTGGGATTACAGGCATGAACCCTGCACCTGGTGTAAATTTGTAAATGATGGGCATGTATTATTTTTATAATAGCTAAATAAAAAAACTAGTTGCAGAGAATCCCCAAAGCATATGGTTTGGGGAATGGCAAACAGAGAGCAGGACTTTTTTTTTTTTTTTTTTTTTTGTGGTGGGGCAGACAAAGGAAAGAGCTTTGGAAGGAACTCTGATTTTAACCATCATCTCACGGTGCTCTTGGGAGGCTCGTCATTGGTTGGATCCTCCCCCACTGCCTTGCTGTCTCTCTGCCACAAGATGGCAATCACAGCACAAGGATGGATGGACTTGCAGCCTCCAGGAAGGTCTGTCTTCCAGCTACAGAGAAGACTCCCTAATGCATAGCTGGGGGAAGGGGCTTTTAGAGAGGGATTGAAAAGCTGACATCCCCTGCTGACCCAAACTCCAGGCAGACCAGCAGTCATAGTCAGACACTTCCATTTGCAGTAACCCATAGCTCTTCCCAGAATAGAGCTACATTGTCCATTTGCTTTCTGATGAAAGAGACATAGAGACAAAATGACACAGAGGCTTCCGGGCATAGAATGAGTGCCAGTGAGCCTGGAGAATGGGTTATTTGTAATCTATGGGGTTATTTATCCTGTGATGTATATAGATTCTTTTTGTTTCATGGGTAGAAATTGGTGCTGGCCTTCTAGATGCAGAGGCTACAAAGCAAATCCCAGGGTAGGCAGCCGGTGGCTTTCTCTGGGGTCTTCCCAGGTGGATATCTGGGTAGGGCAGCTTCCACTGAGGCTCAGCTTTTGGGACAATTCCTAGGGAGGAAGACTATCAAGAACAAGACTGGGGCTTGGTTCCTGTGGTGAAACTGGGGAGGTGCACAGGAGAATGGAGAGGAAACTTTGAGTGGGGACCATGGCATTTCTACCACCTGAGATGCCCAGCTGGGCATACCTGGATTGGACTCAGGCAAGGGAAGTGAAGGCAGGACTCCTGTATTAGTTAACACTAGTGGCTATAACACATAAGACTTAAAATCTCAGTGGCTTGCCACAACAGAAGTTCATTTCCTGCTTGTGTAATGTTCAAAATGGCTGATCCCTGACCAGCTAGTGGGTAATTCTTCCTCAAATGGTGATCCTAGCACCCAACCTCCTTCCAACTTGGGACTCTTCCATTTTCAACATGTGGCTTCTACAGACTCTTAGAAGAAGTAGAAAGAACATGGAGGAGCACACATGGGAGGTATTCCAGCCAGCCCCAATGGGGATGGAAACATCACTTCTGCCTTCATTCCATTGGCCAGAAATGAGTCACGAGGTCATCCCTAACTACAAAGGAGGCTGGGAAATGTAGTCTAGCCTGTGCCTGGGAGAATGAGGAAATAGGTTTTGCATATAACCAGCCAATCTCTGCCCCAGACTCATTCTTTATATGGACAATAGAGCTTATCCCAAATAAATAATCAGATTTGCACACACAGATATTCATGCACAAAGATGTTCATTGCTCTGTTATTATAAAAGTAAATGTTTAGAATCAATGTAAATGTTTATCTATAAGGTGTTAAAGAACTTATAGTCTAGTCACACAAAAGTGTCACACAAAAGTGTTGGAGGCAGCCCCCAAAATCATGCGGTAGAAGAACACGTTGGCCTTTCAGACATCACAGTGCTTTGTTAAGTAGCAATCCCAGGAAGCCTCGGGGTTCACGTGGTACACAAATAAATTCAAATAGGCAATACCTATTTTCATTGAAATGTTCTACCATTTAGAGTCATGCACAAAATATTTACTTTAAATATAACCCTTTAAAACATTCTCTCAGTATTTCTAAGAACATATTTCCTCGAAAGCAAAATGTACAATTGAATTATATTGCAGACTTTGTAGGAGACTATTTAATTCACTTTTTATCTCCCTTGTTCAGTGTCTGACTCCCACTCTGAACCATAGCAGCACAGAGCAGAGACTGTATCAGGCTTGTTTACTGCTCTGCACACAGTGAGGCGCCTATAGCAGACATTTGGCAAATATTTATTGATTAAAGTTGAGTTGAATGGGATGATGTCAAATGAAAAAAACAGCTGGAGTAAAAACAAGGGAAAACAATGAATGTATGGTATGATGCCAGCTACATAAAAAGAAGTTCATATATGCATTTGAAAAGACTGCAAGAGAACATTTCAGCACAATAGGATTGCCTCTTGTTCTTTCACTTAGGGTTTCTTCTATTTTCCATTTCTTTTACGGTGAACCATTTGCATAATCATTTATAGCTGTCATTTACATAGTCAAGATTAAAATTTAAAAAGGCTGCTGTAGGGACCACAGATGTACTCCGGGGAAGGTGTCACAGGGTGAGGGATATAATACTTCCTGGAGGTGATGGATAGGTAGGTGTGGGAGCTACTTACACCATGTATGCTTAGACCCTTGGTCTGGGAACTGGGCCAGAGCCCAGGCTAGATGCAGGGAGCTGGGAGCACTTCTTTGTCGCATCCTCATCCTGACCCCTCTTGACTCTCCCTTTGAAATGTGAGCCTGTCCTTCATTCGTGCTGATGGCAGTGTAGGTTTCACCCTGGGGGAGGGGTGTGGCTAGGCTGTCATCACAGGTTGAGTAGGTGGTTTTGTGTTACTTCTGGAAGCCTCCCCACCCTCCTAGGATTGCTGGTAAAATACAGGACAAAGGTTGAATTTGAATTTCTGATAAACAATGAACAATATTTTAGTATAAGTATGTCCCAAATATTGCACTCTTTGTATAACATCACCAAACTAAAGAGCCTTGTTTTGGTGAAATGCCTGCTTTGTAAATAGTGGAGAAGTTGTACAAGCCTTGCCGGTGGGTCCCCCATACTAGTAATGTTAGCTTCTTGACTTCCTCTGCACACTTCCCTTCCCTCTTCTCAGTCTCTACCTTCCTCCCACAGGACTGCCAGCGGCAGCGTCTGAACCGAAGGCTGCACTGCCTGTCTCAGGGTATGTGAGTTTGGGATGTTTTCCTGGAGAAGTCCACCTAGCGTGAATCAGACCCTGAAAACTCCTATGGGTAGCTTTTGAGGGCTCATCCCTTCCTGGACAGCTCCTTTTTCTCTGTCCAACTGTGCCTCTTATTGGGTTGCCATTTCCCAGGCCTCTGTTTCCCCAGGTCCTCAATAAGGTTGCGAGGTTTCCAGCTTCTCCCGGAGTCTCTTTTCTCTGAAAGGAGCATCCTCCCTTATTGAAGTTTTCTCAAGACAGCCCGTGTTTTTAGGGGAATAGACCTGGATAAAAATGACAGACATTTCCATTGTGATACATTTCTGAGACATTTAAAAACATTCACGAAAGCCATCCTGTGGTGTGCTGGCATTGAATGAGGCGTACTGAGGAAAGAGGGTTCGGGAGCGGGTGTATGTTAAGGAAAAGACACTCATAGTTGGAGAAACCAGGAGTGGAATTGCAAGTTGAGCTCGGAGTGCTGGAAGCCTTCACGCTTTCTGGGAAGCAGAGGAAGTGCTGGAGTCCACGAAGGGGAAACGGAAGCAGAGAACAAGATCATCTTGCCAGCAAATGAGGCACATGGGGGTTCCGAGTAGAATAAGCAGGGTCTGACTTGGTTCCAGCAGATGATGCCTTTGATAGGCAGCTGTGAGGCCTCCTGCCGGAGCTGCCAGGGACTGGGCATGATTGAGAGCATGGCCCATTCTCCCTCGGGCCCTTACTTCTAATACTCATCAACTGAAAGCCAAATCAGTCCTTTGTGTTGCTTGTGGGTTTTGAAAAGTAAACTTTCCAAAGAGGGTTGTGAATATATCATCCATGAGTATGGAATTTTCCATTTTTCAAAACATTAGTTTGAACCAAATAACACTTCTGAGACCTAGCTGCCTTGGTCTTAGAAAAACAGCAAATTTAGGCCAGGCAGGCTCAACCTGTAATCCCAGCACTTTGGGTGGCCGAGGTGGGAGGATCACTTGAGGTCAGGAGTTTGAGACCAGCCTGGTCAACATGGCGAAACTGCATCTCTAATCATCCAAAATTAGCCAGGCATTGTGGTGAGCTCCTGTAATCCCAGTTACTTGGGTGGCACGAGAGTTGCTTGAACTCTAGGGGATGGAGGTTATTAGACTGTGCCAGTGCACTTCAGCCTGGGTGATAGAGCGAGACTCCATCTCAAAAAAAAAAAAAAAACAAACCCAGAAACAAAACAAAACAGTAATTTTATATGCCACAATCATAAAACTACACACACTCACACAGATGCACACATGCACATAAACACACACAGTCATGTAAGATAAACTCTTGCTGCCAGGGCTTGGTAACCAGGCTCTGAATGGCCAGCCTTTTCACAGACAACTGCTGTGGCTGACATTGTGACACAAGGTCTCCTGGAGTTTTTTCTTATAATTTTAAATGGAATCGAACAGTTTGCGCAATCTCCTCTGCTTAATCAGCACCTTCTTCTGGAGAAACTGCTTTGCTTCTGGTTTCTTCAGAAACGCCCCCCGCCTTGGTGAACTGAGCTCCCTGGCCCACCCCAGGGGGCCAGGGCAGAGTCCTGTTAGGGTTAAGTTCTCTTTGCCATAAATGTCAAATTAGTTTTGGAAACATCAGCTATATCCTGAATTATGTTGTGTATCCCTATTGTTAACCTATGTATTAGCTACAACTGACAGGCACCTAAACCTTCAGGTTGTCAAAGACCTCCTGGATTTGGTGTTTTCCAACCATTGTCCTATGGCTGTGACCCTGTGACCTCCTGAGATGTCTGTGATGGGTGAAAAGCAAAACACCCATCTAGTAAGAGACTAGATGTCCCCAAGAATGTGGGCAGGATGTGGAAACTGCATCCTGGAAGGTAAAGCAGGATCAGGTCCCTTGCCAGTTAAGATAGCAAGAGTCACAGAGTTTCAGTGAGACCGATGACAGAATCAACTGGCAAAGGCCAGAAACCAGGGTGGGAGAGCCTATGAGTAATCATGTGGACAGCAGTCTGTTGAGATGGGTGATTTCTTTTTAATTGTCCCATCCTGGTTCCTTTATTGAGCCTCGGTTTCCTCATCAGTACATTGAAGGGAGTAATTCCTACCTCGTAGGGTGGCGGTGAGTGTCTGAGGAAGAAAGGTGAGTAAGCATGTTATAAATGGTAAAGCTGTATGTAAATGTCATGTGTGATGAATAGTGAGAACTTCCTCGGGGGGCAGTTAAGGGAGAAGGGAGGTAGTAGACTTTGAGAATCTGACCATCAGGGAGTGATTCTAGTAACCTAGGGAAGAAGAATGGACTGTAATTCTGGGTGGGTGGACAGGAATGGAGCAGCGTTGCTAGGAAACCAGCCTCAGTCCTGCTGGAATGAAGGATGTGATGAAGAATGCTAAACGTACATGATCAATTCAGGCTCTTCTGAGCTTCCAGAGACTGAGGGTTACCCCTGCACTGCCACTGCCATTGTGTGGCTTTGGCCAGCTATTTCCTCAGGGATCTGGAAACACAGAGGCCCTAGGAATGGCTCCCTTACAGACTGTTCTCCAAGGGCTCAGAGATGGTATGTTGTGGTATAATCTTTCTCAAACAGCAGTGGCCATAAAACATTTAATTAATTAATAATTAATTTTTTGAAATAGGGTCTCATTCTGTCATCCAGGCTGGAGTGCAGTGGCATGATCATAGCTCACTGCAGATTCAAACTCCTAGGCTCAAGGGATCCTCCCACATTAGCTTCCCGACTAGTTAGGACTGCAGGCATGCACCACCATGCCTGGCTAATTAAAAATATTTTTTTAGTAGAGATGGGGGTCTCACTATGTTGCCCAGGCTGGTCTTGAACTCCTGACCTCAAGAGATCCTTCTGCCTTGGCCTCCCAAAGTGTTGGGATTATGGGCATCAGCCACTGTGCTTGGTCTCATAAAACATTTTGGAAATCATAGTGTAGTGATGTATAGCAACAGCAGTTTGAGAATAAATGTTCACTACTCAATCAATGTTGAAATCCCATATGTACGTGTAAATTATAGGAAAAAACACTTCATATAACCTGTGCTCTAATAGAAGTGCCTGCTGTGAGCTTCCACGGTATGAAGTACATCTCTTGTCCTCCTCACAATGAAAAAATCTTCAATACAAGTGATTAAACACAACTCAAACTAGCTTAACACAAAAGCAAGATAATTTATTGGCTTCATCACTGGAAATGTGAAATATCACTGGACAGCTAATTGTAAGGTTCTGGATCCCTCTCTCTTTCCCTCTACTTCTTGGACCAGTTATCTCCACATTATGGGCAAGATGGCCCCAGCATCCCATGCTTAGCAACATCAGTGAAAAGACAGTCTTTCAGAATACCAATGGTAGAAAAGTTCCAGGGAGATTCTCATTGGTTCACCTTTGGTCAAGTGTCCATTTCCGAACCAGTCATTGTGGCCAGCAGGATGGGAGTATTCTGACTGATCTCTTGGAAGGGGTGGGTAGAACCAGCCTCCTTTCTGTATCACACAGAGATAATACATTATTTGTTGGAAAGGAGAGTTCTGTTTCTGGAAGAAAGAAAGGAGGCGTGGGTGCTGGAGGACAAAAACGTACTTTAATGTTACAGCTTGCTGATTGTCCATCTTGCTCTCCAAGGCAAGGATTCATGTTTATCTTGGCCACCACAGTATTCTCAGCACAGTGCTTGGCACGTGGTCAATACTATGTATATATGTTCTCATTAATGAATAAATGGACAAATGAATTAGATACTTCAGCAAGTTAGTTGGCAAAATGTGCATTTTATTGGGCCTTCCTGATATTCATAGGTATAACAAGCTGTTTTTTTTTTTTTTAAAACTGAGGTGAAATTTACCGAATGTAAAAGTAACCATCTAAAAGTATACAACTCAGTGGTGTTTAGTGCATTCACAATTTTGTATAACCAGCAGTTATACCAAGTTCCAAAACATTTTCATCACCCGGAAAGAAAACCCCATGCCTATTAAACAGTCACTCCCTACTTCTCCCTGGCAACTGACAATTTGTTTCTATCTCTATGGACTTACCTCTTTTTTCTTTTTCTTCTTCTTCTTCTTTTTTTTTTGAGACGGAATCTTGTTCTGTCACCTCTGGGACCACAGGCGCTTGCCACCACACCCGCCAATTTTTTGTATTTTTAGTAGAGACGGGGTTCATCTCCTGACCTCATGATTTGCCCACCTCAGCCTCCCAAAATGCTGGGATTATAGATGTGAGCCACCGTACCTGGCCCTGTTTCTTAATGAAAACAGCTGAGGCCAGGCACAGTGGCTCATGCCTGTAATCCCAGCACGTTAGGAGGCTGAGGTGGGTGGATCACCTGAGGTCAGGAGTTCAAGATCAGCCTGGCCAAATGGTGAAACACCTATATTCCCAGCTACTCGGGAGGCTGAGGTGGGAGAACCCTTGAACCTGGGAGGTGGAGGTTGCAGTGAGCCGAGATGGTGTCATTGTACTGCAGCCTGGGCAACAGAGCGAGACTCCATCTCAAAAAAAGGAAAAAAAGAAAACATCTGAACAAATTTGTGGGGTATCATTCTTACATTTACCAAACTGAAGAAAAATATTTGATATTTGGTTGCAAACAACACACACCAGCTTGAGCCGGCTTAACTGAGAGAGTTCCTTCTTGAAGCCATGCCTAGTCAGGGGGTCTGCGGCCAGAGTCTGAAGACTTGCCAGAATTCCACACTATCTTGTTTCTGTTTCTTTTTATCTATCAGCTTTTTCTTTTTCTGTTCAGATAGGTTTCCCCTGCTTTTTAGAACATGTGGTAGAAGATGCCCTTCCCCCAGTTACCATTTTAATGTCCCTTCTGTTCCAGCCACATTCAGAGGCTATCTGGCTCTGGATCCCAATTCTCAATTGCTAGGAGAGGGAATCAATTGGTCCAGTGTGGACCAGCGTCCCCCCTTGTCCCATACTGTGGGTCTTGGGGCAGGGCTATCCAGTCAGGTGACAAAGGAGCTTTATAGAGAGCAGAGGGTGACGTGACTCCAAGCCAGCAGGGAGAAGACCAGCAACCACTCAAAGGCTAGGATTTCTCATCTGGAGACCTGCCTCTTGCTCAAAGCCAAAGGGCTGCTCTGGCCTCCCTCAGCATGGTTGTAATTGATTTTGCTTCAGTAGATTCCATGACCCTTCTTGAGATAATAAAAAGGACTAACATAAAATTCTCCCAAACAAAATCATTTGCTTTCCTTTTTGCACCAGGATACAGAGGCGGTCTGCCGTTCCTCTGAGTGAGCAGACTCCTGAAGCATGGAGCCCAGGGCCCAGGGGAGGCGGGCTGCCTGGTGTGGAGGGCGTTTGTGCCAGTGTGAGGCAGGTTTCAGGTGGCAGTCTGAGTCACATGGGTCTGAGTCTCATGTCTCTTAGACCTTTGCCCCATTTCTTGGCTCAGCAGCTTTTCTACTCTCCTGGCAGAAGTCTTTGTGGTTGGCTGACTTCCCAATGCCAGAGGAAAAGGGCTAAGTCATGGTGGTGGCAGGTTAAAGGTAGAGACTCCCAGCTACTCTGTTCACAAAGGGCACCTTCTGGGCATTCAGGAGAATGGCTTCCATATCTTCAGGTGGCCCGTAAGCATCTGACTGCTGCAGGCTCCCTTGACAGCTAAGTGGAAAGGGTTCTTTTCTGGGACAGCAAGGACCAAGTGCTCAGCAGCCTACCTAGAACCATACTTCCAAATTCCAGGTGAGTACCAGCCTCCAGAACAACCCAGCTGAGGTCTCTGTACACTCCACAGGTTGAGGAAGGAGAACGAGCATACTTGGGAGCTAAGCCAAACTGTATTTGGATTCTGGTTCTGTTGCTTCTTCGTTATGTGGCCTTGGACAACTCCATCTCAGCTTCCTCGTCTATAAAATGAGACAAATCAGGTGTGTCTTTTGTTTTACTGATGTAAGGATCATACAAGGCCCAGAGCTTAGCTTGGTGGCACAAAAGAGTTATGCTTACCCTAAAGAAAGAAAAGTGATTGAATATATTATTGCATGGGGAACTAGGAAAAACATGCGCTGCTTTGGTTCATTTAGTGTGTCTCTTTAACAGCATCTGAGCTCATATCTTAAATTGCTGATTGTCTCTGGACAAGGGCCTTCAACTCTTTTGTCCTCAGTTTTCTCATCTGTAAAATGAGGCTATAAGATAAAACCATCCCTGAGGTCTCTCCTGAGAGAAAAGATCAGGTACATGGACTCCTCCAGGACAGGAGCAAGAGCCTCCCAAAGCCTAGCCAAGGTTGACCACTTATAAGACTACTAGACACTGAGGGTGCCTGGCTCCAACTCTAGCAGTCTGTAAAGACATAAATAAGCAGGGAAGGAGTGGTCCTGAAGAGCTGTTTTTTCAATATATGTGAAGAGAAGAGGCTGCCTTGCCATTAGACTTTCCAGATTTTGTGCTTGGCTAATGTAGCTTGACGCTGCCAGTCCAAGACTTGTAAATTACAAAGTTTTTTCCATACCAAATGCCACCTTGATATCAAAGGTGACTTGTTCATCTTGGCAACTTACAATGAGGGTAGAGAATTATAATTTCTATAATGACTTTTCCATGCAGTTTCAGAACAGAAAATCCAATATTGTGGAAGATAGTTTACCAGAGGAGCCCAGAGCAGCAGTATCACCATGATATGGCCATTTCTATGGACATCTATGAACTCTTCTTTGTAATATTCAAGAAAAGGTTTGAGTGTGATGCAGGAGCCAATTTATTTGCTCCAAGGACAGCCCTGGCTTCATTTTATTGTAGATGACATCCTTCATAAAGCCCAGCTCAGGGCAGTCATTTCCCCTGGGACCACAGGCTTCCTACAGGCCCCCTGGAGTAGACTGTGGCATGGTTATATACCCCTGTGTATGCCAGGTGACTGGTGGGTACTGCTGGGTGCTGAGTGAGGAGGTGGCACAGTGCAGAAAGAGAACATTGGAGCTCCCAGTATTAGTCCCGGCACATCTCTTTGCTGTGTGGTTTTGGGCCCGTTATTTTATCTCTCTGAGCTCTTCTTGGCCTATAACATAGGGAAGTAGCCCTGTGCTCCCTCCATCAAGAGACTGTCAGGAGAAAGATGCAAGATAATGTATGCTGAAAATGCTTTGTAAACTGTATATACATGAGTGGTATTCTGCTTATTACAACCATGGTTGCTAGCTACTTATTATAGTTACTTGACAGTGAGGATACCAGCAGGCTTTGGGGCAAAGAAGGGGATTCTGGGAGGAATTGTGGGACACTAGGGAAAGGCTGTTTACTTAGCTACACATTTCATCCATGGTTACCCAGCTAGGAAGTGGTGGGGTCAGGTCTTAACCTTGCCTATGCCCACGCAATCTCAAATTTCCTACTTATTTTTAAACTCTGTTCTGTGCAACCCTAGATTGTTCATAGGGACTTCAGAGAGATTCTGCAACTATCTGATTATCACTGTTGTAGATGCTGGGGGACACAGCAGTGGTATTGATACTTAATGGCCCCATGACAGGTCATGTACCAACTGGTAGAATTTGAACCCACATCCACCTCTGGTCCAGTGATATCCTTGGTTACTTTGGTTCTTCCCAAATACGAACATGTAAAAATGTCCATAAATCTCATGCTCAGGGAAAGCCACCAGACCTTTCTGATGATGTAAAGTTCTTCTTCCTTTTCCCTTTTCTGGGGTTTGGTGATCTCCTGAAGAGCACATGTTCAAACAAACTGGCTATAACTTCCTTCGGCAATGTGGGAGACCGCTGATCGAGAGCAGAATGCTTGTCCTTGCAAAGTTCAGGAGTAATTAACATGGTGAGAAGAGGAGGAGAGCAATTTGGATTTCATTGCTTGGCAGCTTTGCCCCTTGAGAATACTTTGTGGCTGGAGAAATGACCCTTTAGGCTCACTGTAGCATTTGTCTGTGAATAAATGACAAACATCCATCATGTAATACATCCCTTGCAACATTTCAGCCTGTCACTAATGACCTTATTGGAAAGAACATTTGATTTAAGATTTAAACCTTTCACGACAACCTCTCTTAGTTTGGATACATACATTTGAAATAAAATTAATATGGTTTTAGCCTGCGGTCAAGTAGTAAATTCATGACTTTTCTGGGCTTAAGAATCAGCAGTCTCTTCTCTACCCACTTCTCCAATTCTTTAAAAAAAATGTGCTTAAATCAACCCTTCCTGAGTTCTGGAAATATATTTAGATGGCTTCATCCGTTTTTGACCAACTGATGGAATATCCTCTGAGGTGTTAAAAGAATTATTATCTTATTTTAGGAGTCAAGTTTGGAGCAGCAAGTGTCTGTTATTCTCTCTGATAGCTGTACATCAGATTCTAAACTGATGGTCCTGTGGCTGAGGAAAAATGATTTAAGTCAGGAGAAAAGACAATGAATACTGTCGTGGTATCTGACAGTGTCTGTAAAGCTGAAGAAATGTTGTTGCTTCTATTAGAACCTTTACTTTTTTTTTTTTTTGAGATGGAGTCTTGCTCTGTCACCCAGGCTGGAGTACAGTGGCACGATCTCACCTCACTGCAACCTCCACCCCCTGGGTTCAAGTGATTCTCATGCCTCAGCCTCCCTAGTAGCTGGGTTTACAGGCACCCACCACCACGCCCAGCTCATTTTTGTATTTTTAGTAGAGACGGGGTTTTGCCATGTTAGTCAGGCTGCTGTTGAACTCCTGACCTCAGGTGATCCACTCGCCTCAGCCTCCCAAAGTGATTACAGGCATGAGCCACCATGCTGGGCCTAGAAGCTTTACTTTTCTATACATTCATCTGCAACAACTTAGTCCTTGCACTTTTAACCTATGATGGGAGAGATGTGGCCCTGACCTTGGTAGCCTTTGCTTAGGATGTCCTAGTGTGTGTCATAGTTGTTTCCTAACTAGGCCAGTTTCGGGGTTGCGGGCACATGCATGCAGCTTTCTTATGCTTTTATTCCTGCCTGCAGAACTGTGGCTGCTGAAACTTCTCCTGAGTTCCTGCCAGCTCCTTGAGGAGGTCTTTGGCAGCTGATGTCAGTGAGTAGTGCGGGTGTCTTCCCTCGGAAGGAACCTGGTTCCTCACTGAAATGGGGAAAGTGTCTACACTTGCATCATGACTTTCCAAGTCCTGCGCCAGGCACTGCTGCAGGTGCTGCGCATACAACAGCAAACAAGACCGATGTGGCCTGTGGGCTCATAATGGTTCCGTCCAGCAGAGAGGTGGGTAAGCCGACAGGCAAGTGCTAGAGAAAGTTGATAAATGCTGAGAGGGAAGCACAGGATCCTGTGGGAACATATGGCAAGGAGAATTTATCTAGTGTGGGTTACTGGGAGGTCCTCTGGAGGAGGTGGCATTTATGCTGTGTGTGTCACACTGGAGCATGGAACATAGGCTACAAAGCAGGTCTTGCTTCCTCTCACACCACCTTGCAGAGGTTGTCATGGGGCTCTTATTGCAGCCAACTCCTCTTTCCGGACTGTGGTCAGAATCATCCTACCTTCACCAACCTTTCCAAAAAAGATCTCTTTCCAAAAGTTTATATATCACATTTCCTCTTCTCTTAAGCTGAGGTCCCTACATCCCAGGAGGCCCCTGTTTCCTTTTTACACACAGATCACTGGTGGAGGGCGTCTCATTGATTCCTCAGATTTCCCAGATATTCCTAAACTGGCATCCTCTTAGTTGAGCCACTCAGATGGGGACCCCCTACCCCAGATGGAGAAAAGGGTGCACACCTGAGAACTCAGACCGGTCAGGTTATGGGAAGGAAAAAAGACCAATACAAGCTCACTGGGGTCTAGGGAGGCGCCGAGTGGAGCCTCGGGCAGTATTAGGGGTCTGGCTGTGCCCATGGACGGGCTGGATCTGAGACACATGGCCATGACCCCTGCTGCCCCAGAGCACCAGCTCCTTCAGAGTGTGGACGCCGACCACGTGGTCCCAGGTAGGGAGGCTTTTGCGGAGTTTGGGGTGCGGCACCTTTTCTGTGCAAAGGAAAACAGCCCAGCCTTTTAGAGTTTACATTTCACCAGAGTGAAATGTTTTCCTTGAGGCGGTTTTAGGGGCTCTGTTTCAGCCCAGAGCTCCTTCATAGACAGGCCATAAAAGGCCCCTGCCCGTGTGCCACTGGCCGGGGGAGTCTTCCCGAGGACCGTCTTGAAGAGGCGCTCTGCCCGTGGCCTCCTCAGCCTTCCATCCTGCTTGGGGTCTGTGCTTGCCCCCCTCCCTCCATTGCGGACTCTGGAATGTTGGCTCTTCCCTGGACTTCTAGTTACATTCTCATCCTGGAAACGCAGCCCTGCTCTGAATTCAGCCCACTCCCACGCCCAGCCCCTTAACCCTGAGGCTCCAGCCCTGTCCTAAGCATGGGGGTCTTTGCTCTGGAAAACACAGGACAGGCTTCTGGGGAGTGGGGTGTCGAGGAGATGGGGCCTGGAGAGATATTCATTGATGACAAGAACTCCAGGTGAAAGTAAGGACCTGCAGTGAAAACCCAGATTGGAGTGAGATGGGTATGTGGGGTGGGGAAAGGGGGCTGGGCCACCAGAGGGTGCTGCTGCTGTGTAGTGAGCTGGACAGGCTATGGAGCATCCACCGGGAGCTGAAGGGTCCACCCCTGCATCCCTCGTGCCTTCCAAGATTGGGTGGAGAACAGAGACCCAGATCCAAGAAGCTGCAGCGCCGACCCAGACCACTGGCGGGATTCATCCGCTATCCTTCCCCTCACGTGGGCTCCTCTAGGCCCGCTCCCACATGCCTTTCGTCCCCTCCCAAAACCACAGCGACTCTTCCCATAAACAGCCGCGACCTAGTCACGCCTCAGCCACCTCCAGCTTGGCCCGAGTCACCGTCACTCGCCCCTAGACTCAGGACAGTCCCTTGCAAGTCTTCATCCGTTCACTCTGCCTTCTTCACGTCATTCTCCACACAACTGGAGTTTAATTCACGTTTTTTTTTTTTTTTTCTTGAGACTGAGTTTCACTCTTGTCGCCCAGGCGGAGTGCAGTGGTGCGATCTCAGCTCACTGCAACCTCCACCTTCCGGGTTCAAGCGAGTCTCCTGCCTCAGCCTCCCCAGTAGCTGGGACTACCGGCGCCCGCCACCGCGCCCGGCTAATTTTTGTATTCTTAGTAGAGATGGGGTTTCCCCATATTGGTCAGGCTGGTCTCTAACTCCTGACCTCAGGTGATCTGCCCTCCTTGGTCTCCCAAAGTGCTGGGAATACAGGTGTGAGCCCCCGCGCCCAGCCTAATTCCCATTTTAAAATGGAAATCTGCTCGTGCCACTGAGAGTAGAATATAAACTCCCAGGCTAGCCAAGAGGCCCTGACAATGTGGTTTTGCCCACCCGCACAGCCTCATCTCCTGGTCCTTGTCTTCCCTCAAGCCTGGGCCTGCAGATACCCTAGCCTCCGGTCCGACCGTTGTTTTCTGGCTCTGTTCCTGCCCCCTTTTCCTGAAAGGACTTCTCCATCTGAATGAGGAGCCACAGTGATACTCTCCCTTACCAGCCTGTCTGTCCTTCATGGCACCATGCATGGGAACCATGAGTGTCTGCCTCACCCACTTTCCTTACGATACTCTGTAAGGAAAGGGACTAGACATGACTTGTTCAGTCTCCTTGAACAGGGCCTCCCCCCAGTAGGCCCCCACATTTGTTGAAGGACAGACTGATGTAATGGGAGACACTCTTTTGCAGCTGTCTGTTATGGCAGCCACTAGCCTCACGTGGCTATTGCCATTTAAATTCACTAAAATTAAATAAAGTTAAAAATTCAGGACCTCAGTCACACTATCCACATTTTAAGGGCTCAATAGCCACATGTGTCTGGTGGCTACTACACTGGACAGTGGAGAACATTTCCACCATTCCAGAAAGTTCTTCTGGGCCGTGTTGCTAATGGGTGCGAATATCAGTCTGTTTACTTACGTGGTTAAGAAATGTAGCTTCAAGTTCTATGACTGAATTTAATATTTATTTCAAGTCCTTTTCAGGCTGGGTGAAGGACACTTAATGAATGGTCTTTTTGGGGTCTTTCTCCCATTTCCTGTGGCGGGGTGGATTCTGGGAGTCTTACATAATGAATGCCAAGGTCTTGGTGGTGTCTCTGCTGTCGTTCCCAAGGTGTCCTCCCCTCATCCTAGCATCAGTCCATGAAGGACAAATTGTGCTAAAAGTCTTTTGATAAAAACGAGCAACCCTGACCTGCCTGTCTTCCACTTCCACTCCTTCTCATTCCCCAGAGGCAACCCTTTCCATTTTAAAAAAGCTATTTCTCCAGCTTTGTAAAGAATACGTGTGTATGGCTTTCTCTTGATTTGTCCACTTTAGACATTCTCTACTTAATTCCTATTATGGTAGATGAGAGTATTTTGCCTTTGTTCACCCTCTTCAATGCTCTCATCCCTCTAATCTAGTTGTATTGCAGGTTTTTGTGCATATCAAGTGTTTCATTATTATAGCTATACTATTACTGCTCACTATGGAATGTGCTTTGATCCTATGTCCTTTCTTGCACAACTCTTTTAAAACATCAATAATTGTGACATTTTATTTGCTTTCTTGTTTTCTTTGCATTTCTGGCTAAGCCTCCTCACATCTTCCAATAAGTCTATGAAATAGTCTTTGATACAAATGTCCACATAGTCAAACCTTTTTCCCTACCCTGGAGTCATCTCTCTTGGAGCCCTCTGTCCTGCTGCCCCAGCCTGTCCTGGGTGCCTCCACCTGCTGCATAACCATCACCCTGGGGTGCCCTTTACTTCTCTCCGGTGTTGGAAATTCTGCTTCCTCAGTCCCATGGCTCTGTTTATGATGATTTAGTCCTTCCCGTGGGCGGAGCACAGCTGCTGGCAGTTTCCTGAGACAAGGGTGAACGGAGGTGTTTTGTTTTGAGTCCATGAGCATCTGAAAGTATCTTTTCTTACATCACACTTGACTGATAGTTTGGCAAGGGCAAGAATTTTAGGCTGAAAATAACTTTCAGTCAGAATTTTAAGGTGCTGCTTCATTATCTTCTAGCTTTCAGTGTTGCAGTTGAGAAGTCCTGTACTAGTCCATAGAGCTAGTGATGAGATAGGGAGAGAGAGGCAGAGAGAGAAAGAGAGAGAAGGAGTAAGGTGGAGTGGAGTGTATGAGTCAGGGTTCTCTAGAGGGACAGAACTAATAGGATAAATGTATACATGAAAGGGAGTTTATTAAGGAGAATTGACTCACACGATCACAAGGTAAAGTCCCACGATAGACCGTCTGCAAGTTGAAGAACAAGGAAGCCAGTGGTGGATCAGTCCAAGTCCCAGAACCTCAAAAGTAGGGAAGCCGACAGTGCAGCCTTCACTCTGTGGCCAAAGGCCTGATAGCTCCTGGCAAGCCACTGGTCTAAGTTCGGGACTCCAAAGATGAAGAACTTGGAATCTGCTGTATGAGGTCAGGAAGCAAGCAGTGCAAGAGAAAGATGAAGACTCAGCAAATCTGCTCATTCCACCTTCTTCTGCCTGCTTTATTCTAGGGGTGCTGGCAGCTGATTAGATTGTGCCCACCCAGATTGAGGGTGGGTCTGCCTCTCCCAGTCCACTGACTCAAATGTTAATCTC
This sequence comes from Colobus angolensis palliatus, assembly GCF_000951035.1. Classification (NCBI taxonomy): domain Eukaryota; kingdom Metazoa; phylum Chordata; class Mammalia; order Primates; family Cercopithecidae; genus Colobus; species Colobus angolensis. Next base: position 5,538,028 of record NW_012118488.1, read on the forward strand.
CTTTGGCAACACCCTCCCAGACACACCCAGGAACCATACTTTACATCCTTCAGTCCAATCAAGATGACACTAGTAACCATAAGAGGAGAGAGAGAGAGAGAGAGAGAGAGAGAGAGAGAGAGAGAGACCCAGGTGGAAACTGCAGTGTCTTTTATAACCGAATCTTGGAAATGACTTACTGTCATTTCTGCTGTCTTCTCCTGGTCAAACAAACTGATCCTGATGCAGTGTGCAGGAAATAATGCAAATGTGTGAATACCAGAAGATGGGGATCTTTGTGGGTAATCTTAAAGATTGGCCATCACAGCATCTATTATTTCTTTATGCAGACTCTCAAGAAGCCCCTGGTTTTTAGTGCCCTGCCTTTCAAGGTATCTGTTGCCTTCAGTCCTTTCTACCTCTCTGAGGGTCTCAGGGGTGAACTGGTTTTCTTCTCACTGATGATCTCTTCCTCTGGATGCTCAGTTTTGACCTTTCTCTGCCATGCCCTTTTCCATTCCTCCATCGTTCTCTGTTTCTATATGTCATGGTTTGATTTTACAGATATCTTGTAGCCTCATTAATGTGGATTTCTGGTATCTTTTTCCCCTTGTTATTTTGAGATAATTTTTCCGAAGGAAAGGGGGTGGAAAGAGTTTTATGTTACCATTTTGGAACCAGAAGTCTTTCCAGGAAATCTCCAGCTAGTCCAGCTTTGCTCTTCTTCATGTTTCTTCTATGCCCCAAACCCACTCAGATTTTAGGATTTTCAGTCAAAAAGCCAAGAATGACTCACTTGTTCTCTCTGTATTTTGCTATGTGATTTTTTCCTTGAAATGGTAACTATAGAATGAATGCTCATATTCATGGATAAAGAAGAGCAAAGGATAAAGGAAATGCGTGGAGGTGGGAAATCCTGGTAATTTATCAAAATGGTATTTTATGACGACAGTTAAAGATTAAAAAAATTAAAGCTGAGTGCCGATTGCTCATGCCTGTAATCCCAGCACTTTGGCAGACTGAGGCGGTAGGATTGCTTGGGCCTGGGAGTTTGAGACCAGCCTGGGCAACACAGGGAGACCCTATCTCTACAAAAATTAAAAAAAAATTAGCTGGATGTAGTGGTACATGTCTGTAGACCCAGCTACTTGGAGGCGGAAGTAGGAGGATTGTCTGAGCCTGGGAGGTTGAGGCTGTAGTGAGCTGTGATCGCACCACTGCACTCCAGCCTGGGTGACGGAGTGAGAAAAAAATTAAAGATCAGGAAAACTGAAAACATCAGAGAGGAGCTGGGAACCAAGTTATGAGATATGCTTTCAAATTTAAAACAGCAACAATAAGAAACTTCAACCTGAATGTTGGAAACAAGGAAGAGACCTTGGTAGATTAACTAGGGAATCTCTAAGAAATCTTGGCATGCCAGCAAATTTCTGACTCTGGGAAAACCTAGTTAAGGAGATCACCAGCCAGACCACTCACTTTACAAATGGGGAAACTGAGGTCAGAGAGGAGAAGGGACTTGACCAAAGTCACCCAGTCAATTAATAGCAGAGGTGGAATCTGAACTTTGGTTTTAACTTTGGTGTTTTTATCTTTACACTATGAAGCTGCCTACATTTTTATAACATCCCTCCTTTTTCATAATTTGGTAAATGTTTTGACAATTATTTCTTAACCTCTTTATTTCTGAAGAGCAAGAATGTAATTTTTACTGATATCCAGATGACCTTCTCTCTGCCATCCTTCTTGATCATGGCAGCTCTGTGCAGAGAATAGATAAAGAACTTCAGGAAACACAGTTTGAAGGCAAGAAGTCATCTTCACTGCAGGACTTCACAGAGCCTTTTCCTGGTTAGTACACACTGTGACTCTTCATGGAGACGTTATGGTCAGTGTCCTGGTCGAATCAGCTGCATAACGTGGTACCACACATTGAGTGGCTTGAGAAACAGGAATTTATTTTCTCACAGTGCTGGAGGCTGAAAGTCTGAGATCAAAGCATTGACGGGTTTGGTTTCTCCCAAGGTAATTGCTCCTTAGCTTGCAGATGGCCCCCTTCTCTCTGCGTCCTCACATGATCTTTTCTCCGCATGTACAACTTCCTGGTATCTCCCGCTCAGATTCCTAAAGGACTCGTTGTTAGCTTAATCACCTCTTAAAGGCCTTATTTACAAATACAGTCACACTCTGAGATACTGGGAATTAGGACATCAACGAATGAATTTAGGAGAGGCACAATTGAGCCCGTAACAGGGTTTCCTCATCTTAGTGGATGGTGGAATCCTTTGCCGTGTTGAGGAATTTGTATTTTAGGAAACAGTCTTTGTAGAAAGGTCCTCCAGGGAAGCAAAATAAATAGGCCGCAGCTATGAAGGGCCATGGACCTGCAGTGATGTCCATGGACTGGTGTGAGTGATGTCATGACGGAAATCAGGAGCGTGTGTTAGAACTGAGTCTCTGTTTGTCTGTCGGTTTCTCGTTCATCTCTACTTCTTTCTGCTGGATTTCATTAAGTTTCATTCCCTTTTCCTTCAGGGGAGCTTTCTCCATGACCCCCAAAGCAAGAAAGTATTCCCTGTCAGCTCCAGTGTAAAAAGACTATAATGGCTTCAGCTTGGGTCACGTTTGTTGAGGGATATTTGGTTCTTTTATTGGCCCCTGGTTGGGTATAATCCAGGAATGGGAATGAAGGAGCATGGGGCAAGTAAAGATAACACCCACTGCAGAGATGATAGAAAATGCCTTTTCATTGCCATGAGATCAAAGGAGGGACACAGTGGTCCAATCCCAGGGGATGCAGAGCTGATGGAGAAGAGAAGGGTCTTCTAGCATTTATGTTGTATCAGCCAAGATTTGTCCTGTGTTTTTAATGTAATGGTCAGTTAGGTGTGGCCATGAGAAGAGACACAGGGGAGGCTCAGGAAAATAAAATTGATTGTACTCTCAGGTCCTAGAAAGGGGAGGCACAGCCTGTGGGCTAGTTTAAATAATTTTAGTGGATTCCAAGCTTAAGGGTGGAGTTGCTAAGAATGAACTTTGTGTGTGTGCACCAACAGTCCTCAGTTGCCTGGTACAAGCCCTGGGATGAGGAAGGTAGAGGAGTATTGCCTCCTGGGGATCACAAGCCAGAGAGAAGAGATGCGGCTCTATATTGATTGGTTTGTGTATCTAAGGCATATCCTGGCTGATCCCTTTGCTCTCTGTAAGAATTGGCTAGCTCAGGGAGGCTCGGTCTCTCCCCACATAGAAATGTTATTAAGGTATCTAAACATGGCCGGACACGGTGGCTCACGCCTGTAATCCCAGCACTTTGGGTGGCCAAGGCGGACAGATCACTTGAGGTCAGGAGTTGAGACCAGTCTGGCCAACATGACGAAAACCCTTTCTCTACTAAAAACATAAAAATTAGCCAGTCGTGGTGACAGGTGCCTGTAATCCCAGCTACTTGGAAGGCTGAGGCTACAGAATCTCTTGAACCCAGGAGGTGGAGGTTGCAGTGAGCTGAGATCGTGCCACTGTACTCCAGCCTGGGTGACAGAGCAAGGCTGTGACACACACACACACACACACACACATCAAAACATCATAACATACGGAAAAAAAAAAGAAAGAGAATACAAGGTTCAATCAGAGAAATGGAACCCTGGGAGATATACACATAGTTACAAGTTTACTGTATTCTCAGTTGTGCAAGTTGGTTAAACAGTATTAGGCTTTTACCTTATGCTGAAGCTTGAAGTTCTCCCACAGGCAGTCAGGAAGGGAGGATGGATTTCAAGTAGGGGAGAGTAAAGATAGGCTGGAACCCATGAGCATGAGTGAGAACCCACGAGGACAGAGGACAGACTAGAACCTGCAGCGTCCTCACTGCCTCCAGCCTGGATGATGTGATCATACTGTGGGGGAGGCAGGAACCCTTCATCACAGAGCTAAATGCACACCTGGCTCCGTGTTGGAGAGGGCTATGGAGGCTCCAGGGGAAGGTGGGACAGTTGCAGACCTGATGCTGCCCCAGTGCCAATGAGGTGAGTCATCAGGTAAGTGACAACCTCTGAGCTACAAAAACAGCAATGATTCTGCCCCAACCTGTGGTCAAACCTAATGGGAAGCCACGGGGAAGGACATTTTGGGAAATCATGTTCGGCCTAGATAAACTGACAGATCACAGAGCCACCTCACTCATTCAGCTGGAGCACTGGATGGTAGGAGGTGCTAAGAATGAACCGTGTGTGTGTGTGTGTGTGTGTGTATTGTGACTGTGTGTCTATCTGGAGCAGGGCAGTGGCTGTGGAGAGAATGGGTAGACAGTGCAGGCAGTAGAGCTGGCAACCACCATCACAGGGTGGAGGGCGTTTGTTCTGAGGCTGATCTGTGGGAGACTCTTGTTCCCTCTGTTCACCCTCCCTGCCGGCCACTGTGAGCTACCCTTGCCATTGGTTCTGTGGAGTGAAGAGACAGTGGAAAGCAGCATTCTTTACTTTCCAGTTTTTTTGTTTTTGTTTTTTTTTTAATTTTAGAAGTTCAGATTCTCCCAAGGGACTGTGGGCTGGAGGTTCAGAACACTGGGCCAAGGCTGGAGACACTCAAAGATGTTGAGGTACACTGTTTGGGGAAAGGGAGATGACACGTGGACACTCACCAGTGTACAGCCATTTTTCAGGGTAAGGCCAGTCAAGAGTCAACATTTTCAAACACATTTCAGTCAACAACAATGGTTGTTTTGTGGTTGGTGTATTTGGCCATAGTCAGTTTGGGCACACGGTCTTGAGTTTAAGGGGAAGAGTGAGCCACTAAGAGGGGAAATAAAGAAGACTACAGATTTCTGGGTATGAGGTGAAAACATTTTAGGTGCCAAAGGGTGGCTGGTGATTGAATATTTGTGGCTGAGCTGGGGAGTGCATCAGTACTTTCTTCTTTAGGAATTCTGAAGGAATTCCTGCCTTCAGAATTTTCCTGGACCCTGTTATACTCAATAGTTTCGGATTTAGAGAACAACGATGGCTGTCTTTCTTTGTATCTGAGGGTAGAGGGCCTCCACCACTCATCATAGCACGCAGAAAAAGAAAAAAAAAGACAATACTAGGTTTAATCAGAGAAACGGAACCCTGGGAGATATACACATAGTTACAAGTTTACACTGTTCTCAATTGTGCAAGTTGGTTAAACAGTCTCTATTAGGCTTTTGTCTTATGCTGAAGCTTGAAGTTCTACGGGCAGGCAATCAGGAAGGGACGATGGATTTCAAGTCAAGGAGAGTAAATATAAGCTGAAACCTTATGATGATTATGAACCTTATGAGATGATTATGTCCCAGGCTGTATTCTGTGTGAGATCCTGGGATACAGTCCTGAACCTTCTGGGGCTCATGGTCACAGGTTTTGAGTGTGGGGAGGAGGTAGAATCAGCTGGGAAGACAATATATTAAGTTACAGCACGATAAAAGGTACACAGGGTCAGGTGTGGAAAAGCCTAGGTTTTGGTCAATGGGGTGTAGATTAAGTATTAGCTTCCTTCCTGCTTCCGTGGTCCTTTTCAGACCATTACTCATCCAGCGTTATGAAAAACCCTTTCTCCTCTGAGATTATCCTCATTTGGCCAATAAAACCAATGGGCTTTAGAGAAAAGGTGTCAATTTGTCTGGGCTCAAAGGATGGGAAGTTTTTCCAGCTGAAAAAGATGAGGGGAGAGGTTAAGAAGGGTATCAGAGGCAGAGCAAAGGGTAGATCCAATATATCTTTCTCATTTTTTTTTTTTTTTTGACATGGAGTCTCGCTTTGTTGCCCAGGCTGGAGTGCAGTGGTGCGATCTTGGCTCACCACAGCCTCGGCCTCCTAGGTTCAAGCAATTATCCTGCCTCAGCCTCCTGAGTAGCTGGGACTACAGGCATGCGCCACCATGCCTGGCTAATTTTTGTATTTTTAGTAGATACGGGGTTTCACTATGTTGACCAGGCTGGTTTCGAACTCCTGATCTTGTGATCTGCCCTCTCATTTTAGGCTTCTGGGCACAGCTTTCAGTCTCCCTCACTTTCCAGTGAGATTACCCTCCTGGCTCCAGAACAGTGCCTTGTTGCCCATCCCATGGGAGAATCTACTATTCTTAGCGTTTTCAATCTACCTTCTAGAGTTAATTCTCCTAGTAACTCTGTTTCTAGGAAACCTTGTCCTTGAAGGCAATGGAGAAAGAAATCAATGAACTGCAAGGAGCCCATTTAGCATTGAGACTGATTTAAAGTAGGAAACGTACAAAGATAAATGTCTTTGTGCAAATTGGGGTTCTTTTCTACAATTATGTTTGCATAAGTGGCTCATGGCCAAAGTTTTCCCCTTGTAGAAGGTTGAATTTTTATTTTTTTCTTTACCAAGCCCAGAAGAAGTTTAATTGACATGTAGTTTGTAGGCTCACTACATAATTCAATCCATTTGCCAAACTAGACCTTAAATTAAAAACAAAACAAAACATGGTTTCATATTTTTCCAGCTTTATGGTAGTTGATCACCCATAATTTCAGAAACACTGATATGGTATGCAAGGGAAGAAGCCTTTGATTAGGTTTAAACAGACATCTTGAATAGAGCCTGAAATGGAGAAAGAAAGCTGCACTGCCCTTTAATTCTGCAAAAATAAAACCAATTTGCCTTAAAAAAAAACTTGTCTCAATTTTTTTCTTTCTTCACATTTGCAAGTTAAATAGGATTAAATCCCAATCAGCCATTCATTATACACTACATTGTACTATATGTAGACTTAGACTTGGTTAAGAGTCCAAGTTGAATGTCAGGTACTTTGATTTACAGGAAACATCTGGAGTTGCTTGTGGTGTTATCTTTTCCTACTCAAAAAATGTATCTTGGCCAGGCGTGGTGGCTCACACCTGTAATCCCAGCACTTTGGGAGGCTGAGGCAGGCAGAACGCTTGAGCTCAGGAATTCAGAACCAGCCTGGGCAACATGGTACAACCTTGTCTCTACAAAAAATACAAAAATTAGCTAACCATCTTGGTGCATGCCTGTAGGGCTGAGGTGGGAGGGTCCCTTGAACCTGGGAGGTGGAGGTTGCGGTTTGCCGAGATCATGCCACTGCACTCCAGCCTGGGTGACAGAGCCAGACACTGTCTCAAAAAAAAAAAAAAAAGCATCACTTTGTTTTTTTCATAATTTAGAACTCAACCTTTTCAAAACATATAACTTTTAAAAATCCTGAGCAGGGCCAAAGATATTGGAATGAGTAACATTAAGACCACATAAAAGAAATCCATACATTCAAAATATCTAAAAATCAATGGCTACTCATAAAATTCTAATGTTTTATTTTTTGATATTCATTTTAACTTCAATTTCAATTCTGAGGCCCCATAGAATGAGTATTTGGTTTCTTTTTGCCACCATGGAGAAGATGTTTTGAAAATGAAGAATCTGTTTTCGTGGAGGCCAAACTTCCCTGATAAACGAAGTTCTTTCCGAACATGGTCACCTGGGGACTGAGGTGTCAGAGTAGATCACTGTTCAAGAGAGGAAATGAGATTTCATCAGCTACCTGGCTGCCTCCAGAGCATGGTCAGATGGTGTTTATTGGATGGAAATAAAAATGCCTCTTTTTTTTTTTTTGGCACAAGAATTTCGGCTAAAATAAGACCAGCAGGACCTCTATGCTGAAGCCTTGGTAAAGGCACGCACAGGATAAATATATGTACATATCTGGCTCACCATGCCGGGAACTCTGTATTCATAACCTATGACTGCCCTAAAGGGACAGATTAAAATTCAAGGCATGCAGATCCTTGGCTGTTTGATTTCAGACACAAAATTGGAAACGGGCTGATAAACATACGCAGCACGAATCTCACTCCCATTCCCTCTGTGTTCTGTTACGCCAGGCTCGGCAGCAAGGCAGAACCCTGCCAACTCTGGCCTGGAAGGATTCCCGCCTCCCCCCATGGGCAGGAGTACCACTGTTTCAATGAAGGGTCTTCTAAACTACCTCCATTTCTCCAGTGTGTTTGAAACAGACGAGGTCTAGAGGGCTCCAGATGGGTGCAAGCTCATGTTGATTTGGCTACCTTTCTGTGGACTAGGGGGATGAGAGGAGGCTCACCTACACAGGGATGTCCTCACATCCTTTTTGGGAGAACAGCCAATGAGGCCCACAAGATCTTAGTTACAAACGACACCAATGATACCTCCAGGGCATGGAGACTCCATCTCCCATTATTCTGGGGTGTGGGCAAGTTATGGTCTGATCAATGGATCAGATTCTATCTCTTTCTCTGCCTGCCTTCTAATTCTTGGCTTTTTGAAATCAAGACTCAACTCTGTATTTCCTTAAATGGGCGATTTTTGCATTAGTCATTGAAAGCTCAGACAGCAGGGTTGTCTTGTCTTGCTGAAAAATTGTCTTAGGTTTAACAATAGAGAAAGACATTTCTAAAGTTCCCAAATTAGGCACTGTTATGTATGTTTTGGGCTTTCTGAAGCCTTGGAGGAAATGGACATCTTTGCTTCTAGGGGCAGAGCAGCTGGCAGCATTAGACTCTGGGCCCATTTGGTGCCTTTTACTTCACTAGGCTGCCAGCTTCCAGGGCAAGGAAGTGGGAATTTGTGATTAGCAATTCATGGAGTTCTCATTCTTAATCATTAGGCAGTTTGTTATTAATGATTCTTGGGTATTCCAAGCACTAATACAACTAATAGTCACTTTTGAATATGAGCAGAGCTCTGGATCCCTTTTAGAGATTGGTTGGTTTGTCAGCCGTGCATGGTGGCTCACGCCTATAATCCTAGCACTTTGGGAGGCCAAGGTGGGTGGATCACCTGAGGTCAGCAGTTCAAGACTAGCCTGTCCAACATGGCGAAACCCCATTTCTACTAAAAAAAAAAAAAAAAAATTAGCCGGGCATGGTGGTGCGCTCCTGTAGTCCCAGCTACTCAGGAGGCTGAGGCAGGAGAATCACTTGAACCCAGGAGGCAGAGGTTGCATTGAGCTGAGATTGTGCCACTGCACTTCAGCCTGGGTGACAGAGTGAGACTCTGTCTCAAAAAAAGAAAAAAAAAGATGGTTGTCAAATATCTCTGTTTTGGAGTGAGTGTCAGCCCAAATTGCCTTTTTTGGAGAATGCTCTCTCTCTCCCAGGTGTGGAGAGAGATCTAAGAGTCTAGGTCTGTCCTCTGCCATCTCAGCCCCTTAACCATGGAGCTGATTGAGCTGGGGTAGACACCTAACTCAGGGGTATCACCAATGCATTGAGCCAACCAATCTCTGTTGATCAACAGAATGAAAGGATATAGAGACTGGCTGGATGGGATGGTGTTGGGCAAGGGACATTCATGCAATGTTGGGGCCAGAGTTGGAGCCAGGGCCAGCCAGGCCCACGGGCAAGCTGAAGGTATTAGGGGAGACTCTAAAGCCTTGCCCCAAAGCTGGTCTTTTGAGAGGATTAAGCAGAGAGAAGCAGAGATGTGCCAGGATCCAGACAGAGAGTTGTGGAGTTTCCAAGTCCCTTGTGACCCAGTTTCCTGTCTCTGGATGCTTGATTGCTTGTTGTAGCCCTACAATGACTCAATCTAGCCCAAAAAGGTTTCTTTTCCTTGAAAGCAACAACCCCTGACCAGAAGAATGTCACAGATGACGAGAGGTGCCTCATCACAGAATCAGGAACAGTCAGAGTCTCAGTGGTAAGATATGCAGCTTCCAAGTGGAGCTGGATGAGTCAGCTGTGAAGACAGGGTATGGTATGCATGGCATGAAAGGCAAGGCGTGCCTATGCAATGATCCCTCCAGGCACAAGTGTCCCGTGGCGGTCCAGGGGGAAGAGGAAAGGAGGGAAGGTTACCAAGGGTCTGTTGAATCCCAGGCATTGTGTTAGGTGCTTTACATACATGTCTTTTTTGTTCTTTTGTAGTGTCGCTGGGTTGAATAATGACCCCTACAAATATGTCCACATCCTAATCCCCAGAATCTGTGAATAATACCTCACACGGCAAAAGGGACTTCACAGACAGAAGTTAATGATCTTAAGATTGGGCTTATCCTGGATTATCCACATGGGCCTGGTGTAATCACAAGGGCCCTTCCTTATAAGAGGGAGCCGGAAGGGTCAGAGTCAGAGGAGAAGGCAATGTGATGAAGCAGCAGTTGGAGTGATATACTTTAAAGATGGAGGAAAGGGCCATGAACCAAGAAGTACAAGTGGCTGTTAGAAGCTGAAAAAGCAGGGAAATGAATTCTCCTCTCAGATGCTCTGGAAGAAACCAGCACTGCTGACATCTTGACTTTAGCCCAGTGAATCTGAATTCAGACTTCTGAGCTCTAGAACTGTAAGAGAATAAATTTGTGTTGTGTTAAGTCACTAAATTTGCAGTGTTTATTATAGCAGCAATAGGAAACTAATGTGGTTGTATTTTTATAATCCTCATTTTTACAAATGAGGAAGCTCAGTCAGGTTGAGCAACTTGCCCAAAGACACACAGCTAGCAAGAGATGGAATAAAGGTTTGGTCCTGAACTAGACTGTCAGACTCAGAGCCTCTGCTTTTCCCACTATCTGTTTTTGCTGCCTGAGCAATCTGCTTTTCTGAGCACGTCTACACACATCAAAGGCTCTGTCTATGTCCACTGGGTGAGCGCACGGTGTTCTGGAGTCAGAAGGATAGGTGGCATGACCTGTCAATAGCCTTGCTTTCAACAACTGTGCAGAAATGCATGCAACCTTCTATGGCCCCAGCAGCTGGGCCCTCCCAGCTAGATCTGGCATCTGAGTCTCTTAGGTGCCTGCTTCTTTCAGGATGCAGGAGTGGGTCTGATTTATTATGGTGCATTCCCCAATTTCATGCCAAATGATTCAATTACAGTCACCCTCAGCACTCAGGAGAGTCTTCCTGCTGGCTCACAAAGATGAGACCAGAGGTGGCCCAGAGCATGTAGAAAAATTTCACCTTATTACTTATTGGAGGGGGAAGTGGCATTTCTACCACTTTGGAGTAGGTTAGTTAATCACAATGTATGAGAGAAGAGGGAGGAAAAATCTTCTTATTTCCAAAGCGAAGTCAGGTTTTAATGAGGAAATATGGTAACGTTTTTACTTTATTTTCCCTGGCTGCCTGTGTCTGTCAGCTCAGGGTTACTCCTGGTCTGTTGAAAGGAACAACTGTTTATTGACTTCCCACTATCACACAAACAATCGTTATCGTTTATTAAGTATGTACTGTGTGCCAGGCGCTGCGCTGGGCAATTTACAAGTGATCCTTAAACTGAGTCTGGAAAGTGAATGTTGGTGTGCTTATCTTCGAAATCAGGAAACAGGCTCACAGAAATGAAGCAATTTGCCCAGTAACACCCAACTGGTAAGCTATGATTTACACTTAGGCTTTTCTGAATCTGGAGCTTTTATTCTCTCCAGAAGTGATGGCAGGATTCCGTTTTTTTTTTTTTTTTTGAGACGGAGTCTCACTCTGCAGTCCAGGCTAGAGTGCAGTGGTGCGATCTCGGCTCACTGCAACCTCTGTCTCCCAGTTCAAGTGATTCTTTTGCCTCAGCCTCCTGAGTGGCTGCGAATACAGGCGTACGCCGTTACGCCCAGCTATGTATTTTTAGTAGAGACGGGATTTCACCATGTTGGCCAGGCTGGACTTGAACTCCTGACCCCAAGAGATCCGCCTGCCTTGGCCTCCCAAAGTGTTGGGATTAAAGGCATGAGCCACCATGCCCAGCTGACAGCAGGATGCTTATTTGGATATTTTATTGGCCATTCTATACATCCTGCAGGTCTTAGCTAGGATGTGAATTCCTAGCTTCATGTGGCCTCTTATTCCACAAGTCTAGGCCTTCCTTAGTACTGGGTACTCACCCCACTCAGTGCCTGGTGGCCATATTGTAATTGGCTGCTCTTTCTGTGTGTCTCTGCTATGCCATAGATCCTTGAGGGCAAACACAGCATGCTGTGTCCAGCACAGAGCAGGCACCGAATAATCGCTTGTGGAATATATAAAAGAATGAATGGTGTCCATATTCACACAAATACTGTCACTGAAAATTATCATGAACTTTAGATACCATTTGGGGGAGGCACCATAATTTGCAAAGTGCATTCAAATATCACTTTAAAAAATATGGAATTCATGAAAATGATACGAATGACTGATTATTATGAGATTATTGGAACAATTTATTAGTGTTTAGCTAAATCTTAAAGAACTTACTGTACTACGTGCAAGAGAATTCCCTAAAGTGATCAGATTGGTTTGCTTAATGCTGACATTCCCTGCAGATTGACACAGAAGGGCTGTGAAAACATTGCTTTGTTTCCAGATTGTATTTGGAATTTTATTTTCAAAGCATTCCTTCGGATGGGTCCATCCTCTCTCTCCTTTTCCTGCTCAAAATTTATTCCTCTGGGCGCATTTGAATGCAAGCACCTAAGGGCAGGACTGTGTCTTCTTCACTCTCCTATGCCCCTGGCATCTAGGACAGTTTCTAGCTCATGGGAACTTCTCAATTAATATGTGTTGATTCATTAGTGGGCTCTTCCTATGTGATATAGTGAAAGGATCAGAGAGGGCAAAAAGGTCTCATGCAGGAGTAGTCGATGGAGATGCAGAACCTGTCAGTAGCTCACTCTCTAACGTGCTGCTTATCTGGTACATCTACTACTCCTGGCCCATCAAGCCAGGTGGGACCATCCACACACCATGCCCCATACTTCTTTGCACCCCCAAATAAGTCCTGAATGCTAGAAGATGTTCTAGGCACTCATGGATTCTTCCCTTATGACTCATGTTTGCCCCTGACCTCCTCTCCCATTTATCTTGTTTCTCTCCTTGTTCCAGACTTCTTGACATGGCCTCAAGTTCTGTTCTTCAGCTCTGATCCTGGCCCATGGCCTTTCCTTGAAACCAGACTGCCTGGATTTGAATCCCAGCTTCATCCACTGCCTAGCTGTGTTGCCTTGTGCAATTCCTTAACCTCTCTGCTCCTCAGTTTCCTCGTCTATAAAATGGGGATATGAACTATGCTTGTAAGAGGGCTGTGGAGAAAACTAGATGAATTAATATGCATATAGTGCTTGGACCAGCACCTGAAAGGCAGTAAACTACAAATCCTCATTTGCTGTTACTCTTTTCGTGTGGTCCTTCTTGGGCTCTCAGTGTGCCACCAGAAAAAGACAGACAGAGTCTTGGTGTAGGACAAAGCCCTTGGTAATGCCCGTGACATCTGCTGGGGTGTGGTTATGTGGACTATCGCCAGAATGAAAGTCTTACCCTCACTTGACCAAGAAAAACACACAAAGTCCAGAGGGTATAAGCCATTTACTTGTGCTTCGTTTGACCACCTTTCTGTCCGTATCGAACTCCTATTACTAGATGCCTGGGAGACTCTTTTCTCTCTGGTCCCCTTCCTTCTTGTCCTCTTCCCACCCTGAGACCCTCTTGGTCTTTTCAGGCTCTTGCTTCTCCCCACAGAGTCCCAGCTCCACCCTGAAGGGCTTCATCATAGGCCAACCCTGGACACTGCATGTCCTGCCAAGTCTTCCAAGTAAAACCTCCGTATGACCGAAAACCCTTGGTTTGTCATTATCTATAGCCTCTTAAAGGAGAACCCGGGGGTGTCATTATCCTAACAAAGTGCCTCTTTTTCAGCCTTACCAAAGACCTTGACTCAGGAAGAAGTGAGTGTGGGAAGAAGAGAATGGGGGAGCAGGGAAGGAACCCCATCCCATCTCATAGAGCTCAGGAAGATCACCTTCTCCCATGATGGGTGGGGTGGGGTGGTGGTGATGTTGTCAGCCTAGAAGGAGTGAATTGCTTGGGATCTAGCTGCACCCTGGAGTATAATTTCAAACCAGGCAGCCGAAGCCTGATTCTGCTACTAAAAAGCACCTGCTCTCATCAGCATGCAGACCCTGATGGAAAGAGGCACTAATTTACAAGAAGGGTGCCAAGTAGCAGACATGTGTCAATACAGGACTTTCAACTCAGGTGAGGAAATAAATCTCCTTTTGGAATTAATGTCATGATTGACTTTAGAGCATATGAACTTGTTGTGCAGTTGATCTCTGAGTAAAGTGAGCGTGTGACCAACAGGTACAGCGTGTGTCTCCCTCCTATTTTGTTCACTGCCTCCTCTTCCCCGTTTCACCGTCCTCTTCTTCCCCTCTGCCGGGGAAGTCTGGCCTGAACCAGGGAGAGCCAATCTGTTTTTCTTTTTGATGACACCCTGGAGGAAAGATACGCTAAAACAACTTTGACTTCTCAGCCACTGTTTTAACTGTTGTTGTAGCCATAAGGTTATGTCGTAGGTCTGACTTGCATCCCTCATGCTATACTCTGGGCCTGTTTCTGTTAGTTCAGATCATTGTGGAGAGGAACAGCAACAGGCTCTGAAAAGTAAAGACTATATGGTCTGTGCATCCTCAGACAGCTCCCCTGACAATTACATCATCACCACATGCCTCCTACTTGTGCCTTTGTTTGCTTCCACCACAATACTTCCCACTTCCCTTCTTCGTCTTTCTTACCTTGTTTTTTTTTAAAGAGATGGGGTCTTGCTCTGTTGCCCAGGCTGGAGTACAATGGTGCAATCACAGCTCACAGCAGCCTGGAACTCCTGGGCTCCACTGATCCTCCTGCCTCAGCCTCCTGAGTAGCTAGGGTTAGAAGTGCACACTCCCACACCCAGCCTCCCTTCTTAATTAGACCTGCAGGTGGTGACAGGTTGTGGAAACTTAGACCCTGGGACCCTGCTGATGGAAAAAGGGTGGAAGCTGAAATGACAAGCACACTGCTAAGTTTTAAGAGGCTGCATGCTCTGGCTTTGAAGCTTGGTCTGATTTATTTATGGGTTGGCCTCTGTCATCCAGAGTACAGCATTATATCAGCCAGCGTGCTGAAGGTGCCCCCAGTGGTTTATGGCTGTGATAATGGAGTTGTTATGGGCCCTAGTGAGCTGGAATTTATCAAGGCTCAGGTTCTTCTCTGTGTAGCAGGCTCTGAGATGTCACTTAACCTTTGTTAATAACAGCAATAATAACAATAACAATAATAATAATAATAAAAATAGCTCATGCCTGCTAAGCCTTTACTAGGTGCTGGGCACATATGTTAACACTTAATGTACATTATTTCATGCTTCTTAAATAGTCTTGTAAGGTAGACATTATTTTATCACCAATTTACAAAGGTGCAGTGTACAGCTGTGTTGAATTAAGCAGTGTTCCCAAGGCCATGTAGTTGGTAGGATTCGAGCTGGGAATTGAAACCCAGAGAGTCTGAATCCAGAGCCCAGATGCTCATTGCTCTCTCAGCAGCCACAGGAAGAAGAGGACTCTTTCATTCTGACATTGACATTGAGGAGCTTCATATTCTTGGCAGACTCTGATGTGTGTGTGTGTGTGCATGTGTGTATGTGTTTGCGTGAGTGATTGCAGTCAGTACAGGAGCACCGTGGGCTGTCCCAGTTGACGATGCTGGGCACTGATGCACCTTGGCCTTTGCCTGCCCAGTCCCACTCCCTTGTTCTCTAGTGTGGGTTTCTGCAGTTCATTGGAGGGAGAGGCCAGGGATAGAAAACCCAAGGTCATTCCCCAACCCCACTCCATGGTACATTCTTCCCTGGTGCTAATCCCAGCCTCCTGTCAGTTTCTCATATGCAGGCTCAATCAGCACTTCCCTGGGGACCATGCTCTACAGCACACAGAGGGCTTTAATGCGCACACCTCGTTTAGACCCCAGAGCGTGCTGTGAGGAAGAATGGCTCAGATAGGAGAGGCAGAGAGCATGACTAATAAAAATAAGGCAAGGGATTAAGAGACTTGAAGGTTCCCAGGACAAGCTATTGTCAAATTGGTGGATGTTAATGCAGCTAAAGGAAGAAGGAGTTCAACAGAAGGGGAACTGGGAAAATGAATTATGGCACATACTTGTAATGGGCTATCATGCAACCATTAAATTAATGATTAAGAAGATAAGATGGCAGCATGAGAAGTTGTTTGCCAGCTGGGTGCGGTGGTTCACGCCTGTAATCCCAGCACTTTGGTAGGCTGAGGCGGGTGGATCACTTGAGGTCAGGAGTTCAAGACCAGCCTGACCAACACGGTGAAACCCTGTCTTTACTATAAATACAAAAATTAGCTGGGTGTGGAGGTGCACGTCTATAATCCCAGCCACTCAGGAGGCTGAGGCAGGAGAATTGCTTGAACCTGGGAGGTGCAGGTTGCAGTGAGCTGAGATCACGCCACTGCAATCCAGCCTGGGCAACAGAGTAAGACTTTGTCTCAAAAAAAAAAAAAAAAAAAAAGGAAAGAAAAAAAAAGGAAAAAAGGAAAGAAATTGTTTGCCATATATTATTTAGTGAAGAAAAAGGTGACCAGGAAGCATATACAAGACAATGCCAGTCTTATAAAAGCATATATGTGTATGTGTATATATATATATGCATGTATGTACATACTTATGTGTATATATACTACCATGTATAGAAAAAACGTTGAATGTCTGTATTCCAAAATATTGACCAAGTCTTCAGTCAATTATGTTAAGGTGGTGGATTATGGCTGATTTATAATTATTTCCTTTAGTGTAGTTTTGAAGTTTCCTAAAATGAACTTGTATTTGAAATAAGATAAACCCTTATTAAAGAAAGAAAGAAAGAATGAGCCATTAAAAGGGAGGTATTGAGCCATCAAGTTATGCCCTAGGTCTGACTTGCATCTCTTGTGCTGCACTCTGGGCCTGTCTCTATTAGTCCAGATCTCCGTGGAGAGGAACAGCAATAGGTCTGAAAAGCAGAGACTGTATATCTGTTCATCTTCAGATACCTCCACCACCAATGACCAATTTTCCTTCCTAGGAAAATGGGGAGCCAGAGAGAGAACAGAAAGGTGCAGTGTACAGCAATGTCCTGGTCACTGAGACCTGAATTTGGGGCCATGAGGATTCCAGGCCCTGTTATGTCCGGAGATGGATCATGAGCTGGGCCTCACCTTGGCTTCCCATTTCCCCTGGCTGATTTCACAACCACTGGGATTTTAATTTGACCTTTGTGTGCCCTGATATTGGGAAGGGGTGTGCACTGATTTAGGGACTGGAACATTCTAGTTACAAAAAATGAGGAATGGGATCCCCCATGAGAAACAGACACTTTGGCATTCTGAATTATAATAAGTCTTCTATGAACTTGGTTAATGGGGGTTTGTCCAAGAGAGACAGGTCAATTAACCCTTCACCTTGCAAGCTGAGGACCAGACCTGGGGAAGTGGTGGTGAGGTTGAGGGCCTCTCTGGCCAGAGCTGGTCAGCTAGCTTTTCCCTGGCAGTAGCTCTCCTTGGGGAACAGTGTGATATACTGGAAGGGGGTTGAACTTGAAACCAGGTGGATCCATGTCAAATCCTAGCTCTACCTTTTTTTGTTGTTGTTGTTAGCAATGTGACATTGATATGGTTTGGCTCTGCGTTCCCACCCACCCAAATCTCACCTTGAATTGTAACACTCCCCATGTGTTGTGGGAGGGACCTGGTGGGAGGTAATTGAATCATGGGGGCAGGTTTCTCTCCTGCTGTTCTGGTGATAGTGAACAGGTCTCATGAGATCTGATGGTTTTATAAAGAGGGGATCCTCTGGACACGCTCTTGCCTGCCGCTATCTAAGACATGGCTCTGCTCTTCCTTTGTCTTCCGTCGTGATTGTGATACCTCCCCAGCCATGTGGAGGGTTAAACCTTTTTCCTTTATAAATTACCCAGTCTTGGGTATGTCTTTATTAGCAGCGTGAGAACAGACTAATACGGACCTTGTTTACTTTACCTCTCTGAAACCTGCCTTTCTCATCTGAAAAGTGGATGTGATAATACATCATGGGGTTCCTCTGGGGATTAGATGAAATATGGAGTAGAAAGTCCCTGGCACATGGTTGGCATGTAACAGTAGTCAGTTGTTTTGTTTGCAACATAGGGATGGCAGGAATAACTGATAACAATATCCCTATTATTCCTGAACTCGGGTCCAGGGAGATTCTCTGGTCTTTGCTCATGGTGACACAGTAAAAGAAGACCAGGGATCGGGTCTTCTCCTTTCTGGCTGTGGTTTCCACTCCAATATGGCTTTGGGTCTTTCTAGGGCAGGGTTGGCCAACGGTGGCCCACAGGCTGAATCTGGCCCACTGCCTGTTTTTGGAAGTAAAGTTTTATTGGGAAACAGCCATGCTCATTCCTTTACGTATTATCTATGGCTTAACAACAGAGTTGAGGAGTTGTGGCAGTCTGCACGGCCCACAAAGCCTACAATATCTTATTTCTGGATCTTTACAGAAAAAGTTTATTGATTCTTGTCATAGAACATCATTGACTTCTAAGGTGGGAGGAATTTCAAAATGAGGAATCACAGAATCAGAAAAGTGAGGAACCCCCGAGAGATTAAGGCAGAGAATTTGTGAGAAAACACTACTTTCCACAGAAAGGAGTGAGGGGGAATGAAGGGAGAATACAGACCTTCCAGAGACCTGGCAATAGCAGCCAGGAAATATTAGGAAATGGATACATCTTCTTCTTTTAATTACTCTGTCTCTGTGGGGGATGCAAAACCTTTTGCAGAGATTGTAGGAAAATATGTGTTGAAAGTCTGGAAAAAGACCAGGTCTTGAGATGGTCCTTCTGAAAGCCTGGCTGATGACAGGGATCTCCTCTACTGTTTATCTTCCCTGCCTCTAGGCTCTGACTTCAAGACCCAAAACTTGATGTTTCTTGGAAATTCATCATCTCTACAACCAATGGGTCCCCAAGCCTTGTTCACTCAGACTCCTTAAATACATCTCCAGTCTGTCCCTTACTCTCTATTCCCGCTGCCACCATTCTAGTTCATGCCTCATCATCTCTCACTAGGATTTCTGTAATAACATCTGCCTGTCCACCCATCCATCTCTCCATCCCCCCAGCTGCACTGAGGACCTGCACTGGGCTAAGCCCTGGGGCAATGCTGGGCATGATACACTCTTTGCCTTCAAGGCCTCACTAACTAATGGTCTTTAATAACTGAATTTCCACTTTCAGCCCCACTTCCACCCAGGTTCTCCTTCCTCCTTGCAGGGTGATCTTTCAAAAGCACACCTTTGATTTTGCTATTGTCCTAGTCAAAACCTTTAATAACTTCCCATTGATTATAGGACAAGGCCCAAAGTCCTTAGTGAGGCATTTATGCTCCTTTGCAAATTGATTCCTGAATACCTTTCCAGCCTTTTCTCACACAAATCTAAATTTTAGTGAACAACTCCTAGTTATTGTTTAAGCTCAAGATAAGGTTTTATACTGTATTAAGGTAAGTAATGCTAGGCTCTGCTGAGGTAACAAATACACTGTGAAATATCAGCGCCTTAACACAATAAAACTTTATATACTGCTTTTCCTCAGTCTAATGTGACGTTCCTGGTTTGGCAGCTTTCCTGGGCAGCTCTCCTCCAAGCAATAACTCAGGGATCCAGGCTTCTTCCATCTCTACAAGTGATTTTAAGTTCACCCTGGAGTCATCCAGCCAGGAGATGAGAGGATAAAGTGTATGGGTGAGGCCAGGCACAGTGACTCATGCCTGTAATCCCAGCAGTTTGGGAGGCTGAGGTGGGCAGATCATTTGAGGTCAGGAGTTTGAGATCAGCCTGGGCAACATGGCAAAACTCTGTATTTACTAAAACTATAAAAATTAGCTGGGCATGCTGGCACATACCTGAAATCCTGGGTACTCAGGTGGCTGAAGCACAAGAATCGCTTGAACTTGGGAGGCAGAGGTTGCAGTGAGCTGAGCTTACACCACTGCACTCCATCCTGGATGGCAGAGGGAGACTGTCTCAAAAAGAAAAAAAAAAGAAAAAAGGGTATGGATGGATTCTTAGGAAGTTTTAGGAGCCAGATCTTATATCACTCTGTTCTGATTTTATTGGCTGGAACTGAATTGTGTGACCCTGATAGTGCCAAGAGGACAAAGAAATGGGTTTGATGGACAAATAGCATTATTTCTGTAGCTCAAATCTTTTTTTTTTTTTTTTTCTTTTTTGAGACAGAGTCTCACTCTGTAGCCCAAACTGAAGTCCAGTGGCATGATCTCGGCTCATTGCAACCTCCAACTCTGGGGCTCAAGTGTTTCTCATGCCTCAGCCTCCTGAGTAGCTGGTACCACAGGCATGCACCACCACACCCGGCTAATTTTGTATTTTTAGTAGAGATGGGATTTCACCATGTTGATCAGGCTGGTCTTGAACTCTCAACCTCAGGTGATCTGCCCGCCTCTGCCTTCCAAAGTGCTGGGATTACAGGGGTGAGCCACCGCGCCTGGCCTAGCTCAAATCTTAATGCGTTTGTCCTTGCTATTTTCTCTAAACTCTTCTTCCCTAAACGAAACTAAAAATTTAAGCCTAAATTCTTCTTCCCCTGTTTCTCTGGGTGGGTAAATATTTCCTTATCTTTCCAGATCCAGTCTAAACATCACCAGAAAATGTCTCCTAGCTCTGATGGCAAACTTTTTTTTACATTTGTTTTATTATTAAAGATTTAGAGTCACAATAAATACAAGCAGTAAGTTCCTCCATCCTCCAAAGCCCCCGCAAATACCCTGCAAAAGTGTAACCATTGATTACACTTTCTTTGTTAAGGATTGTAAAATTACTGGCTGTAAACAGCTCAGCCCAAGTTCTTTAGGCTAACATCATGTGCGGCATAACTTGGCATCAAAGAGAAACGCTAGGGTAGAGCAGCAAGGACAATCCTTTCCCTTATGGGCACCCCTGGGATGAGACTATTTCTATAGTAAACTCCCCCTGTGGAGAGGTGCGGTGGCTCACGCCTGTAATCCCAGCACTTTGGGAAGCAGAGGTGGGCGGATCACAAGGTCAAGAGATAGAGATCATCCTGGCTAACACGGTGAAACCCTGTCTCTACCAAAAATACAAAAAATTAGCCGGGCGTGGTGGCGGGTGCCTGTAGTCGCAGCTACTTGGGAGGCTGAGGCAGGAGAATTGCTTGAACCCGGGAGGCAGGGGTTGCACCACTGCACTGCAGCCTGGGCAACAGAGCAAGACTCCGTCTCAAACAAACAAACAAAAAACCAAACCAAACCAAACCAAAACAAAACACCCCCTTTGTCTTCCTGTCCATTTGAGCTCCCTAAATGCATAACTCTTATGATCCTCACACAAACCCTATAGAGGTAGATACTATAATTATCCCCAATGCAAAGATGAGGAACCTGAGGCTTATGCAGTAAAGCAACTGTTCAGGGGTTTTATTATTACATCACAGCCCAATTGTACAAATTTGTTTTCTGGTCTGTTATTCCTATGGAACCATGACATCCTCACAGGCAGGAGCCTGGTTTTATTCATTGTCTATGCCCCCAGTGTGACATGTCTTCAGGAACTATTATTATATGAAGAAATGTTGCCATTCAATATGTTGATGTGCTTATTAATCAGTGAGTTTATTTCATACTAGTATGTAACAGGCTATACTCAACAAATATTTATTCCATGGTTGATTTAAGGGCTGAATCATCAGCCAGTGATGGATGGCTCAGTTTTTTTTTTTTTTTTTTGAGGCAGGGTCTTGCTCTATTACCCAGGCTGAATTGCAGTGGTGTGATCTCAACTCACTGCAACCTCTGCCTTTTGGGTCCCAGCAGTCCTCCCATCTCAGCCCCCCAGGTAGCTGGGACCCCCAGCCATGAACCATCATGCCTGGCTAATTTTTGTATTTTTTGTAGAGACGGGATTTTGTTATGTTGCCCAGGATGGTCTCAAGCTCCTGAGCTCAAGTGATTCGCCTGCCTTGACCTCCTAAAGTGCTGGGATTACAGGTGTAAGCCACTGTGTCAGGCCTGGATGGCTCATTCTTTTAGAAGGGGTACATGACCAACTGGACACCACAGTGGTGTCTGCAGGTGCTACAGCAGAAATCTGCTTCTGATGCAGCACTTGTCTTACAAGCTGTTCTTTCTTGCTCATCGAGGGCTTTGTGTGATACTCTTCAAACAGCTGGGCTGCATTGTGATCTGTCATGTACCAAGTTCAGACATATTTGCTCCTTATCCCAAGACTTGAGATAGATCAGATGTCATAGGCCTTTAGTGTGACCTACAGGAAAGCTTTGATTCCAGCATTTAGTAGGGTGGCCATTTTTGGCTCAGGGAACTAGCAGTGCAATTAAACAGATCCAAATGAACTAAGCTTGAATGAGGTGTTGATGGTGTGGAATTGAAGGAGGCAAGGAGGGTTCACGCATTGTAAATGCTCATCATCTAGGGCTGGAGGAGGAGACGAATGGTCAATAATAACTACCTGATAAGGTTGCTGTGAAGAGAAAATGAGATAATGTGGGTGAAGCATATAGCACAGTGATGGACACATTAGTAAGTGCTTAATTAGTATTAGCTGTTATATTATTATGAACGCAATACAGTATGATGAGTGTTATCTGGGTGATATGAACAAAATAATATAGGAGCCCAGAGTGTCCCATTGTACTTGGAGGATTCAGGGAGATATTCATAGAGGAAGTGAGATTTGAACAAGACTTCAGTGGATAAGTAGGAATGCTCTGGATAGATAAGACAATGGTGAGGCTGGGAATGGGTATTAGAGGTAGAGGAAAGTAGAGGTATGAAAAATTTTATCTCTGAGAATAATAGGTGGCTTTGGTGAAAAGTGTGGAGGGTACTATGGAAGAAAGGTAAGGAAATGTAAAAGGTGGTGTGGTAGGCAGAATATGCTTCCCGCCCTCCAAATGTCCACATCCTAATGCCTGGTACCTGTGAAGATGTTACCTTACATGCAAAGAGAAATTAACGTTGCAGATGGGATTAAGGTTGCCAATAAGCTGATCTTAAAATGGGGAGATTATCCTGGATTATCCAGCAGGCCTCAATGTAGTCACAAATGTCCTTGAAAATAGAAGAAGGATGCAGAGGAAGGAGTCAGAATAATGCAAGGTGAGAAAGGCTCAACTCACTCTGAATTTAACTGGCTTTGAAGATGGAGAAAAGAGCCATAAGCCAAGGAGTGTGGGTGACCTCCAGAAACACTAGAGGCAAGGCAAGGGATTCTCCCACAGAGCCTTCAGAAAGGAGCACAATCCTGCCTTGGATTTTAGCTCAGTGAGACTTGTGTTGGACTTCCAACCTCCAGAAGTATAAGAGAATACATTTATGTTGTTGAAGGCACCAAGATTGTGGTCATTTTTGCAGCAGCAATAGAAACCTAATACAGACTGGGAAGAGAGGATGTGGGGGAGGAGTCTGAAGTGGGCAGAACCAGGCTATGAAAAGCTCGTAGGTTACATTCTTTTTTCCTACAGGGCAGAGATTCCAAAAAAGTGTTCTGTCCTTTGATATATTCTGCAGAAATAGGGTTTAAAGATGAAATCACTTTGGGTATCACTGAATACTCTTGTCCCCATTTGAAGATTCATAATGAACATTAATAATTCAAAAACCCCAAGAAATCATGCAACAACGAGACCTGTTTAACTTTGTCTATCAAGCATTTCCCAAAGTTATTTGATCATCAAGTTTCCTTTTTGTTTTTCTTCACCTAAGACAGGTTAACAGCTCAAAGCACTTTACAAAATTCTGCTATAGGTGATGGGAATGCATCAGAGTTTTAATTAAAAAAAAAGTTTATTTTTTCAGTTGAAAAGGTAGTATAACCTTATTATGAAAAATAGACAAAAGAGAAAAATCTATGGTGAAGTTTATCACCTCAATCCAACTACTAGTTGGTGTATTTTTATGTCTATCTTTTACACATATCTATTCTTTTGCATATTTTTAGTGTATCTATATATCTTCTATGCCTTTTACTTTTTATATCATAGAATTTTGGAAACTTTAAGTAGTATTTATAGTCATCATAAATGTAATTTTTTAGTCAAGGAAGGAAGATAATGTGATCAGATTGTGGTAATATCACCATGAAGATGGAGTGAGGAGGGTGGGGAAGATGAGTTAGGGAGCTATTGATAGAATCCAGACAAGATAAAATGAAGATCTGAATCAAGGGAATAGCAGTTGTGATAGATAGGAAGAATTGACAAAGACACCTCATGGGGGGAGGGAAAGTCGAAGTCAAGGGTAGTGTGACTTCTAGTTTGAACGACGTTAGGAATGGACATGCTATCACCACAGATAGAGGACAAACGACAAAGAGCAATTTTTTAACAATTGTGGGTAGGTGGAATAAGTTTCATTTTAGATGTAGTCAGCTTGGGGTGCTAGTGGGACTCAGGCAGGTCTGTGAATGGCATTTGTGTGAGAGCCTGGGCTGCTGATATGGGTTTAGGCATTATGAATATTTGGATGGATAAGTTTGAATGGGCATTAATTGATACCAAGAAGTGATTCTGAGAGGCCAGGAAGAGAACACGACCGAAAGTAAAGAAGTGGACTCTGGGGGAATGCATTTATTTAAGGCTTTGATAGAGGAATTGGAGTCAGTGAAAAGATAGAGGAGAAATAATCAGAGAAATAGAATAACCAGAGGTACAGGAGGTAGAGAGAGCTGTCACAAAAACCAAGGGAGCACAGAATTTTAACAAGGCATTAGTGGCTAATATTAACAAATGCTACAAAGATGTCAATTTGAATGAATGCTGGAATGAGGAAGCCACCGGACGTGATATGTGGTTGCCAGTGACTTGTGAGAATAGTTATAATGGAGTGAGGCGGTCAGACCCAGGCTACATTGGGCTGAAGCATCAAAATGCTATGAAAGGCCTTCATGCTAAATACAATCACCTATAATTTTTAATAATTTTTTTTTGAGACAGGGTCTTACTCTGTCACCCAGGCTGGATGACAGAGTAGCAGGATCATGCCTCCTCAGCCTCCTAGGCTCAAGCAACCCTCCCACCTTAGCTTCCTGAGTAGCTGGGACCACAGATGCATGCCATCATGCCTGGCTAATTTTTTGTGCTTTTGGTACAGACTGGGCTTGCCATGTTGCCCAGGCTTGTCTCAAACTCCTGAGCTCAAGTGATCCACCCACTTCAGCCTCCCAAAGTGCTGGGATTAGAGGAGTGAGCCACCATGCCTGGCCTTAATTTTTAATAATTAATGAATATCTTACTTTTGAAAATAAGAGAAATCACCAAGAGGAAGAACAAAGCCAAATAAAAATTTTTCATAAATCAGGGAGTTAAACACAGATCAGGAAGGAGTAGGAACTGTGAGCAATAAGCAAACTCAAACAGGGGGACTTCTTGACAGGCAAATATAATATCAACTCTGCAAATGGGAGATTAGATCTTGAAACCTTGGCAAAGGAGAGGAGCTGAAAGGGTCAAGACCCAGTCAGTAGGGTCCCTTGAATTGGACAGGAGTAAACATGTCCTGCCTAAAGGAATAGGCAGTTTAGGCCCTCAGAATTCCTAAGATTAAGTTCTATAAAATATAAGCCTACAGTAAAAATATTACCATACAAGGAAACAAACCACTATAAATGTGAATTAGTAGAATAGAAATAAGAGATTTAGATCTCCAAGGACTTCAAATATTGTAAATATTGGATATAAAATATAAAGCAACTAAATATGAAATGTCTAAAAATACAAAAGATGAAATGAACTGTGAGCAAGAAACAAGAAGTCATAAAAATGTCAGGCAGATTTTAAAAGGTGGAAAATAGACATTTTAGACATAAAAATGTAATTGTTGAAATTAAAACCTCAATGAATGTGTTAAACAATAGACAAGAGGAAGATGAAGAGAGAATTAGTGAACTGGAATATAGGTCTAAAAAATTATAAATAATGAAGCATGAAGAGATAAATAATTGAGAAATAGTAAAGAGAGACAAGAGACATTGAGAATCACATGACAATGTGTCACATATGTCTTATCAGGATCACAGAAGGAGATAACAAAGAAAATGGGGGAGAGGAAATATTTGAAGAAATAATTTCTGTAACTGATAAAAGTTATTCTTAATCAGGAAGCAAAACAAATCTCATTCAGGATAAATAAAAATAAATCTATTCTAGACCTATTATAGTGAAATTGCAGAGCCCCTAAATGAAGATAAATCTTGAAAGCAACTAGAGAAAAAGGACAGATCATGAACAAAGAAGCAGCTATTAGACTGATGGTGGTCTTTCTAACAACAACAAACGATAGAAGACAATGGAATAATATCTTCAAAATGCCAAAGGAAAATTACCAACAATTTAGAATTAACTATACAGTAATAATGAGACTACAAAATAAAATTTCAGATTAACAAAAGCCAAGAATTTATCACCAGCAGACGTTCACTAAGGAAACTTCTGAAGAATTGGACTTCAGAAGGAAAATGATCCAGGAAAAATATCTGAGATGTAAGAAGAAATGGTGAATGAATAAATCAGAAAACATGTCGGTAAATGTAAATAAGCATTATCTGTTTATAATGATGAACGGTGATGAAGATGATGATGATAAGGTAAAATTTGCGAGAAAACAAAAAGGACAGAGCTAAAATGCTAGATGATAAGAACACTTATATTGGGAGACAGTGATTGAAAATGAAGTAGTCTAAGGCCCTTGTCTTATTGAAGTGTGGATGGATTTAAGATACTGAATAATTTAGACTTTGTTATGCTAAATATTTCTGGTAAAATTTTAAGGGTAGCTACTAAAATAATAATTTTTTTTTTTTGAGATAGAGTCTCATCTGTCACCCAGGCTGGAGTGCAGTGGCACAATCTCGGCTCACTGCAATCTCTAACTCTTGGCTCAAGTGATCCTCCCACCTCAGCCTCCCAAATGGCTAGGATTACAGGTGTGCGCCACCATGCCTGGCAAATTTTTTGTATTTTTAGTAGAGACAGGGTTTCATCATTTGATCATGCTGGTCTGGAACTCTTGACCTCAAGAGCCTGTCTCAGCCTCCCAAAGTGCTGGGGTTATAGATGTGAACCACTGCACCTGGCCTAAATTTTAAACAAATAGAGGAGAAATGAAACATATTGTGAAATGTTAGAAAATTAGAGGTCTGATAGCTTTACTATAATGAATAGACAAGAAAGACTTGCAATTAATGTAATGTTTGTGAGTAATTGGTGTTCCTGAAAATGTTAGTTTTAAATTATTTGAAGAGCATGTGGTAAAATTCTTGCTTTTCCTACTCAGCATTCATTTCCTCTTTTTCTAATAACAAAAACGCAATCTCTGTCAGCTCCTGACAGTGTAGTACAAGAAAAGGAGGAAGCAAAGAAAAAGTAAACTAAAATAAATAGAAAGCACAAAGTAAGAAGGCAGAAACCCAGTCCACGTATATCAACAACAATAAATGTGAATGAATTAAACTCATCAACTATTGATACTTTGCCAGATCGGATGAAAAAGAGTGAATGGTATGTGAGGATGTGACAGATAGTACATCATTTTTTAGGAAATTTGGCTGTGGACGGGACAATCAAGACAGAATAGTTCCAGGGGTCAGAAAGAGCTTTGAGGGAGACGTTATTAGAATTAGCAATATTTGAATATCAAGTACTTCCAAAGTCATGTGATGCATTAAGAGTGAGGGGAAGGCTTTATTTGACTGCCCCAAATGGTAAGCACTGCCTTCCAGTGCTTAGTGTATAATTTCTAGAATTTAAGAATCACTTGATAGTAGTGAGATTGAGATGGAAAAAAGGGATGGTTGTAAAAGGGTCTTTGCTTTTTTTTTTTTTTTTCCTGAGATAAGAGTCTCACTCTGTCACCCAGGCTGGAGTGCAGTGGCATGATCTCAGCTCACTGCAACCTCTGCCTCCTGGGCTCAAGCGATTCTTGTGCCTCAGCCTCTTGAGTAGCTGGGATTACAGGTGCACACCACCACACTTAGCTAATTTTTGTATTTTTAGTAGAGAGTGGGTTTCACCATGTTGGCCAGGCTTGTCTTGAACTTCTAACCTCAAGTGATCTGCCCACCTCGGCCTCCCAAAGTGCTGGGATTACAGACGTGAGCCATTGTGCCTGGCTGTGAAAGGGTCTTTGAAACAGAGAGGACAGATCTAGGGAGATCTTGCAGAAGTACATTACCTACTTAGGATGCATTAAGCACCCAATGGCATTACTACATACTGTTTTTCTGCAGTGGAGGTGAAAGTATTATATATCTTGCAGATATAATAAATGATTTGAAGGCAGCATGGTGTAGTGGAAGGACTTCTGAATTTGAGTTAGAACTTTGTTCTGGATCCTAGCTCCATGACTGTGTGGCTGTGAAGTTAGACACCTTTTTTTTTTTTTTTCCAGCTATCTGGCACTTAACAATTCTTTACTGGGAAACAAGAGCATTGGATATAATCTCTACAATACCTCCTACTGTTCACCTTTTCTGACGGACTGGATTCCCTCAGAAGTCTCAGGGAAATGAAGTCATCCCGATTAAATGAGGTTCATTCTTTCCTCTACCCCAACTCCATAGTTTGCCCTGGAAGTGGAATGAAGCATCGCATCCTAAGACAATGTGTTGGAATATCTGGGGCATTTGTTGAGCAAATCTCAAGACTGAGTAGTTTCTTAAGCAGCATTTACCAAAATGTACTTCAGGGGACACTAGTCCTTTGAGACAGTCTGTCAAGTAAGTTTGGGAATGCATTCCCTATCTCCTTTTAGTGATGTCCAGTGTACAGCAGCAAGTCAGAAACTGGTAACCTGGATCAAACAGGGTTATGATTGATTAGCACAAATCCTTCAGGAATGAGTGAACATTCATGGAGTCACTCATGAGGGACCTCCAAACCCACGTTGTGGGCAAGGAGAGAGGGAAAGTTCTTTCTTTACTTTTGCCCCTAAGCATAGCCATTACTCTCTGGAGGTAAGGCCCTTGTGAGTATTTTCCAGAAAATAAAAATCATTTGGTAGTGAGGATAGGGTCAGAAGATAGAATGGTGGCAAGCTGTGAGATGAGTCACCCAGCATAAGGCTGGGTTTACTAAGGGGGTTGAGCAAAATCCTGTTTCTCAGTAGCAGTGGTTATTGAATTTTTTGGAGCCAAACTTCTGCTAGATGCGTTTTGTGTGTGTGAGGCTGGAAAAATACTAAAGTTTAGGTTGAGTAGAAACATTGATTGAGGAGGGGTTGGGGGCAAGATTATCATCTCTTGGCCAACTTGCTCTTGTGGATTCAAGGAAATGTCATCTGAAAAGTCTTTCCCTGCTGTGGCCTCATCCAACCATCAGCACATTGCCAACAGGGTACCACGGTAACTGCCCACAACATGCCCCGATAACTGCCCACGGTGTGCCAAGCTCTGTGCTAGCTCTTGTGGAAGTCAAGTGACAAGTAAGACACAGACTTGCCACGAGGACCTCAGAATTCAGGAATTCTACGAAATCCAGGGAACAGAGTAAGAGCTTTGCCTGATATGTACCTTACCTATTAGACAGATGAGGTGGGGGCATGTAACATAACCTGGGAGTGTTGGGGAAGGTTTCTTGGGGGAGGTGACGCCTGAGCTGCGTTTTAAAGGTTGTGTAGGCATCAGCCAGATGAAGAGTGGTGGTAGATGAGCAAAGAGAGCCTTTTGGGACAGCTGAGGACAACAGCATTGGGGGCAAAACAGCAAGTGGGGGTCAAGAAGCTGTTCTGTGTTGCTGGAAGGAAACGTATGAGGTGTGGAGAGGTGCAAAGTAAGCCTGGAGAAGTAAGTAAGCCCCAGGTTATAAAGAATCTGAAGGCCATGCTAAGGAACTAGGGCTTCTTTAGCCTAAGATTTAGTTTTTTTGCAAAGTTTGATCCCCATAGTCTTTGCATTAGCATCATCTGAAATGCTTGTTAAAAAAAAATCAGGGTTTGCAGAATCAGAGCCTTTGAAGGAGGGACCCAGAAATCTGCATTTAAGGAAGCTCCCAGATGATTCTGGTGTACCCTGAAGTTGAGAACTGTTGTGGAAATAGACAAGAGTCACTGAAGAGTTTTAAGTGGTGATGTTGCTGAATCTGTGGTTTAGATAACTCTCCCTGGAGTTAAGTGTAGGGCAGATTAGAGAAAGGCAGGGAGACCACTTAGGAGTCTCTTGAAATAATCCTGGAGAGAGTTTAGTGCGATCTGACCACACTAGGGATAGTCAGGATGCAGAGATGCTGAAGTGGCCACAGAAGCAAGAGTACCCGAGAAAGCACTGCGATGGCAGCGTCTGAGAGTCACTAGCTAGAGGAAGCGTGTGCACACGATAACTACTATATGCACAGGTGCACCAAGGGAGCAAAGACCATTATCTTCAGGTATAAAAACAAAGATGTTCAATGTTCATGCAAAAGGCCAGAGACTTCTCTGGGTCTCTGGGCAAATTTTTAAGATCTCAAATTGCCCACATGCAGAATGGGGAGAATCAGAATGAGCTTAATACAAAAATTGGAAATGGGATCTGAGTTTTCTCCCCCCAACCCCAAACCCAGTCTTCTCTCAGGACTCTGCTATTAATAGTTAGGTGTTTAACATGCCAGATGTTTTTCTACACATGTACTCTCTCACTCTCTCTCTCTTTCTCTCTCTCTCTCTCTATATATATGCATATATATATGCATATATCTATATATATATATCCATAGAAATACATAGTTTTATTTCGCATGTGCTTATGTGTTCTTTTCCATGCGTGGAATACTGTAGATAAATTGCAACTGGCTTTTTTTCTTTTAACAATCTGCTTTGGAGAGTCTTACATGTTAGTTTTTGCAAACTGGAATCATTCTTTCAGACTACTTCATTGTTTTCCTTGGTAGAGAGGTGGCACGTTTCTATATCACCCTCAAGCTTTCTAAATCCAAATGCAGAACTGCTCCCCTTGCAGCAGGTGTGGACTCTGGGCACCCTCATCCTTCACTCCCCACATCTCTCACTGACACCAAAGCCAGGGTTTCTCTTCTTGTTCCTCAGCAACTTCATCTCACTGCGGTGAAATCTCTTCCTCTGGCAGCCAGCCAAGCCACATCTTTGAGAGGCTACCTGGCTGTATCTGGTGGGAACAAGAGAGCAGGCTACCTGTGGCCCTGAAGAAAGCCTTCATGGCAAAAGATGTAGGGACTCTGCCTGGTGCACACTGACTCGTGGAGTGCCCCACCAGGCACAGGACTTTCCTTATATAGATTATATTTCGTATGTTCTCAACCAAGCTGAGGATTCTTATTTCCATTTATTTATCGTTCACCTTTTTATAAGTTCAAGAGTCTGCTAATAGAAGATGCTGGAGAAACACTGGAAGAAAAAAAAAGTACTTGATAAAGAATTTCATGATTCGAAACACATTTATAATTTCAGCACTTGTAAGAGATGTGAAGGTTACAGCAGACTTGTCCCAACCACATCTCTTCATGCAGACATTGGCACAGGTTACTCGTAACAAGACCAGCCAAGGAGATGTTATTGGCTGAAAATAATTGGATGGTCTAAGTGAACCACGGAGAGAGGGTCGCTGAGACATTGCCGGCTTCTCCACCCACATGCTAATGGAAGAGTTGTGTGGAGTTTATTTAATTGAAGCAGTCAGAGTGGAAACTACTGAAAACCTGCTGTTTCTATTTATTCTCTGGGTTTCTATGGAGAGTTGAGTTCCAAGTAATGATACTTTTAAAGAGAAATATATGAGGCAAACAGTGCCCTGGTGGTCAGGGAGGAACGTGAGCTTGGTTGAAGTAGGTGACTATATTTGAGGGGTGATTTGGGGAGTGCTGTATGATTATTGGAAGGGGAAAAATGGGACTTATGTCCTCTCAAGTTTTATTAATAGTCATTGATATGGCTTGGCTGTGTCCCCTCCCAAATCTCATCCTGAATTGTAGCTCCCATAATTCCCATGTGTTGTGGGAGGGGCCTGGTTGGAAGCAATTGAATCATAGGGGAGGGTCTTTCCTGTACTGTTCTCATGAGAGTGAATAAGTCTCATGAGATCCAATGATTTTATAAAGGGGAGTTCCCCTGGCCATGCTCTTGCCTGCCACGATGTAAGATGTGACTTTGCTCCTCATTTGCCTTCCACCATGATTGTGAGGCCTCCCAACCATGTGGAACTGTGAGTCAATTAAACCTCTTTCCTTTACAAATTACCCAGTCTTGGTATGTCTTTATTAGCAGCGTGAGAACAGACCAATACAGTAATGATAATGATAAAATAGTAATAGTTCACACGTCTCTTTTTTGAGCACCTACTGTGTTCTACTCACAGTCTCACTTACTCTGCAGGCATTGATGAGGTGGGTAGAGCAGAATGGTTATCCTTATTTTACCAGTGAGGTTCAGGGAGGTTAAGTGAATTGCCTGAGGTTACACGGCTGATAAGGGACAGTGCCTACATTTGAAAATAGGTCATGTCATCCTACAATTTTTGCTTTTCACATCTCAGTTGTATGGCCACAGATATCGATATCCAAATTGAGGGAGAAGAAGGTGCGGAAGGGCAACAAATTGGCGAGAGAGGAATCAGATTTAATTGATCACAAGATTATCAGCCATTGTTTTAGACTCTAAGGCACTGATGGATACGTGTGCCAGAGTCTCACCATCAAAGAGTTCTTTCTAGGATCTTGCCGTATCTCACTCTCTCCCCGCATTTGATATCGTGAGCACCCTGGAAGATAATCGACGTGTTGTTCTCAGGGACCGTGGCTCAGGATTCTTCAGAGTTGTGCACTCTCTTTCTGAAGGGTCAGGAGGACACCAGAACCAACTGCAACTTGAAAGGGAGTATTTGCCCATCCTGGATCAGAGGGAGGCCCTCTATCGTGTGGTCTGAGACAGTGCAGCCAGGGTGAGACTTAACTGGGCAGGAGTGGAGACAAGGTCCTACCTGGGAAGGCTCAAGTCTGAAGAGGGAGGACACCCAGAGTAATGAGGTCACAAGGCTTTGTGATTTGCAGCAGGCTGGGATGTAGGGTAGTGGAACAGGCTGTTTGGAAGTTGGATAGTGGATGTGAAGCACCTACCTTTGGTAGTACTGGCTGCTGGGCATGGAGGCTGGGATTGCAGTCTTACAGGGCTGAGCAGGTGGGACAGGGCCCAGCATATTGCTTAAACATGGCATTAATTATGTCTGCTATTTGTATGGTGCTTTTCAATTTACAAAATGCTCCCACTTCAGCATGCAATATATTTGCTGCATTAAATGGAATAAAAGGGCATATCTGTTACAACTTATTGCTTGGAAGTTCACACGTATCCATGCATATTATGAAAAGTTTGAAAGAAGTCACCAAGTCTGAAGAGGTTTGGCATATGCCTCAACTTCAGCTTTTGGATTAGTTTATTAATTTGAAATGAAGTGGCAGCAGACATATTTCTGTGAGTATTCTGGGAGAAGTCTATGGTCCAGAGAATCATGGAGGAATATGCAAAGGTGTCTCACCCTCTTGGTGAGTAATAGTGAGCATGTTAGGCTGAGAATAACCTTTGAAGTAAAAGGGGGACATGAACATTCTGGCATAATCAATAGAGGGATAATCTCTATTACTGGTGGCTCCTCTCATCTCTCTATCTCCACCTGGTTCTTTCTTTTGTGACGCACTGAAGTGAAATTCCTTTTTTTGGGGCCACCCAGGCTCATTCTTCCTTCTTTTGGTGACAGCACCTAGAATTTCCTGTGGTCTACTCCTTCCTCATGCTTAAGGCCACAGGTGTTAGATGAAGATGGCTCCATTGCTGGCTTTGGGGGTGGATCCCATGGCCATGCCTGGCATGTCGGACCACTGAATTCCTCTAGCCACAGTGATTGGTTGAGGGGTGGGCAGGTGACTAGAATTTAGTGGATGCTGCAGGAAAGAGAGATACCCTCTTTCCACTGCCTGGGATCTTGACAGCTCGAGGATAGGAGGCTCTATTCAGCAATAGCCACCCTGTTGCCAGGAGGGGAGAACTTGCCTGAGAGTTGAACCGACAGGTATAGCAGAACCTAAAGAAGAAACCAGTTCTCGATGTCATCATTTGGGCCTCTGCATCAAAATTATGTCAGATTCTCAGCAGGAAACAGATGGAATACACAAAAGGACATAACTGAAGAAAGGCTGATGCCAGGAGTATTTGCAGAGGTGTGGAAGGAGGATTAGGGGAATGAGAAAGCACAGTGAATCACTCAGGGACTAGCAACAATGGGAAGCTATTAGTACCCATAGTCCTGAAGGGGTGAGGGAAGGGAACAGTGGCACCAGAGCCTGACAGGAGCTGAGCCATGGAAGGGGGTTGGTGGTGGTAGAGGAATGCGGCTGTTGGCAGACTGTGATGATGCAGGCAGGAAGTGGGAATGGGCTGGGGGAGGCAAATGCTCTGACCATACCCTCCTGGAGCCTTCTCATCTTCTGCTGGTACCTGCATCCACTGGACACAACAATCAAAGCCAGAGATTAAGGTCAGCCTTCCAAACACAGAACACAGCAGAGAAGGGCAGAGAAGGGATCTGGGGTGGGGGAGGTAAGTGAAAAAAAAAAACAAAACAAAACAGCACAAAGCTAACATCTGTTAGATTTGTCCATTGGGAAAACCAATAATCCTTCTTTTTGCCTAAGCCAGTTTTGGGTGCCTTTTCTATCATTTGTACTGTGAGAGTCCTAGGTGATATATAAATCTTATCAACTAGCTCTTATTGTAGTTATTGGTTATGTCTCAGCTTCCCTCCTATATGTGAGCTCTTTGAGGATCAGGACTGTCTTTTATGTTTCTGTATTTTCAGTACAGTGTCCGGCACATAGTAAGTGCTCAATAAATGTTTGCTAAAGTGTGTTGAGCTGACTTCCAGGCAGAAGGAATGGCTCACACAAAGACAAAAGGCATGTTATACCATGGCACTTAGCTGCAAGATGGGAAGCTGCATATATATATCCTGAGCTGCTTTGCCACTGCTGTGAAAGCAGAGAAGGCTTGAGTCCCTGGAAAAGGAATTTGAGTAAGTGCATGGGAAGATGGGAGGAAGCAGAGAGATGCCTGTGAGTGTTCCAGGCTGTGGACTTTGATGGGTCAAGATGAGATTTTTCAGGGACAATGAGACATTTGTTCAGCAAACAAACCTGGGGCAGAATCTCAGTGTTAAAAGCTCTGTTAGAAGTCATCTGATAGAATTCCCAACATGTGACATCATAGTGTGGGGTTGAGGTGGGAGGGCAGGACGGATGACTGTAAACCACCAACATAAAGCTGGTGATCCAGTGTAACATGCTAATACCTCGGGGGAAAGATAAATTGCAAGACATGGTGAAAAAATTCAGGGAAGGGTTCTAATTGGCCTGGCTGAGTCCAACGCCTATCCTTTCTACCAATCACAGGCCAGAGGGTCTCTTGCTTCTTTCTGTACCAGTTACTAGAAGAGGTGGGGGAAAGGTTGCTGGGAACACAGAAACTATGTGTTTTGATATTGCTAACCATTCCTGTCAGGCTGGAGCCAGTATCTGAATCTTGTTTTTCACAGATGGCATGCAAAGACAGCATACCAGAGGGATAGCTGGGGGTTCTCAGGGGCCATAAAATGCTACAGGCAAGAAAGATGTGCGCTTTCTTAAACAATTGGCTGAAAAAACAGAAGGAAGACAGTCAAACTTTGAATACATTCTGGGCTTTCCAGCTATTATGCCTTAAGGCAGTGGTTCTCAATGCATGTTCTGGGGAGCCCTGGGAGATTCTGAGATTTCTTTCAGAGGGTCCTCAAGGTCAAAACTATTTTCATAATAATATAAGACGTTATTTGTTTATGTTACTGTCATTGACTCACCGGTGTTCAGTGGAGGAGAATGAAATGTTCCAGGGGATGCTTGGCATGTGACGATGCTACAGACTGAATGCGGAAGCAGGCACAGGAACCCAACTCTTCCGGGAAACCAGCCATCAAAGAAGTCCACAAGGATGGTAAACAGTGCCACTCTTCTATTTTTTTTGAAAATAGTTACTTAGGCCAGGCGCAGTGGCTCATGCCTGTAATCCTAGCATTTTGGGAGGCCGAGGCGGGCAGATCACGAGGTCAGGGGATCGAGACTATCCTGGCTAACACGGTGAAACCCCGTCTCTGATAAAAATACAAAAAAATTACCCAGGTGTGGTGGTGGGCACCTGTAGTCCCAGCTACTCGGGAGGCTGAGGCAGGAGAATGGCATGAACCCGGGAGGTGGAGCTTGCAGTGAACCGAGATTGTGCCACTGCCCTCCAGCCTGAGCGACAGAGTGAGACTCTGTCTCAAAAAAAAAAAAAAAGAAAATAGTTACTTTACGTAAAAATAGATATTTATGTTAACATGCAATAAGTTTATTAGTTACTTTAATGGTGAATTAATGTGTACATTTGTAGAGATTTCTCAGTTTTAATTTCTGATATGGCAAGTATTGATAGATGTTACCTACATAATCAAGAGATCTTTGGGGTCCTTACTCATTTTTAAGACTGTGAAGGCATCCCGGGATTAAACAGTTTGAGAATCACTCACTGCCTTAGGGTAATGTTAAGTCCCTGGCAATGAACGGGGGAAGGGGATTTACCTTTTTTCTGCTTGTATCTTCGTTTGCAGTGGTCTGTTTTAATACTGAAGTTACATTGAATGAATGATAGTACTTGTCATCCTGTGAAGATAGCCCCATGGAGACAGGAGAATGTGCAGCGAGTAGTGGAAAGATCATGCATGAAATTTAGTCAGACAGTCCTGCCTTTAACTTAAAGTTCCCGTGGGCAAGTGATTGTGATCAAATTACTTACTATTTCTGAACTGCAATTTCTCATAGGTAAAATGTAGATGGTAACAGCTACCCAAGTGACTGAAATGTTGTGGAGATTAAATGAGGTGTTTGTGAAACCATCAAACCCGTTGCCAGGTACATAACAGGTGCCCATAAATATTAGCCTCCCTTCCTCCCTCTCAGGGTGCTCCAAGCTCAGTCCTTTTAGAGTCTCCAATAGGAATTCTTGTCTGAAGTGGTTCACAAACATAGTTCAGCCTGGTCTCTGGCCTTTCCCTGTCCCGTAAGTCTTTTGTCCCTAAAGTATCAGTTCTCTGGCTCATGGATCCCCTTTTTTTGCAACGTCAGAACCACTGAATTCCATTTCCTGGGTTTGCTTACTCTTGGTGGATATAGTGAAAGCACAGGGGAATTTTGTAGATAGATATACCATCAGTGGATTTTTTTTTTTACGAACACACCCTTCTTTTCTTTTGGGATCAGAAGTGGCTTGAAGGGGAGAGGAAAAGGCCCCAGTCAGAGAGTTACCTAGCAACTGTTGGAACTCAGGTGAAATCTGCTAATTAGATTGATGTGGAGTGTGGTCGGAGGGGAGTTGCCTAGCAACCAGCAGTCTCTTGGCCCTCACTGCAGATTTTGGTGGACAGCATCCACACTCCCTCGAGAAGGGCTTCCCCAAAGTTGCTTTGCACATGGAAATTTCCACCCAAATTTATCCATCCTGCTCTCTCTTTCTTTCTCTCTCTCTTTTTCTCCTCTTCCCCGCTTTTCCCTTTTCCTCTGGATCAATCAATAAACCAGGCAGCTAAAAGAAAGTTGAACTTTTTGGGGACACCACTGGGTCTAGTAGAAAGACCATGAGTTCTGGAGTCAAATAAATCTGGATTTCAAACCCATTCTGTCACTTATTGGCTCTATCAGTTAGATCAGTTACCTCATCTGAGAGTCAGTTTGTTCATCTATGAAATGGGAGATCATTGAGCCAAGGTCAGAAGGCTACTGTGAGGCTTACATTAGGTAAGACCCAGTGTGCCTGACATATAGCAACACTCACTAAACATTACTTCCTTCTGTCCACTCTCTTTGCACATTAGGTATTACAGACTCTGTATGGAATCAATCAGAAGAATTAATATATTAGAAATGCATGCCTAAAACATAAATGTTACAGAGGAATAGACTGTAGTTATTAGTACATAATATCATATTTTATATAAGTATATATAAACCACCTTTACCAGTTCTTCAAAACTAGACATTTAGACAATGGAAAAAGAGAATGAAATATGTTTGGACATTGGTGAAGTTTTGTTTTGTTTTGTTTTCATCCTGCCCATGGAAGGTGCTGTCAGATCATGAGTGTTTTTACATCAGAAACATAAGGATGCTGTGGTAGACTGAACAGTGGCTCCTCAAAGATGTTCACGTCCCAATCTCCAGAACCTGTGAACATGTTGCTTTACATGGCAGAGAGATTTTGCAGCCTCGATTAAATCAAGGGTCATGAGATGAGATTATCTTGGGTCCTTATTATAGGGTCTTTACAGGGAAAAGAAGGGGGCAGGAGAGGCAGGAGCAGATGACAGAAGCAGAGATCCAAGAAAAGGGAGATTTGAAGATGTTATGCTGTGGGTTCTGAAGAAGAAATGGTCACAAGTTAAGGAACACAGGTGGCCTCTGGAAGCTGGGATGTCAGGGATCCAATCACTCTTAGAGCCTCCAGAGTGAACATAGCCCAGCCAACGTCTTGATGTGTTAGCCCAGTGAGATCCATTTTGGACTTCTGATCTCTAGAACTGTAAGATAATAAGTGTGTGTTGTTTTTAAGCTACTAAATTTGTGACAGTCCAGGAGTTTCAGACTGGCTTGCCCAACATGGTGAAACCTGTCTCTACTAAACTACAAAAATCAGCCGGTTGAGGTGGCACGTGCCTGTCATCCCAGCTGCTCAGGAGGCTGAGGCAGGAGAATCACTTGAACCTGGGAGGCAGAGGTTGCAGTGAGCTGAGATAGTGTCACTGCACTCCAGCCTGAGTAACAGAGCAAGGTTCAAAAAACATAAAAAGAAAAAAGAAAAAAAACCCCAAAACCAAAACAAAAAACCCTCCAAAAATAGTGACAATCTCTCACAGCAGCAACAGGAAACCAATACAGATGACTTTGAGTGTTTGGTGGGGACTTAGACGTCTGGAAACTTGACCCCACTGTGCTCCTATGATGCCCTTGACTAGTTGAGGCAATGTTTTTCCACCTGTTCATTGAAGGGATTGGATTAAACTGGCATCTCTGTTGGGCCCCTTCCAGTATAGCCCTTGTATGGTCTATGCTCCAGGACCCTCCAGTGGAGACAGTTGGAGTGAGAAATGAAACAATGTTGCTAGGTTCTTTGGAGGGCTTGTGTTCATTCAACAAACTGGTATTTAATAGGAACCAGGTGCTGTGCTAATTGCTGGGAATATAAAGACAAATAACCTGCTTTTGCCCTTGCAGAAATCAGAGTCCAGTGGGAGAGGGAGTGAGAAGGGGTTACACTAGCGCGGGGCCACGGTTTCCAGGGTAGTGGGGGCAGGACTAAGGCTCCTGACTAGTGTGAAGGTGAAACTCCCCAGAAGTAAAGAATAAACAGTGCTTAGCAGGAAGGGAGATGAGTGAAGGTGATTTCCCAGGCAGAGCTTCTGCAAAGGCAGGAAGGCACAGGATGTGGGGTGTCTGGGTTACAGCAAGGAGGAAATCAGGCTGTTTGAGTGGGGGAGGGAGTAGTGAAGGCAGGCTGGGAGTCAGAACCTGGGGGGGCCTCATCAGCCGTTCTGAGGGCAGTGGGGAGCCCCTAAAAGGTTCTCCTTGGGGCATGGCAAAATGCCTTCATGTGCTGTGATTATTTTTCACTTTGATATTTTAAAGCTAGAGAGGCTTTGGGATATAGAGCCTTGCCAGCAAATTACTTACTATTATATTGGGGATATTAAATAATGCAAAGACTTAGAGAAAAATTTGTCAGAGTATTAACTCTGGAGTTAAACTACCTGGCCTTAAATCTTGGTTCTGTCACTTGTTAGCTGTACGACTTTGGGCAAACTGCTCAACCCCTTTAGGTGCCTCAGTTTCCTCACCTATAAAATGGGGATGGTTGTGGAATTACCTCAGAGAATTAAATGAATATAATAAAGTGCTTAGAACACTGCCGTAAATGTTCTGTAAGTCTTTGCTGTTATAATTTCTGATAAGACCACAAACATTAGGAATTTTTTCTGATATGAGCCTCAGTAGCACACTGTTTGGTGTGACGGAGGTGGTTCTCTTAGAGTATGTCCAAGGGAGCTTGTTACTGCATGTGGCCAGGTCACCAAGGTGAACCTTGTTAAAACTCCAATTCTTGTTCAACTCTGTCTGGCAGCAAAGACTCCAAGGAGACCATTAAGGTGACACTCTGGGGTATTTCAGGAATGTTCTCTGTATCTTGGTGTCCCCAGCTGAATAGGCCTGGCAGGGTTGCCCATAGCAAAACTTGCACGGAGGCCGAACTTCATCTTTGGTTTCCTCTGCTCTCCCTTGACAGGTTCTGCCAGGCTGTTTGACCTTAGGCAAGTCACTCTGCCTTTTGGAGGCTTAGCTTTCTTGCCCATGAACAGGGGCCAATGATAATACCAGTCTTTATCTAACTCAAGGAAGTGTTCATTCACTATATTAGTGGCCTATGGCTGCATCATTACACCAAAATGTAGTGACTTAAAATAACAAACATTTTGTTATCTCTCGGTTTCTGTTGGTCAGGAATCTGGGCACAGCCTAGCTGGGTACCTCTGGCTTTGGGTCTCTCATGAGATTTTAATCAAGCCGTGGGCCAAGATTGCAGTCATCTTAAGGCTCAACTTCAAGTTTACTCGCATACCCTTGGTTCCTATCTGCTGGGGCTGCCATAACAAAATACCACAGACTGGGTGGCTTACACCACAGGAATTTATTTTCTCACAGTTCTGGAACCTGGAAGTCCAAGATTAAGGGGCTGGCAGGGTTGGTGAATTCTGAGGCCTCTATCTTTGGCTTGCAGATGGCTGCCTTCTTGCTGTGTCCTCACGTGGTCTTTTCTCTGTGCTTGTGCATCCCTGGGATCTCTTCCCGTTCTTATAAGGACACCAGTTCTACTGGATTAGACCCCACCCTCATGTCCTCATTTAACCGTAATTACCTCTTTGAAGGCCCTATCTCCAAATGTAGTCACATTGGGGCCTAGGGCTCCAATGTATGAATTTTGGGGGAACACAACTTAGGTCACAGTAGTTTTTCACCACACAAGCCTCTCCATGAACTGCTGAGTGTTCTCATGACAGAGATGCTGGGAATGCATGGGAGAATCTGAAAGCACTCCGAAATGTCCTTGTATAACCCAATCTTGAAAAGGACCTTTATCATGTTGACTTCCATCACTTCTGCTGTATTCTATTTGTAAGAACAGAGTTGCTCAGTCCAGCTTGGACTTAAGGAGAGGAAATACCATAAGGGGATGGGTTCCATGAGGAGAGATCACTGGGGGCCATCCTAGAGGTCACCTATCACAGCCATGCATTCACTCAGTGCAGATTTACTGAGTGCCTGCTCTGTACCCCTGGTGATACAACAGCAAGTAAGACAGACACAGTTCTATATCTCCCAGAGCTTGCATTCTGGTAGGGGTGATAGGCTACATACCTACTGACAGAGCAGGAGCACCGTCATCTCAGATAAACACTGCCACTTTAAGTTCCAGCTCCCTTTCTAGCCTCATTCATTTCAAGGAAATAACTTCTAACAACAAGCAACAAGAAATAGCAGACAGTAAAACACAGGTAAGACAGCTTGGGCACAGAGGGAGGTGAGGGGAGAGTCTCTTGGGTAACTGCCAAACTTCACCCTCATATGGTGGGCCCCAGTGAAACAGTGGCCCTTAATAAGCACATTCCTTTCCCTTCAGGTGCACTAAGATAGGGAAGCTAAAAGTAGACTCAGGGGTATGTCTGCAGCTGCAGAAAGCTGTATGAGAACAGACACAAAACTCTCCTTTCCAGAGAAGCACAACAAAGAGACACAGAAGCAGTCCAAGCCTCTGAGAAACTCTCCCACCCTGAATCCTTAAAAACCCATAGTTTGTAAGAGAGTGGGCTCTGACCTAACTTGGCGAGAAGCCACTCTCAGGTTTGGTTTCTCTAAAATAAACCTGTCCTTGACTGTTGAGCCACCTTTCATGTTTCTTTCCTCTTTCTTTAATTCTTAACACATACCGGGTACTAGATTTATCTAGATAAATAAATAAAGATATAAATATAGATCTCTATGTATTTAGGTTCAGGTAGTGATCAGTGCTCTGGAGGAATACAGAGCAAGATGGAGGATGGCATAATGGAGAGAAAGTTGTGTCTATTGAAACAGCCTCTGACAGCTTCTCCGATGGGGCCACAGAACCCTGCAGTAAGGGAGGGGAGGGCAGATACCTGGAAGGAAGAAGAGCTTGTGCTGCTTTGTTGTTAGAATAAATCAAAATTACATGCTTGAAAGTGCCTTGTAAATGGACAAGTGTTATGCAGCTGTAGGGTGTTGTTGTTATCATTGTTGACAGTTTTCATTGACCGCCCATCCCATACACCCTTATCCAGTCTGCCTCATTAAGGGATTAGCTGATCAATGCTTAGAGGGTTATTTGTCCAGAGTAATTGCGTTTTTTTTCCCCCATGTAGTAGGGGGTTTTTGTTGTTTCTTCTGATTATATAGCGATACATGCTCATTGTAAGCAAAATTCAAACAATACAGGCAATTAAAATTTCAAAGGAGATACTTGCAACCTGGAAAGATTTGACTAAACAAGGGAATTAAAATGTATCACACGCCATGTCCTGGAGGCTGCTTTAGGTGAAATATCTCAGGTGCCTGTCATCCTCTTGGTTTTCCCAATGGGGAAGGTGGTGGTCTGGTGTGTAGGGACTGGCCCAGGCCACCGTGCTGGAATTCAGACCAGGGTGGACTCCACCCAAGTACTGGCTGCTTTCTCTACATCGTGATGCCCTCCATGGATGGATATTCACAGATAAGGGCATGGGCGAAATGTTTTCAGCTTGCAGATGAACAAGAGACTTGCCAGTG
Source organism: Colobus angolensis palliatus (assembly GCF_000951035.1). NCBI lineage: Eukaryota > Metazoa > Chordata > Mammalia > Primates > Cercopithecidae > Colobus > Colobus angolensis. The sequence continues at coordinate 5,580,744 of NW_012118488.1, forward strand.
CCCCTCAGCATTGATCTTCTGCCCTCAGTTGGTTCCTGCATTTTGGGAAAGGAGATTGGAGGAAATGGCAGTAGGACATTTAGGTCTTACACCTGTTTTCTGGCTCAGATGGCCTAGTGGGTATTATCCCTGTTAAGATGTTTTCTGTTACTGTTCATAGAAAAAGACAGAAGTAAATTCTCCTAGTGAGGGTGGGGTGCTCACACTACTGGTAAGTGATCTTGTCGTTAAACTACAAGACCTTCTAATAGGGAACAAGAGCTTGACTTTACCAAATCACCTAGAGTATAAGCCACACACTGCTTTCTTTTGAAATAATAATGGCTGTTAGTTATTGACCCTATACTGTGTACCAGGCCCCATTCTAAACACTTATAAATAATTAATTAAGTCACAAAAACTTAGAAGTAAAACTTCAGCCTTATAGGGTAGATGTACATTTAACTTATTAAGAAACTGCCAAACAGTTCTCCAAGGTTGGTTACACTGTTTTACATTCTTACCAATAAGTACGAGAGTTCTGGTTACTCAACATCCTCTTCAATGGTGTCTATCTTTTCTATTACACGTTGTCTCTTTTTCATTTTATCAATTTAAGCAGGTATGTAGTGGTATTTTATCATGGTTTAAATTTCTCAGAAGATTGATGATGCTGAATATTTTCTCATGTGCTCATTACTTGTGTAATTCGTTTTTAAATCTTTCTAATAGTTATTAATAAATAATTTAAGACTATGAATTTTCCTCTAAGTATGGGTTTAGCCATATCCCAAAGAGTTTGAAAGATGTGATCTAATTTTGTTAGCCCTAAATAATTTATCTTTTTTGTTTTTTTCTTTTTGGAGACCAAGGTCTTGCTCTTTCACCTAGGCTGGAGTGCAGTAGTGTGATTATAGCTCACTGCAGCCTTGAACTTCTAGGCTCAAGCTATGTTTACACCTCAATCTGCTGAGCACCTGGGACTACAGGCGTGCACCACCACATCTGGCTAATTTTTTTATTTTTATTTTTTAGAGATGGGAACTTACTTTGTTGCCCAGGCTGATCTAAAACCCCTGAGCCCAAGCGATCCTCCCACCTTATCCTCCCAAGTAGCTGGGATTACAGGCTTGAGCCTGGCAATTTTGTCATTTTATTTCTAATAATTAAAAAAAAAATTCCCAAGTCATTTAAAGGATAATTTTCAGGTTTTCTCAATGATTACAATTTTTTGTTCGCTTATCTGTTAATTATTAGCTTCTGAATTTGTTTAATTATAGTCAGTTAGCATGACCTGTAAAATACTAACTTTTTAGAAAAAAACATATGTGGCCAAGTACATGATTCCTATTTTTAAATCTTCTATGGGAATAAAGAATATATTTTCCTTTTTAGTGTACATGGTTCTCTTTCTACATATCTATTAAATCAGGATTGATAATTATGCTGCCAAAATGATGTCTATATGTGTCCCTTCTTTTGTCAGTTTAATCTACAAAATTTGAAGAGCGGTGTTTTGGATTCTCATTGTACTTTTTTTTTTTTTTAATTGAATTTGCCTTGCATTTCTAAGAGACTTTACCTTGTAGACTGTTCACTGCATACATTTTCATGACTATAGCTACTTCTTCATGGAGTGCCCTTTTATCATTAAGAATATCCTGCCTTTAAACTGTTTAAATTTTTGGCCTAACATTCTATTCTTAGCCCTTAATATCTCTACCCATGTTTCTTTTTGTTTGCTTTTGTCTGATATATGTTTGCTCATCCAATTGTTTTCACCTTTCCTGTGTCATTTTGTTTTAGGTCTATCTATTATAAATTGCATATAATTGGATTTTTGTTTTTCCAACCCATCCCCGAGGACCTTTATCATTTCAAAGTGGAATTTAACCCCCTCACATGAATTTGGCATCCAGGAGGTTTGGTCTCACTCCTGCCATTTAATTTTATGCTTTCTGTTTATTACACTTTCTATTGGTTCCCTCATTTCTGCTTTACTTATTTTTGTTAAGTTGATACAATTGATTCCTTTTTCTTCATCTCCAGTGAATTAGAAGTTCTAATATGAATTTATATTCTACTTGTGTTTACATTTAATATACGTAGTTAAACATATCTCTTCAACAATTACACAGATGAAATAGTGATCACATCCCTCCAGTTTTGCCAAAATAATTTGGAATTTTAATTTTATGTTAACTTTTTTCTTAGAGCATGCCTCTTATAGTTTTAAGAATCCATTTAAACTTCCACTGCAATTTCAAGTCCCACTTCTATCATTTAGATTTAATTATTAAGAAATATTTATTCAATTGAATTATATGTGGGCATTTTTGGTTTCTTTGTTCATCTGTTTAAGGACAAGGACCATTAAAGAAAAAAGTTTTCTATATTTTCCCACAGCCTTACACATGGTAAGCAATTCACTACTCTGATGTTGGGGACACAACATTGGCCCTCAAGTTTGACCTATTTTTGCCCCAGCTTTGCACCTTCTTAGTCACCTGAGCTTAACTAACATTACTGACCATTGGCTTCCTTAACTCTGAGATGGGTGTTATAAAGTTTTGGTGCCACAAAAGAAATAGCACTCGAATATAAACTTTTCTTTTTAATTCTCAGCCAGACAATGTACTTCTATAGAAGGGTGCACCCTTACAGATGGAGCAATGGTGAGCGCACACCTGGACAAGGGAGGGGAAAGAGTTCTTATCCCTGAGGCGCGCAGCCCCTGCTGCTGTGCCATTCCCCTATTGGCTAGGGAGAGACCGCACAGGCTGAACTAATTCCAATTAGCTAATTTAAAGAGAGTGACGGGGCTGAGTGGTTTAGCGGGAAAAAATGGTTATGCAGGGTGGAGAATGAGTCAGGGCCCAGCAGGTAGCAGGTAATTGGAATGTCAGGGTGGAGCAGTAATTGAAAAAGTTTGCTTTAGGAGGAAGTTTAAAAGTAGAAAGCAAAGAATTGAACATACTGACAATGTTGATTCTTTGAAAAGAAATTTAGAACTCATAACTAACAGCATAACTTGGCAGGCTAGTTAATGAAGTTAAGAGGATCAAATCTGCAAGAATTCTGAGAATCAGCTTGTGCAGCTGAAACCGCCTTTGCAAAATAATGACAGAGACGGTAAAAGAGATCTAACTTAACCGACTCTATCTTGCTTCTAACCCTTAAGCTGCGCTATTCCTTCTTGGGTGTAGGCTGAACTAACTTAGAGAGGAACTTAGTTTCTAGTTTCTAGTTTAAAACAAAGACGATGGCAGCCCTTTCCCAAAACAAACCTCCTTCCTGCCTGGGCACTAGACTGCCTTTGTAGGACTAATAAATTAGCCACAAGATTATAAATTATGGTTTAGGAATCATGTGGCTGGAGGCTACAAGATTCTGAGCCTCCCTAAACTGCTCCTAAGATCACTGCTTAAGATATTTTGCAGACCCTGCACTTGATGGATCAGCTGACACCACCCAGATTGATAAACTGGCTCATCTGATCTTGTGGCCCACCTAGGAACTGACTCAGCACAAGAGGACAGCTTCAGCTTCCTATGATTTCATCTCCTACCTAACCAATCAGCACTCTTGGCTCACTAGCTTTTCCCCACCCACCAAGCTGTCCTGAAAAACTGTGATCCTTCCAGTAATAATAAAACTCCGGTCTCCCGCACAGCAGGCTCTGCAGTGAATTACTCTTTCTCTATTGCAATTCCCCTGTCTTGGCGTATCAGCTGTGTCTAGGCAGTGGGCAAGGTGAACACATTGGGCAGTTACGCAGCTGCTGGATGAACAAATAAATTGGTGGAAAAAGAAGAAAAACAGAGAGTCAAAGTTTACAGACTCTGAGTTGTGTCCTGGATGCGAAGACCACTTCCTGGAGTTTTTGCTACCTTTGCTTTTCAGCTGAAAGTATTTTGGTTGAGCTCAGCCGAGAAGTGGCTGCAGATAGTAGGTGGAGATGCTGGGGAGTGTGTGGGGTTTTGCTATTTTCCAAGCTCTAGATGTACAGCCTGGGGAGCCCCTATGCAAGACTCAGCCTGCTCACCACGTGGGGTGCTGTGCAGTCATGATATTTACCAGCAGTCAACCCGGTAGGGAGCCTCAGAAGGGTGAGTTGGACTTGGCAAGGGCATGCTTGGCTTCTGGGGAGTTTGCTTGTGCAGTCAGAATGATTTCTGCTCCCCTGTGACCAGAGGACACCGGTGTTTATCTTTGTCCCCTCTCCACCCTTTGTTTGCCTGACCCCTTGGCTCCCTTTTTAATGCTACTTTAAAATTTTAAGATTTTCCTTTATTAAATATCACAGAATTTTTTTTTTCATTTTTTCTTCTTTTTTAAATCTGGGAGCTTACCACCCAAGCTGGCCCAGCTTGATGTTTTTTTGCTTTGTATTTTCACAAGGATAAGATAAGTCCCCATGATCTCTCCTGGCTTTTTTGCTGGTGTTGCTTGTTAACTCGAGGAACTCTCAGCATTTTCTTTGTTTCTTTCTCTGGCATTTCTGCCAAAGTGTTTCTGAATGTTCGAGGCCTGAGTGAGGTTGAGCTAGATTTGCTCTTAAATGTGCCTCATCCAAGGCTTCCCTTCACACCCATGCTGGGCTTAGTACCAAGGGGCGGTCTATCCTTTGCCCTATCTGAGATCCCTTCCCCACTGTAACTAACTTTTTAGTTTGAATTTTCAGGAAAGTTGCAAAGATAGTACAGAATTCCCAAATACCCTTCATCCAGCTTGCCTTGCTCTTAACCTTTTTTGGTACAATACTATTAATTACAGACTTTAGAATTCACCAGCTTTTCCACGAATGTCTTTTTTTCTGTTCCAGTATCCAACCTGGGATCCCACATTGTGTGTAGTTGTCAGAGGTCCTTAGCTTCCTCCCATCTGTGACAGTGTCTCAGTGTTTTATTGCTTGTTATAATCTTGAAAGTTTCAAAGAGTGTCCCATTTTAGTATATGGGAACACAAGCTTTACTGCATTTGGAAAGGAGGAAGAGCAATATATTAATGACTTTCTGCCTTCTCAGTGGAAGTCTGCTCTTGTCGAAGCCATTTTTCTGGTAGCAGCATCAATACTCTCAGAAGTCTTTTTTTTTGGTGGGGGGCAGAGTTTTGCTTGTTACCCAGGCTGGTGTGCAGTGGCATGATTTTAGCTCACTGCAACCTCCACCTCCCGGGTTCAAGCGATTCTCTTGCCTCAGCCTCCTGAGTAGCTGGGACTACAGGCATGCACCACCACTCCTGGTTAATTTTTCATTTTTTTGTATTTTTAGCAGAGGTGGGGTTTTGCCATGTTGGCCTGGCTGGTCTTGAACTCCTGACCTCAGTTGATCCACCTGCCTTGGCCTCCCAAAGTACTGGGATTACAGGTATGAGCCACTGTGCCTGGCCTCAGAAGCTTTTTATAAAGCAGTTGGGGCAATGAATTTTCTTCTCCATCCAGAAGTTTGACTAGGTGATATGTAACTTTTTTTTTTTTTTTTAAATTTCCATAGGTTATTGGGGAACAGGTGGTGTTTAGTTACATGAGTAAGTTCTTTAGGGGTGATTTGTGAGATTTTGGTGCACCCATCACCTGGGCAGTATACACTGCACCCTATTTGTAGACTTTTGTCTGCATGACCCTGACGTAGTATATAAACAAGGAGTGGATGGAGTCGACAGGTTAATGATGCCCCTGGGTAATGTCATATATGGTTGTGCCCACATTCCTTATCGGCACATAGCTGAGCTAGAATTTACAAAAACTAGCATTTGTTAATTTTTTTTGACAGGGGCCATCCCTCTAGCACCTGGGAGCACATATTCCGCCCCACCCCTGCACCCCTGCTCGCCCCCTGTTTCTTATTTCTGCCTCTGCAGGGATGCAAAGTCTAAATTAGAGCACTAGCAATGGCAGTCCAAATGTCGCAACTCAAAAGACCAAGAACAGACAGAGCCATCTTTATCTGAGTGTGACACCTGGGTGTGTCTCAGCCGAGGGAACCCCCAGACTCCCCCACATCAGAACACTGGGAAGTCTGGTTACAGTGAATATTGAGGATCCCTTCAGGGATGCCAGGATACAGCAAAGGACCACACTGGGAGGGGGATGGAGAAGGGGAAAGGCACGAGCAACAAATCTTCTTCCCATTCAGATCCAATGTGTGTGGACAGGTGTCTCATGGCTGGCTGAGCTACTCCTTTCTCTATGGTTTTCTGCCTCCCTAAAGGCATCTCTGGCTGGCTGCTCAGGAAAGGGAGGCCCTAGAGTAGATGACTGACCTGATTTTCCAGACCCCAGAAAGATCTCTGGGACTGCACAGGGGCCTGACTTGGTGTTTGGAATGGGTGGCAACGCTTCTGGATAGTGGGAGATCATTAGTATTTTAGTGGAAGAGGCACCGATGGGCTGCAGAGTCCTTTGTTTGTCCTGGCTCTACCAGCAACATGTGATGCGGGTTCTGGTAACCCACCCACCATTTTTTCTTTCCTTGTCTGTAAAAAAAAAAAAAGAGGGGGAAGGGGGAGGCTGGGTGAGGTAATTCCAAGATTCCTTCAAACTCTAGCACATTAGGATTCTTATTTAGCTCTGTCACCCCCAAGATAACTTGACTCATCCCCCATCAGAGTACTCACTCTTTTCCTCGTGTGCCGTGATGTGAAAACTCTTGGAAGCCTCGTGGTGCTGGCAAGCATGCCTGGGGCCCTCTGACATCCATGTCTCATTCCTAACAGTGCCTCGGTATCTTTTGGGACAATTGTCTTTTGTCCAGTGGCTTTAGTCTGGCAGGGCCCTGACTTCCAATAGACATGAGGGGGACATGTGACCCAAACCCTGCCGAAGAGATGCTTTTTCCCCAGAATTTGAATCTCGAGCAAATGGGAAAAGGTTGCATACATCATCCATTGGTGATGCCTGGACCTGGTTGCTCCTGCGTTGGGACCATTTCTGTTCTTCCTGTCTCCAGGAACTGTCTGTGCCCCCTAGCAGCGTCCAGGCCTGGGTCCCAGCCTTCCAGTGGATTCCCAGAGCCTCTGATCTCTTTCTCTGATATCCCTTTTTGTTTAAGTTAGGCAAAATCACTTTCTGTTGTTTGCGACCGCGTTGTGGCAAGAAATGTGCTCTGTGTTTCGGAAATTTCTGGAAGTGCTGGGAAGTGCAGGCCATGCCACCTAGTGACATTCAGGCTCTGGAGTGAACAGACCTAAGCCAAATTGGATGTGACATCTAGTGGCTCCTTTGCTTATTGGTGTCCTTGGATAGGTCTCCCAAACTCCCTAAGCCTATTTTCTTTTCTATAAAATGGAGATAATAATGATGCCAGCCACATAGAATGGCCATAAAGAATGAAGAAACATACGTACAGTCAGTTCTCAATCAACATTGGCTTTGATTGTGATTACAATCATGTAAGCTTGGATAATAGTGCTGTGTTGGATCTCATCTGTCTCTGGGGTCCCCAAATAACTAGGAACAGAGACTGAGGATAATAATAATGATGATGACAACCAAAACATGACACGCTTATACAGTACTAAGTATATCCCGGGTACTGTCCTAAGTGCTTTATATATTAACCCACTCAATCCTCACAACCTCCTTATATGGTAATGTACTCTTACTATCTCTACTTAACAAATGAGGCATAGAGCGGTTAACTTGCTCAAGGCCTCCAGAAGTTCTTGGTCTGCTCTGGTGTTTTCTATCTGACAGAGGGAAGGCTGAGCAGACAGGCCAACATCACACACACACTGCAGAATTCATGTGCTTTCTCTGCATGTCTTTCCTGGTCTTGGGGAGGGCCTCGTTGCTGCAGTGGGGACGGGAGATGCTTCATCAGTAGGCATGACTCATAGGCGAGCCTGTGCTCCTGGATTTGTTCTGAAGTGAAATTCTATTGTGTTTATTGCAAACAGACAGGCAGCTCTGTTTCCTGTTGGTTCTGGTTCCTTCCTATTAAATTACTGAACTGTGAGGACTGGGGAGGATGGGCAGGAAGGGAGATGAAGCAGGGTTAAGAGGATTCTGTTTTCAGCAAGTAATGAATTCCCCAGAAGTTTTTCCCACTTAGTCCAGATACATCCATACGATGTGAAGATGGGCTTAATTGCTTCGTGTTGGTGGCAGAGCTCTGAAGATGAGGACTGATTTTCCTTCTGGAGAGCTGGCCCGTGGACCAGGCATCTATTGTTGAGGCCAGATGAAAATGGGCCAGGGCCTCTGGCCACACGCTGCCACAGCCAAGAGAGATGGAGCAAAGCCATGCAGTGTCAACTTAGGTTTGAGAAAGGTGTCAGTTCAAAGAGCTGGAGGGGAGGGACTCCCCATAACTGAGTTCCTTGCCATCAACACAACTACAGAGCAGGGCAGGAGTGACCACACATCCAGAGCCCACTGTGGAGGAGACAGAGCATCAGGCCCTTTCAACATAGTTAATCCTCATGTTTGCCCCATGCAATTATTTTATTTTCCTACTTTATAGACAGGAAGTCGAAGCTTGGAGCGATTCTGTGAATTGGTGAAGGACATATAGCAAAGCCAGGATTCAGGTTCAGATCTGCTTGACTCCAAGGCCATTCCAGAAATCTCCCTTTTCCTTTGGACCCTGTGACGTGACAGCTGGATCCTTTCTGCTCAGATTTCCATGCCTGACCACCATTTAAATGGAATACAAGTATGCAGGTAACTGAAGAAACCCATGGAGAGAGGAGAATGCCTTTGTTTTGGGTGTGGTTGTTAAAGAGGAGGTGGTGGTTGATATGAGGCGGCATTCGTCTCAAGCAAAGGAAGCCTGTACTGAAGGCAGAGTGCCTGGGCTGGAGAAGTCCAAGCAGGTTGGAGGCCCTAAGGAATCAGCTAGGTTATTTGTTCTCAACTGTGGGGGATTTGGTGATGTCTGGAAGCATTTTTAGTTGTCATGATGGGGGTGAGTGTGTGCTACTAGCCTCTGGTGGGTCAAGGCCAGACTCTAAACATGCACAGGGTAGCTTCCCACAATATGGAATTATATCTGACCTGAAATGTCAATGGTACTGAGATTGAGAAAGTCTGATCTTGGAACCCCCCCCTTTGCAGATGTGGAAACAGGGTTCCTAAGAGTTGGATGCCCACCCCTAAGTCACACAGCTCAAGTGAGGCAGAGATGAGACCAGAGTGGAGGTTTGCTGCACCTGAGGTGTCTTAGTCTGTATTCTGTTGCAGAATACCTGAAGCTGAGTAACTTATAAAGAAAAGGAATTTATTTATTACAGTTATGGAGGCTGAGAAGTGTAAGGTCAAGGGCTACATCTGGTGGGGGCCTTCTTGCTGGTGGTGACTCTCTGTGGAGTCCTGAGGTAGCACAAAGCATTGTATGGTGAGGGGGCTGAGTGTGCTAACTCAGCTGTCTCTTCCTCTTCTTATAAAGCCACCAGTCCCACTCCCATGATAACCGTGACTCCAGGAATTCACTCATCCATTCATGACAGCAGAGCTCTCAGGACCCAATCACCTCTTAAAAGCCCTATCTCTCACTACTGCCACCCTGGGGATTAAGTTTCAACATATGTTTTGGAGGGGACAAAGATTCAACCTATCGCACCAGCTGAGTGATATTTACACCATGCAGAGTGGCCTCAGTCAAGCAATGCAGGAGTGGGTTTTCTGATAGATGGGCGTGGTCCAGGGCAGCTCAGCTCAAGTTGCCCAGGCTGGGGAAGGGCCAGGTCTCTCTCCTTGAGGAAGAGGTGGTTCTGGTCTGCTGATGTGTGCATGGGGCCCAGGGCCCAGAGGAGGAAGGGGCACTGTGGGACTCCTTGGAGCTAATGAGAGAGGCAGGCAGGAGGTCTCGGCCAACTCTTCCTCCTAACCCTGAGCTTCTACTTCTGCTGCCGGGCCTGCCGTGGCCTTCATGCCCATCCAATGGGAAGCATAGGAACAATAGCTCCTGACTCCTGAATAACACTTGATAGCACTGTTTTATATTTTGTCTCTTTGTTGACTGTGTGAGCTTCTCCACAACTTGATGAGGTTAGTTAGGCGGGCAGTGGGGGTGTGGCTATTCCCGTTTTAGAGACCATGGAAGTGAGGCTCAGGAGGTTAACCACCTGACCACACATGGCGCCAGAGGCCCAGGTGAACCAGCAGCCCTGCCTTCTGACCCACGTCTGGGATTCTTTCATCTACTCTTCCAAATGAGAGGGAGAGCTCTTTTGGTTTGAGGACTGTGCTAGGTGTTGCCTCTTTCGGATCATTTCCCTGTATTCCTGCCATGTACCCTGTTTCTCAAGAGCGTGAATGTCTCAGTTTTTACTTTCCAACTAACATATGTATTCTGTGTTTAATTTTTGCTTAGATAAATGAACCTGCCACTGTGAGGCATGATGCCATGGCAGGGATGTGGTGTGGACTGAGGCAGAGTACCTCCTCTCTGCATGTTCAGTATAGCAGGAGAAGGAGACAGAAAAGACAGTGATTGAAGAGTAAACACAGGGTGCCATAGACACACCCCATTCAGGCCTGGGAGAGCTTCTGAACCTGCGTAAACCACTGACCTCACTTTACTGCTTTATGATTTGCATTGTGTAACTCTGCCTCCAGGAGACCTCAAGCTTCTTCAGAGCAGAGGGCATTTCTTTTCGCTTTTGTCTCTCCCGCCCTTAGAAGGTTCTTGGTACATTCTTGGCTCTTTCGTGGATCTGTCACATTCTCTTTGCTAAGCACCAAGAGGCAATTTGTAGCTGTCTCTATCAGTAGGATAGCTGACTCCAAGTAGGTCTCTGCTGGAAACCCTCTGACAGAGGTGGGGGCTGTCCCACTCCCCTGAATCTTGAGTGTCAGGGGCAGAATCCCAAAGGCCTGGTCATGCCACCTTGGGACAGTCTGGCATGACCAGGGGTAGGCCTCTCTCTGGGAGCCAGCTCACAGTTCCCACGCTGTCTCCAGCAACTGTTCTTTGACACACATATGAGGACAACATTTTTCCTATCTGTTGGAACACAGTCAACATTTAGTGTCTGAGTCCCCGCTTCCCTCTGCATTTCTAGCTACCTGTTTGAATGTTGTTAAGCAGCCAGCCACAGGGACCGAGGCATTTGAAGCTCCCAGGCAGTTGCTGGCTTCTGAAGCAGAAACTGGGAGACTGACTGTCAGTTCCCGCTCCTCTGCTTCAGGGCCTTGCCAGTATTGTAATAACATCTCCAGAATGTGTCTAACCACACGTTACAATTATCCTCTCCAGGCCCTGCATTGCATTTCCTTAGAATCTCCCTCGAGCTTGATAGCACGCAGCTTCTACCAGGGAGTCCATTGTACCCCTAATTTCTTTCTGTGCTGTGTCAGCCAGTCTCCTTGGGCTTCTGCCTTGGCAGGTGGGCTGGGTAGGGATTTTCCATCAGTCCAAGCATGTCTTTCAACAAAGACTTCAACCTTAAAGAAATCCTGTGTCTGTAGGTGCTGATTCTTCCAAGCAATTTTCAGAGGCCTCCTTTGCCTGCTTTCACCTGAGGGAACTTTCTGGCCCTCAGACCATGTGTACTTGGCTCTCTGACAGTGTACCTGCACCCACCACCCTCGTGGTGAGGTTCATCTCAAAGGAGTTTTAGAACTTCCTTCTGACTCTTGGGAGATTTTCCTAAGGGGATTTTTCAAACTGTTAGGAGAAAAGGGAGGTGGGTACATAGCAAGTCTCAGCATGGGAGAGGGACACGTGATACCGTTGAAGATAGGGACATCCCATAGGGACATCCCTCCCAACTCCCCCATGATATAAGCTAAATATGGGGCTCCTGGAATTGGTTGACTGAGCTGAGGCTTCTGGGCACTGAAATAACGTTATTTAATGACAGTGTTAGGAAGAAACCCCCTCTAAAGGCAGTGAAACAGGAGGGATGTCTCAACAGGAAGAGTTAGAAATTCATGCTTTATTTGTTATTTTCTTCTTTTTATTTTTTAAAAATCAGTTTTCTTAGGTTGAAAGAAATTCACCCTTTATCAAGAATTACTTATAGTTCCTCTGGAGTGAGAGAGGAAGATGTTACCCATGCAGTGTTCTGTGGAATCATCTGAGCCACCACTTTTGCCTTGGGGCACCCTCTGGGGAAATATCTGGATGCTTTGGCTGAACAATGTGTTTTGGGGTTTTTAATATGTCACCTTAAGGATGAGGCCTAGAGAACATGGCCTTTTGTTGAACAGTTTGTAAGCTCGCAAATGTGAGGAGGGTCTTGAGAAATATAGAAAGCTCAAGAAACCTAGCTGGAGTCTCTAGACCATTAAGAAAAGTGGTGAGGAGAAATTCCCATTGCAGGGGATGGGAGTGGTGGTGCAGGAGTATTTCTGAGAATGGGGATAGAGAGCCTAGAAATAAGGCCACACACCAGTGGCCATCTGATCTTCAACAAAGCAAGCAATGAGTAAAGGACTCTGTTTAATAAATGGTGCTGGGTTGCAGAAGATTGAAACTGGACTCCTTCCTCACACCATATACAGAAATCAACTCAAGATGGATTAAAGACTTACATGTAAAACCCAGAACTATAAAAACTCTGGAAGATAACCTAGGCAATACCACCCTGGATAGAGGAATGGGAAAAGATTTCATGATGAAGACACTAAAAGCAATTGCAGCAAAAGCAAAAATTGACAAATGTGATCTGATTAAACCTAAGAGCTTCTGCATGGCAAAAGAAATTGTCAACAGAGTAAACAGGATAAACAACCTACAGAATAGGAGAAAATATTTGCAAACTAAGCATCCAACAAAGGTCTCATATCCAGCATCTATAAGAAACCTAAACAAATTTACAAGCAATAACTAACAATTCCATCAAAAAGTGGGCAAAGGACATCAACAGACACTTTGCTGAAGAAGACATACATGTGGCCAACAAGCAAATGAAAAAAAGCTCAATATCATGATCACTGGAGAAATGCAAATCAAAACCACAATGACATATATCATCTCACACAAGTCAGAATGGCTATTATTAAAAAGTCAAAAAATAACAGATGCTGGTAAAGTTGCAGAGAAAAGGGAATACTTATACATTGTTAGTAGGAGTTTAAATTAGTTCAACCATTGTGGAAAGCAGTGTGGCGATTCCTCAAAGAGTTAAAAACAGGACTACCACTTGCCGCAGCAAACCCATTACTGGGTATATACCCAGAACAGTAGAAATCATTCTACCATAAAAACATAGGCACACAAATGTTCATTGCAGCACTATTCAAAATAGCAAAGACATGGAATCAACCTAAATGCCCATCAATGGCAGATTGGATTTAAAAAAATGTGGTACATAGGTACCATGGAATACTATACAGCCATAAAAAAGAACAAGATCATGTTCCTGTCTTTTGCAGGAACATGATGGAGCTGGAGGCCATTATTCTTAGCAAACTAATACAGAAACAGAAAACTAGTACATGTTCTTACTTATAAGAGGGAGTTAAATGAGGAGACCTCATGGATACAAAGGGGAACAACAGACACTGGGACGTCTTTGAGGGTGGAGGGTAGGAGGAGAGAGAGGAGTAGAAAAACATATTAATCTTGCTGTACAGATTATTTTTTCACCCAGGTACTAAACCTGGTACTATTAGGTACTCTACCACTGCTTTATCAACTAAGTTTCTGTAATAGTTGAAATCCTTTGATGTCATTTCAACGATGTTCATGGCATCTTCACCAGGAGTAAATCTCATCTCAAGAAACCACTTTCTTTGCTCATTCATAGGAAGTAACTCCTCATTTATTCAAATTTGATAACAAGATTGCAGCAATCTAGTCACATCTTCAGGTTCACTTCTAATTCAAGTTCTCTTGCTGTTTCTACCACATCCACAGTTACTTCCTTCACTGCAATTTTGAACCTGTCAAAATTTGGTACCTTACTGTTGGGTACCAGGTTTAGTACCTGGGTGACAAAATAATCTGCACAACAGACCCCCGTGATACCAGTTAACCTAGGTAACAAACCTGCACATGTACTCCTGAACCTGAAATAAAAATAAAAGAATGGGAATTTTTAGGTTACAAGTTCTTTTTCTGTAAAATAAGTCCCTAGCCATTGCATCAAATACTCAGTAAATCCTTCTAGCAATATGGGAGTGATTTGGGCAAAATCAGAAGAAACCCACAAAAACTGTTGCACATCATTGTGCTGAACCCCCATTAACCTCAATAGTGAAGACACTCAGAGCCAATAAACGAGACATGTTGTCTTATTAGGGGCTTCCATACAAGGGAGACAGTGCAGCGACAGCAGGCTGGACAAGACAACCACAGGGCCCAGTAGCTGTGGGCTGGAAAGGAAAACCGCAACTGCCTGCAAAGGCCCTCATGCAGTTTATGTAGCATTTCCACTTACTCCCCTCCCTCCAACAACCTTCAGCTGGCAACCTTCATTTAACCCAAAACTCAGGGCGTCAATCCCCTGTACAGCCTGTGTTTCACCAGATGGGCCAGGGACACAGATATTTATTGTAGACAAGGAATGAATCTCCAGGTTGGCCACTCCTGGATTCTCTAGCTCAGAACACACATTCAGGTGCATCTGCCATATAGGGTTGTTTTAAGGGTGTGCTTCCCCTACACACATTAGGATCAGTGAATGCAGAAGAAAGAAGAGGTGGGGAAGGGAATTCAGAAACAAGACAGAATTTGGTAAGACTGGGGATTCAAAGCCGGTGGAGGTCACAAAAATGTATGTCTTTGGGGATTCATGGAAATCTTAGGAAGAACCTTTGTCTTCTAGGAGGTTGTGGAAGCAACTTTGCCAGTTTTATTTTAATCGGAAAGCTTAGAAAAACCTTATACAGGGAGATTCCTGGGCAAGATGGCCGAATAGCAACAGCTCCAGTCTGCAGCTCCCAGCGAGACCACGCAGAAGGTGGGTGATTTCTGCATTTCCAACTGAGGTACCCAGTTCATCTCACTGGGACTGGTTAGACAGTGGGTGCAGCCCAGGGAGGGTGAGCCAAAGCAGGGTGGGACGTTGCCTTACCTGGGAAGTGCAAAGAATCAGGGAACTCCCTCCCCTAGTCAAGGGAAGCCATGAGGGATTATGCCATGAGGGACAGTGCTTTCTAGCCCAGATACTATGCTTTTCCCATGGTCTTCGCAACCTGCAGACCAGGAGATTACCTCCAGTGCCTGTGCCGCCAGGGCCCTGGGTTTCAAGTGCAAAGCTGGGCGGCTGGTTGGGCAGACACCAAGCTAGCCACAATTTTTTTTAGTACCCCAGTGGCACCTGGAATGCCAGTGGGACAGAACCATTCATTCCCCTGGAAAGGGGGCTGAAGCCAGGAAGCCAAGTGCTTTTACTCAGCAGATCCCACCCTGATGGAGCCCAACAAGCTAAGATCCACTGGTTTAAATTCTCTCTGCCAGCACAGCAGTCTGGAGTCAACCTGGGATGCTCGAGCTTGGTGGAGGGAGGGGTGTCCATCATTACTGAGGCTTGAGTAGGCAGTTTTCCCCTCACAGTGTAAACAAAGCCACTGGAAAGTTCGAACTGGGCAGAATCCACTGCAGCACCACAAAGCTGCTGTAGCCAGACTGCCTCTCTAGATGCCTACTCTCTAGATGCCTCCTCTCTGGGCAGGGCATCTCTGAAAGAAAGGCAGCAGCCCCAGTCAGGGGCTTATAGATAAAACTCCCATCTCCCTGGGTCAGGGAGCACTGGGGGAAAGGGTGGCTGTGAGCACAGCTTCAGCAGACTTAAATGTTCCTGCCTGCCAGCTCTGAAGAGAGCAGCAGACCTCCTAGCACAGTGCTCAAGCTCTGCTAAGGGACAGACTGACTCCTCAAGTGGGTCCCTGGGAGACACCTCATATAGGAGAGCTCCAGCTGGCATCTGGCAGGTGCCTCTTTGGGATGAAGCTTCCAGAGGAAGCAGCAGGCAACAATCTTTGCTCTTCTGCAGCCTCCGCTGTCGATACCCAAGCAAACAGGGTCTGGAGTGGACCTCCAGCAAATGCCAGCAGACCTGCAGCAGGGGAACCTGACTGTTAGAAAGAAAACTAACAAACAGGAAGCAATAGCATCAACATCAACAAAAAAGATGACCACTCAAAAACTCCATCCGAAGGTCACCAACATCAAAGACCAAAGGTAGACAAATCCATGAAGATGAGGAAAAACGAGTGCAAAAATGCTGAGAATTCCAAAAACCAGAACGCCTCTTTTCCTCCATAGGATCACAACTCCTCACCAGCTAGGGAACAAAACTGGATGGAGAGTAAGTTTGATGAATTGACAGAAGCAGGCTTCAGAAGGTGGGTAATAACAAACTCCTCCAATCTAAAGGAGCATGTCCTAACCCAATGCAAGGTTACAGGAACTGCTAACTAGAATAACCAGTTTAGAGAAGAATATAAATGACCTGATGGAGATTAAAAACACATCACGAGAACTTCGTAAAGCATAGACAAGAATCAATAGCTGAATCGATCAGGCAGAGGAAAGGATATCAGAGATTGAAGATCAGCTTAATGAAATAAAGTGTGGAGACAAGAGAAAAAAGAGTGAAAAGGAACAAACAAAGCTGCCAAGAAATAGGAACCATGTGAACAGACCAAACCAACTTTTGATTGGTGTACCTAAAAGTGATGGGGAGAATGGAAACAAATTGGAAAACACACTTCAGGATATTATCCAGGAGCACTTCCCTGACCTAGCAAGACAGGCCAACATTCAAATTCAGGAAATGCAGACACCACCACAAAGATACTCCTTGAGAAGAGCAACCCCAAGACACATAATCGTCAAATTCACCAAGGCCGAAATGAAGGAAAAAATGTTAAGGGCAACCAGAGAGAAAGGTCGGGTTACCCACATAGGGAAGCCCATCAGACTAATAGCAGATCTCTCTGCAGAAACCCTACAAGCCAGAATAGAGTAGGGGCCAATACTCAACATTCTTAAAGAAAAGAATTTTCAACCCAGAGTTTCACATACAGCCAAACTAAGCTTCATAAGTGAAATAGAAATAAAATCCTTTACAGACAAGCAAATGCTGTGAGAATTTGTCACCACCAGGCTTGCTTTACAAGAACTCCTGAAGGAAACACTAAATATGGAAAGGAAAAACCAGTAGCAGCCACTGCAAAAACATACCAAAATGTAAAGACCATCAACACTATGAAGAAACTGCATCAACGAACGGGCAAAATAACCAGCTAGCATCATAATGACAGGATCAAATTCAAACATAACAATATTAACCTTAAATGTAAATGGGCAAAATGCCCCAATTAAAAGACACAGAGTGGTAAATTGGATGAAGAGTCAAGACCCATTGGTGTGCCATATTCAGGAGATCCATCTCATGTGGAAAGACACACATAGGCTCAAAATAAAGGGATGGAGGAAGATTTACCAAGCTAGTGAAAAGCAAAACAAAAGCAGGGTTTGCTATCTTAGTCTCTGATAAAACAGACTTTAAACCAACAAAGATAAAAGAAGACAAAGAGGGACATTACATATGGTAAAGGGATCAATGCAACAAGAACTAACTACCCTAAATATATATGCACCCAATACAGGAGCACCCAGATTCATAAAGCAAGTTCTTAGAGACCTACAAAGAGACTTAGACTCCCACAAAATAATAGTGGGAGACTTTAACACCCCACTGTCAATATTAGATCAACGAGACAAAGTTAACAAGGATATTCAGGACTTGAACTCAGCTTTGGACCAAGCAGACCTAATAGACATCTACAGAACTCTCCACCCCAAATCAAC
>NW_012118488.1:5598483-5599556 GCF_000951035.1 Colobus angolensis palliatus
TTCAGCACTTGAACTCACCTCTGGACCAAGCAGACCTAATAGACATCTACAGAACTCTCCACCCCAAATCAACAGAATATACATTCTTCTCTGTACCACATAGCACTTATTCTAAAATTGACCACATAATTGGAAGTAAAACACTCCTCAGCAAATGCAAAAGAACGGAAATCATAACAGTCTCTCAGACCACAGTGCAATCAAATTAGAACTCAGGATTAAGAAACTCACCCAAGACTGCACAATTACATGGAAACTGAACAACCTGCTACTGAATGACTGCTGGGTAAATAATGAAGGCAGAAATAAGTTCTTTGAAACCAGTGAGAACAAAGACACAATGTACCGGAATCTCTGGGACACAGCTAAAGCAGTGTTTAGGGAAAT
Source organism: Colobus angolensis palliatus (assembly GCF_000951035.1). Classification (NCBI taxonomy): domain Eukaryota; kingdom Metazoa; phylum Chordata; class Mammalia; order Primates; family Cercopithecidae; genus Colobus; species Colobus angolensis. Next base: position 5,598,871 of record NW_012118488.1, read on the forward strand.
TTATAGTACTAAATGCCACAGGGGAAAGTGGGAAAGATCTAAAATCAACACCCTAACATCACAATTCAAAGAACTAGAGAAGCAAGAGCAAACAAATTCAAATGCTAGCAGAAGACAAGAAGTAACTAAGATCAGAGTAGAACTGAAGGAGATAGAGACACGAAATCCCTTCAAAAAATCAGTGAATCCAGGTTCTGGGTTTTTGAAAAGATTAACTAAATAGACCACTAGCCAGATGAAAAAAAGAAGAAAAGAGAGAAGAATCAAATAGACACAATAAAAGATGATAAAGGGGATATCACCACTGATCCCACAGAAAAACAAACTACCATCAGCAAATACAATAAACACCTCTACGCAAATAAACTAGAAAATCTAGAAGAAATGGATAAATTCCTGGACACATACACCCTCCCAAGACTAAACCAGGAAGAAGGCGAATCCCTTAATAGACCAACAACAAATTCTGAAATTGAGGCAGTAATTAATAGCCTATCAACCAAAAAAATCCCAGGACCAGAAGGATTCACAGCTGAACTCTACGAGAGGTACAAAGAGAAACTGGTACCATTCCTTCTGAAACTATTTCAATCAATAGAAAAAGAAGTACTCCTCCTTAACTAATTTTATGAGGCCACCATCATCCTGATACCAAAGCCTGGCAGAGACATACCAAAAAAAAAAAA
>NW_012118488.1:5601001-5618770 GCF_000951035.1 Colobus angolensis palliatus
CAACCTACAGAATTGGAGAAAATTTTTGCAATCTACCCATCTAACAAAGGGCTAATATCCAGAATCTATAAGGAACTTTAATAAATTTATAAGAAAAAACAACCCCATCAAAAAGTGAGTGAAGGATATGAACAGACACTTTTCAAAAGAAATGTGGCCAAAAACATATGAAGAAAAGCTTATCATCACTGATCATTAGAGAAATGCAAATCAAAACCACAATGAGATACCGTCTCATACCAGTTAGAATGGCAATCGTTCAAAAGTCAGGAAACAACAGACGCTGGAGAGGATGTGGAGAGACAGCAATGCTTTTACACTCTTGGTGGGAGTGTAAATTAGTTCAACCATTGTGGAAGACAGTGTGGCAATTCCTCAAGGATCTAGAACTAGAAATACCTTTTGACCCAGTGATCCCATTAGGATTATAAATCATTCTACTATAAAGATACATGCACATGTATGTTTGCTACAGCACTGTTCACAATAGCAAAGACTTGGAACCAACCCAAATGCCCATCAGTGATAGACTGGATAAAGAAAATGTGGCACATATACACCATGGAATACTATGCAGCCATAAAAAAGAATGAGTTCATGTCCTTTGCAGGGACATAGATGAAGCTGGAAACCATCATTCTCAGCAACCTAACACAACAACTATTCCAGATACAGAAAACCAAACACCGCATGTTCTCACAAGTGGGCACTGAACAATGAGAACATATGGACACAGGGAGGGGAACATCACACACTGGGGCCTGTCAGGGAGTGGGGGTAAAGGGGAGGGATAGCATTAGGAGAAATACCTAATGTGGATGATGGGTTGATGGGTGCAGCAAACCACCATGGCACATGTATACCTATATAACAAATCTGCACATTCTGCACATGTATTCCAGAACTTAAGTATAATTAAAAAAAAAAAAAAAGAAAAGAAAGCAAACTACATGCTGCAGGGTACCAGTTCCTCAAGACCAAAGAAAACCTCAAAAGTTGTATTAGCAATTACCAACAAACAAATATATATTGATCACCTACTGCATACCAGACCAGACACTGCCAACTGTCAGGGCCTGGCATGCAGTAGGAGTTCAACCTCTGCAAAGCTAGATTCATGAAGAGGACAAATCTAAAGTCTAAATTTTCACTGAAATTACCATAAGCAGCTAAAGGCCAGGCAGAGTCTAAACGTTTGAGGCCTTTTTTTCTTTCTTTTTTTTTTTAAGTCAGTCTCTCTCTCTCTATCTCCTCTCTCTCTTTCTTGTACTTACTTTTGGGCATTTCAAACAAAAAACAAAAAACAAAAAACAAAAAAACAAACCGTATACAACATTCAACTATGTTTGAATGCACACACACACACACACACACACACACACACACGTTTAGGAAGTTCACACCTCAAACTGTTTAGCTGCATGTGGAGAATACTACTTGGTGTTAGTGATCAGGAGGTTGAGGGGACTGTTTTCTTTTTTCAGTACATATATTTCAGTATTATTTCAATCAAAAGCACGTTAATAAATATATCATTTTATAATTTAAAGACAAAAAAGATGCAAATGCCCATAATCTCACTGTCCAGATGTAATAACTTTTAACATTTAATATGCATTCTTTCTGATCTTTTCTCTAATTTTAAATTTATTTTTAAATTGACATCTTTTTGATGCTTTTTATCCATATGTAAATACATATACATGTATGTGCAAAAAAAAAAAATCAAAGTATACTGTGATATAGCCTGCTTTTAAAGCTTAATGATATATCTTAGACATCTTTTCATTTTCTCAAAATACAGATATGTAGCATTTTTTTTTTTGGGGGACAAGTCTTGCTCTGTCACTCAGGCTGGAGGGCGACTGCAAGCCTTGAACTCTTGGACTCAAACGATCCTCCCACCTCAGCCTCCCAAGTAACTGTGACTACAGGTGCATGCCACCATGCCTGGCTAATTTTTAAAACTTTTTTTTTTTAAGAGATGGTGGGGGGAATCTCACTATGTTGCCCAGGCTGGTTTTGAACTTCTGGCCTCAAGTGATCCTCCCACCTTGGCCTCCCAAAGTGCTGGGATTACAGATGTGAGCCACCATACCTGGCCCTATCATCTTTTAATAGCTGCATGATATTCCATTGTATATGTGTCTCACGGTTTATGTAACCGATTCTCTATTAATGGACATTAGGCTGTTTCTATTTTTTGTTTTTTTTGCTACTATAAACAGCATTGCAATGAGTATTCTTATAGATGCATCTTTTCACATTTTTTTAGTTGTGTCCATAGAAAACATTCTAAGAGCTGGAATTACTGGATCAAATAATAGTCGTGTTAAAAATTTTGATACATATCATCTGACAGTCCTCCAGAAACATACCAATTTCCCCTTCTACCACCAGCTATCAGCACTCACATATTTTTTGAACACTTAATGTGTTCTAGACCAATAAGACATTATTTTTGCCCTGAGGGGGTTTACATGCTTGTTAGGTGGCTTGTTAACACATACTCAGATTCCCTATTTATTTAACAAGCTCTTACACAATGCTTAGTACCATGTGCCAGATACTATTCTAAGGAGCTTAAAATATTAAGTCATTTAATCCTCATGACAACCTTATAAGTTGGTACTACTATTATTTCCACTTTACAAATGGAGGAGCTAAGCAAAGGAGTTAAGCAACTTGCTCAAGTTCACACAGATGACAAGCGGCAGAGCTAGGAGTAAAATCTAAGAAATATCCTGGCTCCAGAATTTGTTCTTAAATCTGTGCTGTGGCTCCTCTTGGCACAACAGGTAATGATGCTCTCAGCACTGAGATAGTAGATTCAGTGACTTGGAAACCTCCTTTCAATGATGAAAGTGAATAGGGAGATAGGCTTTCAATTGGCCAAGCCCATCGTTTCAGGGCTAGGAGAGAAAGACATGATTTTGTGATTTTCAGCTTGAGCACTTAGGAATCTGCCCTTTCCCTTATCTGAAAGGGGAAACCCACAAGGGAGGTAGGTTGAGGGTGGGGTTGAAAGACAGAGTCTTCTGTTTTGGGTTTGTTGATTCAAAGTGTTGTGAGTTACCCAGATGAAAGGGCCAGATAGCAGAGGGAAATCCATATTTGGTGCTTGGGAGAGGAGATAGGTCCAGAGGAGAGTCCTGAGAGTCACCAGCCTAGGGGAAGACAGTGAGGCTGTGAGAGGGATGTGATCCCACAGGGAGGCCACGTAGATGAGGAAGAGCAAAGGTCCAAAGACTGGTCCTTGAGAAATGCCTCCATTTAAGGGAGTGGTGCTCAACCTTGGCTGCATGTTGGGATCACTTAGAGGCTATAAAAGCTCCTGATGCCTGGGTCTCACCTCCAGATATTCTGATTTCATTGGCCTGAAAGGCAACCTGGGTATCAGAATGGGGTGTGTGTGTGTGTGTGTGTATGCTTTAAAAAGTATTATTTATTTTTGGTATCTGACTTTTTAAGGCTTCCCAGGTAATAATACTGTGTAGCTGAAGTGAAGAGCAATCAATTCAAGGGGATGATAGATGAGAAATACAAGAAGCCATCTCATAGGGCCAGAGAGAGGTTAGAAGTGTTTTCATTTGCTCTATAACATGCGTTGAGTACCTAATAATAATAGCCACCACCTAGTGAAGGCTTTGCTGTGCCACGCCCTGTGCTGGGTCATTTGCACACATTATCTCATCTAATGCTTGCACCACACAACGCTATGAGATATTCTTACCCCCTTTTGCAGATGGAGAAACTAAGAATCAGAGAAGTCAAATAACTTGTCTAACGTCATACTTCTAAAACTTAGTGGGAGAGTCAGGATTCGAATGTGGTATAGGGTATCTTCCAAACCCTGGAGTTAATCACTGTGCTACGCTGCCCATCACCTGCCAGACTTTCTGCTTAGAACTGCCAAGGGGCCTGCAGTCTTGTGAGTATAGAAGAGTTACACATAATGAGGTAAGTGCTGCGGTGGAGGAAGGTACAATATCCCGGAGGAGAAAGCGCATAATAGCCTGGAGGACTCAAGGAAAGCTTTGCCTATGAGCTAATGCCTCGGGAAATATTTTCTGTTTATTCCTGCACTCAGAAACAGGCTCCACCTCTTGATAGGAGGGGAACACATGTCTGTAGGGAAAAAAGAATTGATGGTGGCCATCTTGAAGGTAAGTGACTACAGTCTTGATCCGGGGCACCCCTGAGAGAGCCCTGGTAGCTGTTAACTTTCCTATCAGGCCCTTTGGGTTTATGAAGATGACAAAATCTCTCAAGTGAATGGCAGCCAGATTGGTTTCTGTCTACTTTCATTTATTTATTTACCTTTATTTTAGTTTTAGAGACAGAGTCTCGCTCTGTTGCCCAGGCTGGAGTGCAGTGACACAATCATAGCTCACTGCTGCCAGAACCTCCTGGGCTCGGGTGATCCTCCACTTCAGCCTCCCAAGCAGCTGGGACTACAGGTGCACACCACCACACCTGGCTAAGTTTTAAAGTTTTTTCTAGAGACAGGGTTTTGCCATGTTGCCCAGGCCATTCTTAAACTCCTGGCCTCCAGTGATTCTTTCAGCCTCCTAAAGTGCTGGGATTACAGGTGTCAGCCACTGTGCCCGTCATCTGTCTAGTTTTAAACTACCCTATAGCAAGATACACAACTACTGGGATGGGGCTCCTAGCCTTAGTCACACTCAAGAATTCTTCAGAAGCGGAGCAGTCAACTGGGCCAGCAATAGTACCCACTGCCTTCAAGAGAAATGCCCTTACGTAAAGTTTGATATCTTATTTGGAAAGGTGTCTTCTAAGTCAATGTGAATTTACTGCATTTGGAGGGAGAAAGGGCACATTTCAACTTTCAGAAATGGGAAGCTAAAAGTGGGCATCAGTCAGGGTTGTCATCACCTTATATATCATAACTGAGTTTGTGCTGATGTCATCCTTGACTACATGAGTCAGAACATAATAAACTCTAAAATTGCCAGAAGAAAGGCTGCTGCTCATGCTTGTGATTTATGACGCAAATCCAAAGCTGCTACATTTTCTACACTTACCATTTATATTTGCATGAAGTTCAAAGGGGAAACAAGAAGCTTAACTCTTTCTCTGACATGGTCAACAAGTCTCTGTGGTCTCTGTGGTCTCAGAGGGAACCAGGTTTGCTTTGTACCTTTTAAAATAGGGTCCTTAGTGTCTGTTTTTGATTGAGAGAGACACCTTTGCATTAACCACACAACTTCACTCTTTGTTCCATCCCTGAGGCTGCTCAAGGGAACCAGCTTATAAACAGGTTTAATTGAGGTTCCGTAAAAGTCAGGGAGTTGAGAACTCTTTTATTTGAATGCAATAGCTGTATCAATTTAAGATGCAATTAATGACCGAATATATAGTTCTATGCAAGTGGCCCGCACCAATTTGCAGACTTTTAAAAATTAAGTTTACTATTAGTGAAATTATTCAGGGCTAAGACATTCAACATTAGGATGGTTAAAAATGGTAAGGAATGTTAATATTTATGTCTTTGTTGGTTCAGGCTGCTTTAACAAAATACTTTAGACTTTTGGTGGTTTATAAACAACACTTAGTTCTCACAGTTCTGGAGGCTAGGAAGTCCAAGATCAAGTTGCCAGCAGGTTTGGTGTCTGGTGAGGGCCCATTCCTTATAGACAGTGCCTTCTTCCAGTGTCCTCACAAGATGGAAGGCGCCAAAGACCTCCCTTATAAAAAGACATGAAGGTCGGGTACAGTGGCTCATGCCTGTAGTACCAGCACTTTGGGAGGCCGAGGCGGGCAGATCACCTGAGGTCAGAAGTTCAAGACCAGCCTGGCCAACATGGTGAAATCCCGTCTGTACTAAAAATACACAAATTAGCCAGGCATGGTGGTAGGCACCTGTAATCCCAGTTTCTCTGGAGGCTGAGGCAGGAGTATCACTTGAACCCGGGGAGGCAGAGGTTGCAGTGAGCCAAGATAATGCCACTGCCACTGCACATCAGCCTGGGCGACAGAGCAAGGCTCAGTCTCAAAACAAAACAACAAAAACAGGCATGTGAGGGCATGCTTCCTTTCCCCCTCTGCTCTTTGCCATATAAGAGTACAATGAGAAGATGGCCATCTGCAAACCAGGAATCAGCCATCACCAAACACTGGATCTACCAGCACCTTGATCTTGGATTTCTCAGCTTCCAAAACTGTGAGAAATAAATTTCTCTTGTTTACATCACCCAGTCTATGGTAGTTTGTTACAGCAACTCAAACTGATTAAGACAGAGGGAAGGATTAAAGAGACTTGAAGACTTGAATGTATATATTTAAATGTGTAGACATGAAGGAGGCAAGGCATGGGTGGGGGGCAGGAGAGAGAGAATGAGAATGAGAGAAAGATATTGATTGATTGATTTTAGGTCCAGAGGAGGATGAGAATAATCAGCAGTTGGAAGGGGATGCCATTCAGTTCATAGGTGAAGAGGTTTGTTAGCAGGATGTTGTTGGTTGCAACCCACCCAAGTTGCTTCAAGTACTGGAGTTCATTGACAGTTTGCTGCATGCATGGAAACCCAGGAAAAGTTGAATGGCCAGACTTGGGAAGACCATGGCCCTAGCAGTGCTGGGCTGCAGATTTTCACTCCAGAGCACCCATTTACAAAATTCAGTAACTCTTGGCTGGGCACAGTGGCTCATGCCTGTAATCCCAGCACTTTGGGAGGCTGAGGCGGGTGGATCATAAGGTCAGGAGTTCAAGACCAGCCTTGCCAAGATGGTGAAACCCTGTCTCTACTAAAAATACCAAAAAAAAAAAAAAAAAAAAGATAGCTGGGCATGGTGGCAGGCGCCTGTAGTCCCAGCTACTTGGGAGGCTAAGGCAGAGAATCGCTTGAACCCGGGAGGTGGAGATTGCAGTGAGCTGAGATCGCGCCACTGCACTCCAGCCTGGGTGACAGAGTGAGACTCCATCTCAGAAAAAAAAAAAAAAGATTCAGTAACTCTTTTGCCAGCTCTGACCATAGCAGCTGGTATCTTTTTTTTTCAGTGCCTCCAGTTCATGTCTTGGGGGAAAAAATCTGATTGGCTTAGCCCATTGTTTTATTTCAGGCCACATCATAGACTACTGGCCAGTCCTTGAACTGGTTGTGCTTAAGTCAAGAGGTTCACTTTTGATCCAGCCAGTGGCTACCTTTCCTTTCCCTTCCAAAGAACAGATAGATGATTGCTTCCATGGAGGGGAGAAGGCTATGGGTCAGGGAGGCTTAGTAGAATGGGGAGTTAGGTCCAGCAAATCTTCCTCTCCCATTTTTCCTTCATTTTAAAAACTATAAAGTAAATAGACGCTTACAGATAAACTTGAGTCACCTTTGTTCCTAAACTCACTTTTATTTCCTTTTCTCTCTCTGTCCTTTCAATTCTTTTTCAGAGAGGCAGTCACTGTCAGAAACTTACAGATTGCTTTGGAAAAAATCTGTATGGATGGAATTGTTCCTATTTATGAACATGGCAGAGCTGTGTCTTTAGGTGTTCTTTAGAATTTCCAATAATGTTCTGTAATTTCACTCTAAAGTTCTTACACATCTTATTTATTCAGAGGTATATAGAATGCTGCAATAAGGGGTACTTTTTCTTCTATTATAATTTCTTACTAATTATTATTGGTATAAAGGAACTCCACTGATTTTAAAATTTTGTTTTTGCAATTGGCAATCCTGATGAATTCTCTTATTCTTATAATTTTTAGATATCTTGAATTTTCTATGTCAGCAATCTACAAGTCTTTATTTCTAATTCTTATGCATTTTATTTATTTTTCTTATGTAAATTCATTGATTAGGGCCTGCTTTTACAATGTTGAATAAAAAAGGTGACAGTGCACAACTAATTCTTGCCTTCAGTATGCGTACTTCTAAGGTTTTGGTAGTAGCTATAATGTTTGTTGTAAGTTTTTGGTTAAAAAAAAGTCCTTTATCAGGTTAAGAAAGTTTTCTTCTGTTCCTAGATTGGAAAAAAGTTTTAATTTTGAATGTAATGAATTCTGTGAGGACATGGATTTTTATCTCTTTTGTCCCCAGTGGCTAGATTAGTGCCTGTAGGCCATGAGTAAATTATTTACTGAAAGAGCAAATGAATCGATTAATTGGAGCTTATAAAATATTTTACTTTTTGACATATCTGTTGATATAATTATATACTTTCCCTTTTTTGAATCATTAATGTGTCTTTTTGCTCATTGACCAATTGCAGCTCACCACACATGGGACTCACAACTGCATTTCTCCTTCCCTTGTAGATGTTAAAAAAACTACAAAATTATGACCATGATTCTTTGATTCATTTATTCATTTGATGCATGTTTATTGAGCATCTACTATGGATCAAGTATTGTGGTAGCTGTTAGAAAGCCAAAGCTAAAGAAGAACCAATCAATTTCACAATTCATATGAATATTCATGGAATCACATTGTTGGAAGAGATCTTGGATTAGATCTGATCCAACCCTCTTATTTTGCTGAGGAGGAAATGGAAGCTCCACAGGCAGATATGACTAGCTTATGATCTGTCCAAATGTTTAGTTCAGAAGATTCAAGTGACTCTGAGACATGATGTGTCAGGAGGGTCTACTCCAGGGCAACTATTGAGAAGAAAGAAAGAAGAATCATAAAAATATTAACATCAGTTGTTCATGTATTTTAGGGAAGTAGTATAATTTTCCTTAGGGGAAAAATATTGTTTTATTTAGGAAAGCCTGATAATGGACGTTTGCTTATGAAAAGAGAGACTCAAGGCTAATTCTGGTTTTGCGAAGTTGAGACAATGGACTTGAATTTGCTGTAGACAACAAATCAGCAGGACTTTTCAGCTAGCCCTTGTGGATTTGGGGCCTGGAACTCAAAGAAGTGAGAGAATAGGAAAATAGAGCATAGGAATATGATAGCAGATCAAGCCTTAAGGACAGAGAGTCTTTGAAGACAGAATATCTGATAAACTTTAGCAACAGTAATACCTAATATTCAGTTTTGAGCTGTTTCCTGTTCTGCATGATAATTTTCCTTGGTAATGCCTAAACCTTCAATAAAGTTGTATTGGTGGTGCCATAAAGTTTTGACATGAAGGTGTGGACAGACTTAAAGTGACGTTAGGTCTTGCTTACACCACTTTCTTCTTGAGGTCAGTCTTGTAGTAGTGGCAACATTGCACCTAAAGAGTTCCAGAGTTCTAGATGGTGACCAATAGCAAAGTAAGTTGAGGAATCCTTGGATCTCATGGTTGGAAACCATGTTATCAGGGAGGGACAGGGCACAGAAAGAAGAGAATCCCCTTTAATCCTAAAATACCAGAGGAAGATTGGTGGTTGTTCACTGTTGTTTGCATATACAGTCTGGTCCCTCATAGGGACTGACCATTTGTGCCAGTTATTGCTACTGCCAAGCTGTTGTTTCTTGGATTGAAACCCCCACATCCATACTCTATACTTGGGATCTTGGGGCTGGGACTGTGAACAATTTGTTTGCCGGCTGACCTTGTTAGGCTCTGCCAGTAGGTGGTGCTAGAGAGAGAGAGACGGCCAGGCTGGAGCAGGGAGAGGGGATGGCCGCCTTCCCCTGGGCTTCCTGTCTGTCTCTGAGCATCACTCTAGCGATGCACCCTGGCGGCAGCAGTGCCTCCGTGTAGCAGCCGCTGAATCTACTCTGCAGTTTTTTCAACACCACAGAACCAGCTATCTCCTGTATCCCTGGAGACATCGGCACCAACTGGCTGGCACCCTGCCCTCATGGATCTGAGTTGCACCTCCATGGAACATCTCCTGATTCAAGCTTCAACTGTTAATAATTACAATCTCTCTCCTTTATTCCCCCAGCCTTAGGGGATTAGGGGCTCTTCCCTCAGTCGCTACTTCCATGATAACCCTAAAATTCTCTTTTGGCATTTCCAGTTACCTAGTTGGCAGTTCTTTACATTCTTTCTTGCTCAAATAACTGGCGTGCTTTCTGTCTCCTGACTGGATCCCACCGGATACACTAGCCATCTCTTTACGGGAACTTCGGACTTGATTCTGGCTGCAGTTGGGATCCCCTCGGGCTAGGGTAGGCTGGCCTTCAAGTCTTCCACTCCAGGGTCACTGTGCTGCTTGCCATAGAAATGGCTGGTCAAGCATGCCCACCAAGACTGTCGCCTTCCATGTATCTCCTCTCCACTGGGCACGGATACCTTCTGGGTCTTACCCATGTTAGGTGCAAGCTGCTCGGGGGCGCTTCTGCCCTCTCCTGTCTGGAAATGCTTGCTACCGTCTCTTTATTGTCCTGCCCATGTCTTGTACTATGCACGGCATTGGTGGGACTCTCAATTTCTAATATTAGTCAAGAAAGAGCACAATAGGGAGCTTGGTGCAGTGGCTCATGCATGTAGTTCCGGCTACTTGGGAAACTGATGGGGAGGACTGATTGAGCCCGGGAGTTCAAGGCTGCAGTGAGCTGTCATCGCACCACTGCATTCCAGTCTGGGCTGGCCTGACTCTTAAAAAAAATAAATAGCATGTTAGTCCACACATTTACAGATACACCTAAACTTCCAGAGGATTCTCTCATATTTTTCTTTCACATTCCCTGTTTTTTCCTCATTAATTGAAGGATCTTGAGCTACTATGCCCCCCACTACATTGCTTTACCTTCCAGCATCTCTTGTCTCCTATTTCCAGGCCTTTTTTTGTCTTGCCTTAGGGCAGAGGGAAATAAGTTCTTTGAATTCACACATGCCTTCCAGTGATTTGTCTCTCCTGGCCTATAGTCCACTGTACCTGGCAGTTTGGAATTCACCTTCTTTCCCCACCCCCCGCCTTTTAAAAGCTTCATTGTAGGAAATTTCCAGAAACATGCAATTTGATGTCTCATATTACTAGCTGGCTAAAAGTGAACATGCCGTTTATCAATCTGCTTTTATTATATTATGTTCCTAATGGTGGCAAGCAAGACAAGAAGTACAAAGAAAGATGGTGTAAGCTCAAGAACCCACGAAATCTATCATATGGCCTGGGTTTCCCCAGCCTGCTTTGTGGATTTTGTCTCACTATAACAGAGCTCCCAAGGAGACTGCAGAGTCAGCTCCCTTAAGCACTATAACTAAAGCCTAACTCTTCCATTCCACCCAAAAATGTCCCCAGCTCAGCCTCTTTCCTGAAGTCTCCTTTCTGCCCCAGATGCTAATTGCATTTAACTAATCCACAAGTGAAATATCCACACAGAATTCCATTTTAATTAGCATACCACAGTCTTTGTGCAAATTTGCTTTCAGAGGAGTTCCATTGCAGCTGCTCAGAGACACTAATGGCAGGGCCCCTTGATGCTTTCCCGATAGCTTTCAGCTGCAATAGCACTTAGGCAGAATGCCATGAGTGTCCTGCCCAACTGTATTACTGGGGAACACCTGATTGGCTAGAAGTTGATCCTCCTGTGACTTTTCTGAGTTCTTTACATTTACTCGTGAACCCCAAATGTGCCACTTCTTCTCAGGATGCCATGAAAGGTAACAGTGTCTAGGATGAAAAGAAGAATTAGGCTCGAGACTATTTGCTTCCCTCTGTACCATGAAATTTCACTACTAAGATGGACTTCAAAATTGTTTTGTCCAGCTGGCTCATTTTACAACTGGGAAAAGTATGTTGCCCCCCTACTTTTTTTTTTTTTTTTTTTGGCTTGCATTGGCACTAGAATCTGCAGCTAGTAGTTGTTAGTGCTGGATGCACATTAGAATCTCTTGGGAACTTAGAAAACAATACCAGTGCCAGGCCCCATCCACACCAATTCTGGCACTCCAGAACTGCTATGTTTTCAAAGCTGTATTGGGCTGCATTGTGTCCCCGCGCCTCCATCTGTATGTTGAAGTCAGAATCCCCAGTACTTTAGAATGTGACTGTTTTGGAGATAGTGCTTTTAAAGATGTAACTAAGGTAAACTGAGATTATTAGGGTGGTCCCTAATCCAATATAACTGGTGTCCTTATAAGAAGAGGTGATGATGGCCATGTACAGTAGGCTCACACCTGTAATCCCAGCACATTGGGAGGCCGAGGTGGGTGGATCACTTGAGGCCAGGAGTTTGAGACCAGACTAGCCAACATGGTGAAACCCTGTCTCTACTAAAAATATAAAACTTAGCCAGTTGTGGTTGTGCATGCCTGTAATCCCAGCTACTCAGGACTCTGAGGCATGAGAACTGCTTGAGTCTGGGAGACGGAGGCTGCAGTGAGCTGAGATCGCGCCACTGCACTCCATTCTGGACAACAGAGTGAGACTCTATCTAAAAAAAAAAAAAAAAAAAGATGATGAAGACATGGATGGATACAGAGGAAGACCATGTGAATACACTGGAAGAAGATGCCCATCTTCATGTCAAGAAGAAAGGCCTCAGAAGACACCAACCCTGCCAACACCTTGATCTCAGACTTCTCGTCTCCAAAACTGTGAGAAAATACATTTCTGTTGTTTAAGCCACCTAGTCGGTGGTACTTTGTTATGTACCTGAGCTGAGTAATACACTGTCATGCCAGACTCCTATTAACTTCAACAGGAGTGGCACCATGTTCAAGAGGCTGAAGAAGAGACCCAGAGCCAGTGAATGAAACATTGGGTTTATTGAGGAGACTTACATACAGGGTGATCCAGCATTGGTGGGCTGGACAGGAGAACCACAACTGCTTACACAAGTATGCAGTTTATATAGCATTTTCACTTAGCACCCTCCCCTTAACAACCTCCACCTGGCAACCTTCATTTAAACCCAAATACAGGGCCTCAATCCCCTGTATGACCTGTGTTCCATGGGCTGGGCCAGGCCTTCAGATGTTCCTCACAGATAAGGAATGAATCTCCAGATTGGCCAGTGCTAGATTCTTTAGTGCAGAACTCTGAACACGTGTTCTTCTTCTGAAGTTAAGCTATTGCTATCATGTGTGTCTGATATATATGTACTTCCCACGTAATTCTAACATGTAGAAAAGGCTGACTGCCAGTGGGCTAGAACAGAGCCTGGAACTTAGCAGGAGCTGCAGAATCAGGTTTTTTGAATAAAGGATTGAGTTTTCTAATTCTTTCCAGTGTTCATGCCACAATACCAAGTCCACAAACAAAATCTACTGGAAGAATCTATAAATAGTAATGATTTCCCAGTATAATACCTACTGTCTTCCTGAATTCTCTGCTGAAGCCAAACTTGTTTTCTCACCGTTCCTGAACACTGAGCAAGTTTTTGTGCCTCTGGCATCTTCTCTTTTGCTGATTGTTACGTTCTCTTGGATTCTCACCTGCTTCTAATGCTAGCTGTCCTTCAAGCTTCTCCTACGACCCTAGCCAGAAGCTATGCTTTTCCTCTTCTGGGTTCCTATGGCCATTCTTCATTGTGAAAGCAACTTGGCATTTATATATGCACACCCCTGGTATTTATTCTGTTGTCCTCTAGGAAGACCACCAGCTTCAGTGAGATCTGGAGGCAGGTAGACCAAGCTTTTGCCTTGGCTTTTCCCCTAACCAGATAGCTGACTTTGGGTCAGTCACAGTCTCTCTCAGGATCTCTTTTCCTTCACCTGTTACAAAGCTGGGCTGGATGAGTTCCTGTGTGGTTCAAGCATCCCCTGGCCTGTGGGTCAGTAGTATCCACAGCTCCTCTCTCAGCTTGTTGGCCACTACCTGCCACTGAGCTTGGCATTCAAGGGATGCTTAATAAATATGTAATGAATACATGATTGAATGAATTTGTACGTGCGTCAGATCTGAACGAGACATAGCATCAGGGCTTGGAAACAGTGAAAGCCAAAAGAAATCTGAGCAGCTGAATGAATGAATGAATGAATGAGGGGAAGTTACAGATCAGTTGGTCCAATCAATTCATTTTATAGATGAGAAAACTAAGATATAAAACATTCTCAGAAGGGAGTTTATGGCTCATCTTTTCATCTGAGTGAATAAACGGAGCCCATTAACACCCCAAACTGAATATGAAGTGCAAACATTATAAGGCAAAACACCAATTAGCACACATGTCCTTTCATTGAAAAGCTTCTTGAAGAATGCACACATTTGAGGAAGAACTCCTTTAATAGCCCTCTCTGGAGAGTGAAAAGATTGCTGGACCCGGTGAAAGAAGATGTGGCCTCTGCTTATGACTCTTGAGCCTTCTTTCACATTGATTTCTCTTCTTTCTTAAAAACAAAAACAAAACCTGGAAAGTACAGTGGGTGATTTAACAAACACTCATAATCTAACAGTCCAAAATTTAAAATGGTTTTGTCCTATTTGCTTTTCATAGGAGATAGAAACTCTTAAAAGTAAAGGTAAGCCTCATTTTCAGGGCCGTGCACTGACCCAGGCCTTCTCTCCCTACAGGTAGTTACTACCCTCAATTTTATATCCTTCTGCTCCTTTTTTCCTCCTGTTTTTGAATACAGCTTTGTATTTTGTCTTTTTGAATTTTCATATTAATGATGTTTTATTAAGGTACAATTTATATACAGTAAAAGATAAAATCTTAAGTGTACTTAACATGCATGTGACATCAAGACAGAACCTATCTCAGCTGGGTGTGGTGGCTCACGCCTGTAATCCCAGTACTTTGGGAGGCTGAGGTAGGCAAATTATTGAGCCCAGGAGTTCGAGACCAGCCTGGGCAACATGAAGAAACCCTGTCTCTACAAAAAATTACAAAAATTAACCTGGTGTAGTGATGTGCACCTGTAGTCCCAGCTACTCTGGAGACTGAGGTGAGAGGATCGCTTGAGCCTGGGAAGTCAAGGCTGCAGTGAGCTGTAATTGCTCCACTGTATTCCATCCTGGGCAACAGAGTGAGACCCTGTCTCAAAAAAATAAAAAAACCCAAAAACTATTTCTCTTACTCCAGAATTTTTCCTTGGTCCCTTTATTGGTAGTATGATCTCTCCTACAAGTTAGCCTAATTTTTATTACAATAGATAGTTATGCCTGTTCTTGAACATTGTGTAAATGCAATCTCACAATATGCACTCTTTTGTGTGGCTTCTTTGGTTCAACATCATGATTTTGAGATTCATCCATATTGATACTTGTCTCACTAATGTATACCCTTTTATTGATGGATATTGTTTCATTGTATGAATATAGGACAATTCGTTTATCCCATACAATGTATTTTTATATATTAAAAAATATCATTGTCAGACAGTTTTCTGGGTAGTCTAGGACCGACCCATTTTCCAACCCAGTTTCAATTTTTCACTTGTAGTTCTCAAGAATAACTGTAGAAGGTACTGGGAATTCAACATCCTGAGATAAGGAGAGACTGGCCAGAACAGCCTGGGCTCCTCCAGTCCCTGCTAGAAACAGGATGTCTTTTAGCACTTCAGCGCAGCGATCCTGTGACTTCTGGGGTAGAGAACCCAGGGTGGGCTGCCTTCTAGGGTGCCCCAGCTGTGGTGAAAGTGGGGCATGAGAAGATGAGATGAGCCTTCATCTGCCTGAGCAGCTTTCCTGAACCTCGAGGGAACCAGCTTGTCATGAATCCTAGTCTTCCGTTGTCGCCTGCTGTCTGTAAATAATAAGCTTCATGTCAGTTGCATGTGTGAGTGTTCCGTCTTCTAACTGGACTCACACAAGTAGCAAAAGTGCAGCTTGCAGTGGGTTGAACCTGCCTCGTAAGCATGTCCAGCATGTCTGTTTTTATAATGAAAGTGGAGATTTTGTATGTGCACATTCCTGATTTTCTTTTCTTTTCTTTTTCTTTTTTTTCTCTTTGAGATGGAGTCTCTCTCTCTCCCCAGGCCGGAATGCAGTGCCGCGATCTCGGCTCACTGCAGCCTCCACCTCCCGAGTTCAAGCGATTCTCCTGCCTCAGCCTCCCGAGGAGTTAGGACTACAGGTGTGCTCCACCAAGCCCAGCTAATTTTTGTATATTTAGTAGAGATGGGGCTTCACCATGTTGGCCAGGATGGTCTCGATTTCCTGACCTCATGATCCACTCGCCTCAGCCTCCCAAAGTGCTGGGATTATAGGCATGAGCCCGGCCCTTACTGACTTGCTTAACTCTTAGAAGCATTTGTTTCTTTCTCTGTGAAATGATTTTGCTGAATAAATGTGCCCTATGAGACATTTCTCAAAGGAAAACATACAGCAGCCAACACACATATGGAAACATGCTCAACATCACTAATCATTAGAGAGATGAAAATCAAAACCACAATGAGATACCATCTCACACCGGTCAGAATGGCTACTATTAAAAAGTCAAAAAGACAATGGATGCTGGTGAAGCTGTGGAGAAAAGGGAACACTGATACACTGTCACTGGAAATGTAAATTAGTTCTGCCACTGTGGAAAACAGTTTGTAGATTTCTCAAAGAACTTAAAACAGAACTACCGTTTAACTCAGTAATCCCATTACCGGTTATATACCCAAAATAAAACAAATTCTTCTACCAAAAAGACACATGTGTTTGTATGTTCATTGCAGCACTGTTCACAATAGTAAAGACATGGAATCAACTTAGGTGCCCATCAATGGAGGATTGGATAAAGAAAATATGGTAAATATACACTGTGGAATACTATGAAGCCATAAAAAAGAATAGAATAATGTCCTATGCAGCAACATGGATTCAGCTGGAATCTGTTATCCTAAGCAAATTAATGCAGGAACAGAAAACCAAATACCCCATATTCTCACTTAAAAATGGAAGCTAAACATTGGGTACATATGGACATAAAGTTGGGAACAATAAACACTGAGGACAGCTAAAGAGGGAGGGGGGTCAAGGGCTGAAAGACACCTATTGTGTACCATGTGCACTATCTGGGTGATGGGACCAGTCACACCGAAACCTCAGCATCATGTTGTATACCCCTTTAACAAACCTGCACATGTACCCCCTGCATCTAAAATAAAAGTTCCAATTATATATTAAAAAATTAAAGTTAGGCCTGATCCTGTCCCCACTAAATAGATATTAAATAAACATTTAACGAATATCTACTTGAGGTCAGGTGTGGTGGCTCATGCCTATCATTCTGGCACTTTGGGGGGCTGAGGTAGGTGCATCGCTTGAGCCCAGGAGTTCGAGACCAGCCTGGGCAACATGGTGAAACTCTCTACAAAAAATATATGAAATTAGCCTGGTATGGTGGCACATACCTACTACTCGGGAGGCTGAGGTGGGAGAATCACCTGAGCCTGGGAAGTCAAGGCTGCAGTGAGCTGTGATCATGCCATTGTACTTCAGCCTGGATGTCAAAGTCAGATCTTGTCTCAAAAAACAAAACAAAACAACACCCCCCCCCCCCAAAATACCCAAGAACTACTTGAAATGGCAATAAATCATTAGCCTGTGCAATGTAGTCTCATGTTCCAGGCAGATTCTGTGTAATCCTTGACTAAGCATGTCCAAGCCTCTGAACTAGCATAGTAGCTATAGTTGGAAATGATATGTACATTTAAAATCAATAAAATACTAAGACCCTGAAAAAAATTATGCCCTGTGAAGGGACCATTCCCAGACTGATTCTGGAATAACCTGGAGCCGTGGTTTCTGGCCTTCAGAAATTCCCATGAGGCTTAAAAGTCATCCTTAAGATTCAGAGTCAGCAGGTTTGGTATGGAGTTCAGGTATTTTTTTTTTTTTCAAGTTACACTTGGTTAAAAATTACTGTCTGAAAGTCTCCAATAATATTAATAGCTGTCGGCCAGGCGCGGTGGCTCAAGCCTGTAATCCCAGCACTTTGGGAGGCCGAGACGGGCAGATCACAAGGTCAGGAGATCGAGACCATCCTGGCTAAC
>NW_012118488.1:5619108-5656536 GCF_000951035.1 Colobus angolensis palliatus
AAAGCCCCAACAATGCAAAACCTAAGCAAACATGTAATAAAGTGTCAGGTATTACGGATCACTAGGAGGAGGAGGGGATGTTTTAAAATCAAACCAAGCTCTTTTAGGATGTGTTGGAAAAGTCCCTGGCCTGGCTCTGGGAGATCTGGGTTCTGGCTCCAGCAGTGTGACTTTGGGCAAGTTGCTTAATATCTCTGGGCCTCAGATTCTCCCGTTAGGATAAGAAGAGTTGGGGCTAGAAAGTTCCTGAGATTCTCTCCAGCCCCTTTTCTCAGTGCTTCTCAGATACAAGAGGAGGCCTGCATGAAGGAATTTGGCCCAGCACTCATCCTTACTGTGGATAATACCCAGGGGAGGGGTGCCTCTTTCCTGCTAGGTTAATTTTATTTGTGACAGGCCTATGAAGCAAGGTAAATCCTTTGATTCACATGGATCCTTTGCAAGAAAAAACATGCAGTTTGGAGCTGTGAGAAATATAAAAACACTGCTAAGTCTGTGAGAGGGATTTGCACTCTACTGCAACATTGGTTCATGCCTCTGTACGTGCAAGGGAACAGCTAATGACTTGCCTACAGGAGTCAGAATTGCCCATCCACAGCAAGTAACTGCACAGAAATGTGTGCCACATCTAGAATTACAGTCTGCAGAAACTAGCATGGTGTCAGGCACATAGCTGGCGCTCAGTAAATACCTGATAACTAAACAATCTATTTGGAGGTACTTTGAGGACTCTCCTTCTTCAGTTTGGGGAGAGAAAGTAGCTGTTCCCCCTGCTGTCACCACGCAATTTATATTTAATGGACTTCACTGCTTGCTGCTGCTTTACACCCACAGAGGGAGCGTTTGAGGAAATAGTTATGTTTGGGGTGGGTGTAGAGAGTCGGGGGCAGAATTCATACACAGATTTTCTTGGATCCAAATTACCCTCAATCTGAGAAAGGGGGTGGACATTATAAGAATCCTTTTTGAAAAGCAGCCTCTTCCCCAAAGATATCTGGAGCAAGCAGTTTCATTTAAAATGGCTTTCTTGATTTTTCTGGTCCTCCCTCCCTTCGCTTTTGTGGTTAACATGTACATACTAATAAAGTGTGAATGTATGAGTATAACCAACGCTTGGCATTTGACAAAACAAAGGTCAGCAAATATTAATCCAAAACAAGAGAAAAGGAGTATCTCCTCACCTAACTACCTGCCAATTGTATGGAGAAAAACCTCAGTCTCCTGTAGGAAAAAAGTTGTCTGAATCAATAATGACTGAGGAATAACCATAACCGATTAGAAAGCTTCTGGGTCTCCTTAAAAAAAATTGTGGTAAAAAATCATGTAACATAGGCAGGGTGTGGTGGCTCATGCCTGTAATTCCAGTACTTTGTGGCTGAGAGTGGAGGATTGCTTGAGCCTAGGAGTTTGAAGTCATCCTGGGCAACAAAGGGGGACCCCATCTCTACAAAAAAAGTGAACAAAATTAGCCTGCCATGGTGGCACCTGCCTGTAGTCCCAGCTACTCGGGAAGCTGAGGTGGGAGGATTGCTTGAACCCCGGAGGTCAAAGCTGCAGTGAGCCATCGTGGTGCCACTGCACTCCAGCCTGGGCAACAGAGTGAGACCCCATCTCTTAAAAAAAAAAAAGTAACAAAAAGTTTGCCATTCCAACCATGATTAAGTGCACAGTTCAGTAGCATTCAGTATTCATGTTTTCGTGCAATAGATCTCCAGAACGTTTTCATCTTGTGAGCCAAACTCTATACTCCTTTTTAACTTTTGAATGCTGGAAAAAAGCAAGATAAACATGTCTGAAAGGGACGAGTTATGTCTGCATGCTATGTGGATCTGGCTTTACGCAAGGGATGGAAAGGAGAAAATTAGCTAAATTAATATTTATTGAACACTTGCTAGCTAGGGGCCAGTCCCTGTCACATAACATACGCTGCTCCTCTGCAGTTCTGAGATCCCACATGTCTTGTTTTTGTTGATCTTGTTCACATGAAGATGCTACAGGAGGGTGTAATTCTCCCAAAATGTTTTTTTTTTTTTTTCCTAAACCCTGACTATACATATGAGACATAGAATCTGGGGCACTTGACAGGTTTTTCCAGGACTCTGAGCATCAGTTTTGCTCACCAGTCCTGCTCACCAGACCCACAGAGGAGGTGGTGGGGCAGGACTCATTACCTAGTAGCTGTGCGGACACAGGCAGAAGCATTGCTACCATATTCGGATCCTGGTTGTGTGGCTTTTTAACTTCTTTATTCCTTGCTTTATTTCAACAAAGCATGTGGACGTGGGTTGAGAAACAAACACTACTCAACCATTTAAAGAATTGATAAGGACATTTGGGCAAAGGCGAAGAGAAGGTAGAACAATAATAAAGTGAAGCTGTGTTTGCCACACAGTCTCTATCCAGCTTTCTGATTCTGGAGATTTAAGTCTAGTTTCTTCTTAGAGGAGCACTTACTATGTGAGATTTAAATACTCTGAGCTTCACTTCTCCATTTGTAACATGAGAGCTGTTAATTTTTATTTTATTTCTTTTTAGACACAGGGTCTTGCTCTGTCGCCCAGGCTAGAGTGCAGTGGTATAATCAGGGCTTGCTGCAGCCTCGACCTCCTGGGCTCAAGTGATTCTCCTGCCTCAGCCTCCCAAGTAGCTGGGACAACAGGCATATGCCATCATATTGGGCTAGATGGGGACTGTTAAAATATAAACTTTTACGTTCCAATTTTTCTGTACATAAAAAAATGATGATAAACTTTGGCACATTGAAATTTTAAAGAGTTTTTTGAGCAGACAGTGATTCATGAAACAGGCAAACTAGAAGTGGGTAAGGGCTCTCCATAAGGGGCATGAGGGGAAGGCTTTTGTAGGGTAACTGCAGAAACATGGCGAAGAAATTATTTGCTTGGTTAAAGTTTGAGCAATTTCTCTATTTGGATTATCCTGGTGGGAAGTTCAAGACGATATAACTAATCCCAGTTGGTTGTTTGTAAGTTTGCTAGCCTGTTTTGCTTTCTTTTAAATTCTGAGTTTGATTTTGGTTTGCTTATGTAGGAAGCCAGGATGTCAGAGTACCCAGTCCAGTGGTTTCCCATTTAATTATTTTTAACAGAACCAAACTCTTTACCTCCAAGGGTCATAAGAATTACATTAGAAAGCACTATAGAAATAAATTATTGCTATCATAACAGAGATTTTTTTTTAAACCCAGCTCAATCAGCATCTGCTAAAATTTGCATAGACAAAATTTTTAAGCAAGTGGACACATTTGCAGCAGTAGGCAATTTCCTTAGCCTTTTGAATTGTGGATGTTTTTTCCATCAGGTCATTGGAGAATGATCTGCAGAACAGAATTTACAATGTTTTGACAAATTGCACACACAAAAAATCCCTGAGAATTAGTTCTAAATATCCAGGTCTCTAGGTATCACTCTTTCAATATTTCCTGAAATTTTTAATGGAAGTTCTCTACATGGTTAGGTAGGGAAGAAGTTTGTGCTTCAGTGGAAATTTATGCATTGTTTAGAGCATACTCTTTCAGATTATTTTATTCTGATTATATGGGAGTTTTGCACCTGTTATAAATGGAATTCTGTCCCCTCAGAAGTAATATGTTGAAGTCTTAACTCCCAGTATCTCAGATTATGACCTTGTTTGGAATTAGGGTCATTGCAGATGTAAGATGAGATTATACTGGAATAGGGTGTTCCCCTAATTCAATAACTGGTGTTGCTATGAAAAGGGGAAATTTGGACATGAACACACACAAGGGGAGTGCTGTCATGTGAAGACGAAGGCACAGATCTGGGCAATGCCTCTATAGCCCAGGGAATATAGCAGATTGCCAGCAAACCAATAGAACTTAGATGGGAGGTATGGAATGGATTCTTTCTCACAGACCTATTGACACCTTGATAGTGGATGCTCAAACTTCAGAACTGTGAGATAATAAATTTCTGCTTTTCAAGCCACCCTGTTTGTGGTACATTGTTAAGGCAGCCCTAGGAAAGGAATACATTGCCTTTGAGCTATTTTAACCTCAAAATTGTAGGCAACTATTAGCAATGCAAAATAATTATTATCTATAGACATGCAAATTTTGTCCTGTCCACATAGAGGCTTAACCAGCTTCTTTCTCCTACTGTGAAAGAAGCCAGTTTTGCTTTTATTTGCATGTTCATTTCGATATTCTTCATCTATAAATGTGTCTGCTCTTTGGTTTGTCCTTTGAATTGGTTGTTAACATCTTAGTGGTTCCCTCATTCAGTCGTGAATGAAATAAAATCTTGAACACAAGTTTAGTTTATATCTATATGAATGTCATGATTTTACTTTTTTGGGGGAAAATTATCTTTTAACAGTTCCTTATTATCACAAAGTTCTTCCATGTGTTTATTTTATACACTTATTTATTTTAAAAAATTCTCTTTTTCTGTTTTTGATAATAGTGTTCTCATGGGTCAGAAACAGATGCATCTATGCTATATTGAGGAAAGGTCATCTGTGGGACACAATAGCTCTCATCATACTTGAAGCTGCTATTATCACTTGAAGGAGGAAGCAGTCATTCTGGGTTTCTTCTAGCAGCTGTCAGTTACAGGGAGACAGAATTTGGTTCAACAGAAAGATAAACTTGCTGATCGTCAGAGCTGGCTAAGACAAAATGAACTATCTTGGAAGTGAAAAGTTTTTGTGATTGGGCTGTGCAGGTGGGTTTATCTGCCCTTTTGGTGGGCTGTTTTATCAAGGTTTAAAGACCAAAGTGTTGGCTGGAAGTTTTAGATCCCTTCTGGGCATGAGAGTCAATAATCTGAAGATATAAAGACATCTTCTCTGCCTCTTCTCCTACTTCCACCTCTAGCACTATCTTGCTTTTGCTCAACAATTCCAAGTTCTTTCTCCCCGATTCGGTAGTCCTGTAGCCTCTCAGCCAATCTCTTATTTTCTCTTCTATCTTGAGATGTCTTTTTTTTTTTTTTTTTTTTGGAGGAGGAGGGTACTGCTTCCTCATCATTAGCTCGATTTCACCAGGCTGCCTTCCAGACTGAGACAGGATGGAACATTTGGAGCCTGTCCTCTGAGCCTGGGCCTGGGGGCTTCTAGTGCAGCAGGCTGGTCGTGACAAAGATGTCAGTGATAAGTGGCTAAGAGACACTGTGGATGGGGTGTTACTGCCTGACACACTATCTGGGGCTGCGATCTAGCAAAAACTTGGAGGGTATAATTAATGCCATACATGTATTGTGTAATGTCATAATAAATCTGCCTGTAATGGCTTCTCATGGGCATTTTCTAACTGTTGGTGCTAAGCTTCATGAGTTCCCATCACTGCTTTCCAGGCAAGTCATCATTTGCAGCTTATAATTTGCAAAATGAGAGAGACACCTATTAGCAGGGAGCCAGTTAAGGTTACATCAGTGATTTCATTATACACCACACCTCTTGCAGATTTATAATTATGCAGTTAAAAAATGAAAAAAATTGCCAAAGGCAGTTGCTTGACAGAGATATATAGATCCAGTCCACAAAAATTATTGATACAATTTTGTTTTGCCTTCTTTTATTAAAAAAAGTAGATTAAAAAATCAGTGAGCATCTTTATCTGTGTGCACAGAAATTCCAACGTAGCTTCAGTGTGTGAAGTTTATGGGTGTGACACAGGTTTTATCTTGGATCTTTTAAAAAACTTAATTTGGGGATGGGCACAGTGGCTCAAGCCTATAATCCCAGCACTTTGTGAGGCCAAGGCAGGCGGATCACCTGAGGTCAGGAGTTCGAGACCAGCCTGGCCAACAAGTGAAACCCCTTCTCTACTGAAAATACAAAAATTAGCCGGGCATGGTGATGCGCACTTGTAATCCCAGCTACCCTGGAGGCCACAGCAGAATTGCTTGAACCCAAGAGGTGGAGGTTGCAGTGAATCGAGATTGTGCCACTGCACTCCAGCCTGGGCAACAGAGCGAGACTCAGTCTCTTAAAATAAAAAAAAAACAAAAAAGAAAAACAAAAAACTTATTTAGCTTTGGCAGGCAGCAAGTCACTCTTGCTGTAATGGAAGGTGAACCCTCTGTCCATTTATTGTCGAGGATCATTATTCTTCCAGGATGCTGCTATTATAGACTGTGTTGCAGATTCAAAAGGTGACGGTGAGACACAGATTTGACCAAGGGCAGGCAGCTGGTTCTGAGTCCTTACTAGGGGCAAGTACAGGGGCCCTGTTACCTAAACAATGGTCTGTAAACTTGAGTCAAGTAGCATAATGCTGCAAATTGCTAGCATGACATCAAATCAACCAGAAAAACAGTAATTCAGCAAGTCCACAGGCAGCTGGCCATCTTTCTTCATCCGTGGAGAAGCTCCTTTCACTTTATTCCCATCTAATGTGAACCCTCACCACATTAGCCAGAGGTCCACAGTCAGTGCCAGCCATGCAGAGCTCAGTGACCACTGGGCAGTCTGCACTATTGAGCTCTCAGAGCCAGAGTTCCCTCCTTCCCTCTTTCTACTAACTCTTTCCTGGGAAACTCATGTCTATCAGGTCCAAGTCCTTGGATATCCTCCTTCAATTTACTGATTATTCCATCATGTCTCACTACACCTCCGTTACAATGAGAAGAGTTGCTTAGGGGTTTCTTCTCCTGGGAGAAACGTATTACATCTCTTCATGGGATTTCTGGCTAATCCATTAACTCAAGAAAATTGCTGTAAAACTGTAAAACTTATCTTTTTCTTTTCAAATAAGTGTTTAACTTCATAAATCATGTATCCCAAAGAGAATCATTTTCACACCTTATGAAGATCACCAAAGAGAAAATATTATGTCTCCTTTTATTTTTCTTTGCAATTTGAGAATGTATTTAGCTCCTTAGGAGTCATGATTCTGAAAAACTCAAGGTAAATGGAGTTCTTATAAACTATGTCTTATTTCCCACTAGTTTACATGATCATCTCTGAGCTTAATTTCAGGTTAATTTCTCTCTGACGGTCATTTAGTGAGAGCTCCCAATGATCTGTTTTCAGGTTTTACAGTCAAGTTGCTAATGATCCACAAACCAACCCTTTAACTTACTGAAGACTTGATATTTTTCATGTAAAGACATTTCAAGGCAAAAAGAGTTCTGGAATGCAGTGGATCATACCTAGTTTCTATTTTATAATATTGGATGCATGTCTATTAGATGTTGTGTAATGCATATGGGAACAACCGGGTGTCAGGAAATCTGGGTTTTAGACCTGACTCTGCTGCTAATATGGAGTAGAATCAGTGTCTGACGATATCTGACATAATCCCGATACTCCCATCTTTGTCTATGGCAGACATTGCTAATCAATCAAGATAAGATTTCAAGTGGAGTCCAGAGACAGCCTCAGAATTCTTCTCTAAGTGGCTCTCTAGCGGCTCCTGCTGATTGATTAGGGTTACTAGAGATGAAAACTACTTGCCACTCTAGGGCAAAGCAATTCTCTTTTGTCCAAAATTCTATTGTCATGTATATGTATAATCAATGTTCTTTCTTGCAGAAAAAGGTAAATTAATAGAAGAATATTTATTTATTTCTACCTGAAGAACTCTGGATTTTCAAAGGTCAGAACTTTGATGGGGTCTTCATGAGATGTGCTGGAAGCTCAGGAACTTGGCTCCTTGGGAGGTGCAGGAAGTCCGGGCTCAGGCAGAGGCTGAGGACACTCACCCAGCTGCAGTGAATAGATCTGATAAGAGTGGCTTGGAGATCCAATAGCCAATGTGGAAATCAAATAGATTTGATAAGAATGGCTTAGAGATCTCATAGCCAATGTTGAAATCAAATAGAGTTGATAAGGGTGTCTTAGAGATCCAATATTCAATGTTGAAATGCTTATTTAAGCTTGTGTTAGCAGGTGTGGGAATTCAGGGAGCCCAGTTTTGGGCAGGAAAGTGGGCATGTAAGCAGAAGCTGATAGAGCTTCAAGAGGGTGAGGTGTCCATTTTCATATCTACACGTAGCAAGTTCATAACTTGTTTACAGGGGTACAAACAGCAGTGTTCAGCTTCCAGAGAGAGATGGGGGCTTGCAGATACAAGGCAGGTGTCCAAGTCCCAGCCAAGAGGGTATGCTTTAGTGAGGGCTAGAGTTGAGATGGGGAGCTTGCAAGGAAAAGCTGCTTTATTCAGGGTTTACCCCCAGCACACTCAATACCAGTTCCAGGGCAGAAATGTTATTTACACCTGCCATTAGACCTCAAAAGGAGAGTCTGGGGAAAGCTGGGGTCATTACCGATATTGGCAAGTGTTTGGATTTCATGGCACTCATGTGCTGGGACTTTGTGCACAAATAGCCAAGGATCTGCCTGACTTGCAAAGAGGACCTGCACTGACGCCAACTCTTCTCAGAGTCAGACTTCATAAAAAAGTGTCTGGAGTTTAGGGCACAGGTGTCTTCCACAGGCTATTTCAGAGCTGCTGGAGGCTGAGGACACATAACTCTTATAAAGCTTGGGGGAAATGTTTTTGATTGAATTGGATCTGGAGATTGAGTCCAGTGAGAAGTTTTGATGGCGGGTTTCTTTTCCCAGTTGTCTCTTGATGTGCTGTGGGGACCGAGCTTAATTAAAGGCCTCATGCTGGAGATGGAGCTGTCCAGAAAATCTAAGTAGCCTGACATGCTCTTTCATAATCATTGCCACTTAACACAGAGGAAAATCTGCCCCCACCTCCCACCCCCGCCCCTTGGCCTGGATTGGGAATAGGACTCTTTTTCCTTTCTTTTTTTTTGCACCCAATTATGTGCTGCCTGCTTTGGGTCTGTTTGTAGTCAGATCTGGATCCGATCAGGTTGCGGTTCCGCTGTGCTCATTTGCTTAGTGCAGGCAGTCTCAGTCCTGGCTGCATATTAAAATCACCAGAGGAGCTTCAAATGGCAGTCCTACGCCTGGACCCACCACAACGATTTTGAGTGAATTGGTCTGTGGGCCTGGGTGTTTTTTTTTTTTTCTTTTGTTTGTTCGTTTTTTTTTTAAGTGTCCCTAATTAGTGTAATTCGTATGAGGGTTGAAAGCCTTAGTGAGAATCTCTGGGATAGTAACTAGGCTCTGAAAACAGTGGTTAGTTCAGAAAATGGCTGGAGTTAATTAGACAACAAAAAGAAGGTTTTAAAAGGGGACATTGGCCAGACACAGTGGCTGACACCTGTAATCCTAACGCTTTGGGAGGCAGAGCAGGAGGATCGCTTGAGGCTAGCCTGGGCACCATAGCGAGACCCTGTATATATATATATACACATTATAAAAAGGGGGGGCCTACAGTCTGACCCCCTACAGTCTGACCCTACAGTCCGACCACCCTGATGTGCTAAGGGAGTCATTTGAAACAGCTAAACTCATTAGAAAAGACAGTTTTATTTGTTCTCCCACCAGTAGACTGAGTGGTGGGAGAAGAGTTTATGTGTGGCAAAGCCATCTTAGGCCACGCTATAGAGGAGTCCACTATGATATAGCTAATTCATTCCCAGGTCTCTCTTTCTTATTCCAAGCCAACATTTAATGCTGGTACTGTATTTTTACAGTACTTTATTGAGGAAAAATTTACATACCAAAATGCACACATCTTGAGTGTACAGCTAGAATGAATTTTTATCATGTTGCCACCACCCATATGAAGATTTAGTTATAGAAATAGTTGCCTTGTTGATAACCTGGCCAGCGTTAACCACTCCTCTGATAAGAAATTCACTGTCATTTGTCTTGGTTTTCATAGACAAGATGTTGTTTTCTCTGGTTGTTTCAAGGTTTTTCTTTCTCTTTAGTTTTCACAAGTTTAATTATGATGCCTCTCAGAGCAGATTTCTTTGGGTTTACCCTGTTTGAGATATGCTAGGGTTTCTGAATCTGTAGTTTATGTTTCTTGCAAAATCTGGGAAGTTTTCAGCCGTTACATTTTCAAGTGCTTTTCCAGCCCTGCCTTTTTTTTCCGCTGTCTTCAGGACTCCCATGACATGAAAATGGGGTCTTTTGTTACAGTCCTGAGTCCTATTTTGTTTTGTTTGCAGTCCTGAGGTTCTGTTCATTTCTTTTTTCAACCTAGTTTTACTTGGTTGAGGTTATGTAACCTCAGCAGTATGTAACCAGTGAACCTTCCTGTTCACTGATTCTTTTCTCTGTTCTCTCCACTCTGCCATTGAGCCCATTGATTGAGCTTTTTATTTCTGTTATTGTATTCTTCAGTTTTAAAATGTCCCTTTGGGTCTTTTTTATATCTTCTATTTCTTTGCTGAGACGTTCTATTTCTTTGTTAAGGCTGGTCTCAAACTCCTCCCACCTCCCAAATATTGGGATTACAGTTATGAGCCATCATACCCGGCCTGTTGAAGTACTTTTAAAAAAATCATGGTTGCATTAAGATCTTTGTTAGATTATTGTAACATCTCTGTCATTTTGGCATTGGAATCTACTGTCTTTTTTTCACATTTAGTTTGAGATATTCTTGGTTCTTAGCATGGAGAGTGATTTTCTGTTGAGACCTGATTTTCATATTATATCTTAAAATTTTAGATCCTTTTTAAACCTTCTGTTTCAGTTGGCTTTCTCTGACATTGCTCTGGCTGGAGAAGGGGAAACACCACCTCATCCTGACAGCTGAAGGTATAATTCCAGTTTCCCTACTTAATGTCTGTGGACTGCCAGTGTGTGTGGGTGGTTTCTTGTTACCTCTGAGCAGGAGTGCAAGTGCAGGCTCCCCGTGTGGTCTCCACTGATCCTGTGGTCAGAGGAGGCCCATTGCAAGTTGTCAGGGATGAAAGTCCTGGCTTCTTGCTTGTCCTTCTCTGACACTACCTACCCTGGCAGGGCCATTGGAGTGTTTTGTTGTAGTGAGAGTGGAAGCTGAGGCTTTTCATTTGGACTTTACTGATGTGGGTGGAGTGTGCTCGCAGTTTTTTTTTGTTTTTGTTTTTTTTTTTGTAGTGTTTGGTTGAAGCAAAGTCATTTTTGTCTTTAAGTTTTCTGTCTGCTAGGATGCCCCTTTCCTGCTTTTTTGGCTGGAGCAGTCAGGCTTTTGCCAGTGCTTTTGTTTTTTGTGCCTGTTGGCATTTCTGGGTTGCCAGCTTTTTTTTGGCTCCAAGTCAGATATAGGAGGCAAAAAGAAAACCCACAGAACTTACCACTAAGTCACTCCTTGGATTCTGGAGTCCTTAGCCAGTCTGCCTTTTATTCATGTTTCTGAATCTTTTTATATTTCACTTATATATAATGTTCAGTGCTTTTAGTTGTACTTAGCAGAAAAAATAGAAAAATGCTGGAGGTGGGAGTTTTATTTTTCCTTTATTTTTGAAGCATACTTTTGCTGCGTATAGAATTTAATGTTGACAGGTTTTTTTTTCATTCAAACTTTTAAAACATGTAATTCTATTGTTCTCTGGCTTCCACTGTTTCTGAAGAGAAGTCACTCATTGTTCTTATTATTCCCCTGAATGCAATATGTCTTTTTTCTTCTGGCTGCTTTTAAGATTTTCTCTTTATCTTTGCTTTTCAACATTTTGACTATGATATACTAGGTGTAGGTTTCTTTTCCCTTATTCTGCACAGAGTTTGTAGAGCCTCCTGAATCTGGAGGTTGATAATTTTAATCAATTTTGGAAAATGTTTGGCTATTATTCAAACATTTCTAACATGAAATTGGGACTCCAATTATACATTGGATATTGTCCCAGAGGTCTCTGATGCGTTTTTCTTTGTTTCCCCTTTATATATTTTTTCTCTCTATGCTTCAGTTTGGATAATTTCTACTAACCTGTCTTCAAGTTTATTAATCATTTCTTCTTTTTCTTTTCTCTTTTTTGAGACACAGTCTTGCTCTGTCATCCGGGCTAGAGTGCAGTGGTGCGATCTTGGCTCACTGCAACCTCCACCTCCCAGGTTTAAGTGATTCTCATGCCTCAGGCTTCCAAGTAGAGTAGCCAGGAATACAGGCACGTGCCACCACGCCCAATTAATTTTTGTATTTTTAGTAGAGACGGGTTTCACCATGTTTTCCAGACTGCTTTTGTACTCCTGACCTCAAGTGATCCTCCCACCTTGGCCTCCCAAAGTGCTAGGATTATAGGTGTGAGCCACCACACGTGGACAATCATTTCTTCTGATATGTCCAGTCTGTTGTTAAGGCTATCCAGTGATTTCTTCAATTTGGATATTTTATTTTTCAGTTTGTTTTTTCTTGGTTTCTGTTTATCTATGGAAATTCCTCATCTTTTCACCCGATTTATTGATAGTGTGCTCTAGTTTATTTATTATATGAATAATAATTACTTTAAAGATATTTTCTGTGTATTCCAATATCTTGATCATCTGTGAGACTACTTACTTGTGTTAACTACTTTTTCTTCTGGTTACAAGTCACATTATATATAATAGAATAGTAGAGTCTGAAATGGATAATATTTTCCCCTAAAAGAGATTGTTCTTTCCACTGTCAGTCAGCTAGGGCAAGGATTGGTTTCTTTTATCTACCTAGAAGTTGAGCTGTTTTGGGGCTTATTTGTTGCTTAATTTGCTAAAGCACCCCTGGTTTTAAATATCTTGATAGTAATCAAGTCCCTCCCTGTAGCAAATCTTTGGAATATAAATACTGACATACCTCATAGATATTGCAAGTTTGGTTCCAGACCGCAGCAATAAAGTGAATATCACAGAACTCTAATAAGCAGATATTCCTTATAAGTGGTTTGAAAGACTTTCTTCATTTTCTATTTACGGTAACATTAAGAATCAGAATTTGACAGCAGTGCCTTCTCAGCACTCTAGGGGCGAGATCTCTCTCCTTGAACTCTTTCCAAGACCCACACATACCTGGAGAGCAGCTTAGCTCCAGTTCCTTTTATGAGGTGCACACAGAAGAAGGCAAGTCCAGCATCAGGCTCTGCCATTGCTGCTGCTTCTTTATGTAACCTGCTTGTTTTAGACCTGGGTGATTAGCAACGATGTCATCCAATTACAGTCTTTCTGTTCTCCTTTTGGGTACCGAGAGTTGGTATTTCTAAAGTCTCTAACAGAGACTTTACAAATAAGCAAGTTCACAACAGAAAGACTATAGAACTCACAGGCATCCATTGACTTCCCTTTTGTAATTGGTGTAAATTAACAGGTCTTTTGGTCTTATAGAGTATCTTTACCAAGTCCACAAAGGGAAGAAGTACTGTCATCTGTCAGAGAGCCAAGGCTTCATCAAAAACTCCTATATTGTCATTAACTGAGTGTTGTCCGGATTCTAACTAGACTTAAATTCCTTGAAGGCAGGGACTGTGTTTAGTTCCCTCTTATATTCCGTGTGCTTGGCACAGAACAGGGACTCAGTAAATATTTATTAAGTGAATTGGGAAGAGGCTAATTTTACTTTCTAGGAATAGCAATGCATACGAAATACAGGTACCAACAGTTTTGTAAAACACATAAAGGGAAAGGCCCAGACTGAGAGAGCAGCTAAAGGAATGGACCAAGAGGCCTATGCATCCCACAAGAATTTCTGTGCGTGGAGATTATTGTGCATGGATTTTCTGACTTGAGGACCTCATTCTATGCACAGACATATTTCAAAAAAGATAAAACTGCCAAGATAATGACTGGTACATTATGGAGACATTATCTAAGCCATTATATGTTTCCAGGAAGTTATCTATAGTAACTAGAGAACCAGACATGAATCTGCACTAATTTGGCCAAAAAGCAGGCAATATCGAGGACACCGTGTTATCCTGGGAGAAATCTTGAGCATCTGTTTACTAAAATAGTTTTGAATGTATTAGATGCTCTGGATGAAACCAAAAGGCTAAGTGGGATAAATATGTGAAGGTTTAAATTCCTCCTTAAAATGGAATCGAGAATGATACAGCCAGAGTAGAGTGTGTTATGATCTTAACAAGGCAGCTGCTGACTTTATTGCCTCTTTGCAGATATTCTCAGCCCTGAGCGCACACTGACTGGGGAGGGGAGTATAGGTGATTACAAAGCTTTAAGCTATTCATTTTTTTCCTGTTTGTGCTGTAATATTTTATTTATTTATTTATTTATTTTTTTGAGACAGAGTCTTGCTCTGTTGCCCAGGCTGGAGTGCAGTGACCGGATCTCAGCTCACTGCAAGCTCTGCCTCCCGGGTTTACGCCATTCTCCTGCCTCAGTCTCCCTAGTAGCTGGGACTACAGGCACCCGCCACCTCGCCCGGCTAGTTTTTTGTACTTTTTTAGTAGAGACGGGGTTTCACCGTGTTAGCCAGGATGGTCTCAATCTCCTGACCTCGTGATCTGCCCATCTCGGCCTCCCAAAGTGCTGGGATTACAGGCTTGAGCCACCGTGCCCGGCCTTATTAATATTTTATTTTATTTAGATTCCAGGGGTACATGGGCATGTTTGTTACGTGGGTATATTGCATAATGTTGGGGACTGGTCATCTAGGGTACCCATAATATTTTAACTTTACTGACATCATTTTATACATACAAGATTCAATAGAAGAAACTTATTACTCTCTGAATTTCCCAAGAAATGATTGTTGTTTATTTTATTTTATGATTATTACTGATAATAATTCTGTGTTACAGAGGAGGGGGGGTATTATAAAATAATTTGTCCCAGGTGTCAAATATGCTAAGCATGCCCCCTATCAGAGGCCATGGAATTTCTGCC
Organism: Colobus angolensis palliatus; assembly: GCF_000951035.1. Classification (NCBI taxonomy): domain Eukaryota; kingdom Metazoa; phylum Chordata; class Mammalia; order Primates; family Cercopithecidae; genus Colobus; species Colobus angolensis. The sequence continues at coordinate 5,633,752 of NW_012118488.1, forward strand.
CAACTTGTGAGAAAATGGTGAAAAGGAGGGCTATTTCTCCGAAGAGAGATGAGAACCTTTGCCGTTTGGCGTGTCTCTGGGAGTTAAGGTTAGGTCCATCACATTAGAAAATTTTATCTTCCCCAGGTAATAATGTGTGTATGTGTACTCAAATGGTTGATGGCTGATATCGCAAAGAGGTGTGGTCTTCAAGATGATGAAGAGTTGTGCTGTTTATTTTTTAAGGGCATAACATAAAAAGGAAAAATGAGTAAGTGAATAAATAAAATGATTGAACAGTCACTGTGATTTCTGGGGGCTCTTCAGTGTTGTAAGCCAGGGAGTGTCACCATATGAATCTCTCTGTCTCAAGAGGGAGCTATTTTCAGAGTTAAGTCCAGGCAGGAAGAAAGTCCACCCATGAAGGCCCCACCCTGTCACCTGAGTACATGAAAGGCAATCATAGGTAAGAGTCATTGTCATCGCGGAGTCCTCACGTTAGAGAGACAGAGGGTGGCAACATCACAGACATGGCCGCTGTGTGGCACAGGGGGCTGTGGAGAGCAAAACCTTTTGCAACTGCCGGTGAATAAAAAACCTAATAAAATTGATGGTTGAGATGTGTCTTTGCTAGTCAACGTATGTCTCAGGAGCAACAGGAATTCCCACCATTCTAGCATGCACTTTTCCTTGTGAGTATAGCTGAAAAATGTAAGTGACTCTTACAAAAATGACTTACTGCTCACCCAACGAGCAATTTTTATTTTACGCTGGCTATAAAATGTCCTGAAGCCATTTTACAAATTGTCTTTATTGTTATTATATAGAATGCATAGTGGAGTCTATTAGATTATAGATGCCAAATGTGACATTCCACCCTGAATGTTCAATTCTCTGATAAGAACCATTACTTTCTGAGACATCTTCACTTTTTCTTCGTTTTTATCATCAACACCAGCAGCTGATTTTCTTCTGGGAGTCACTTTGCACACAGAAACAAAACTTCAGTTACTTCATAAAACTTATGGTATACATGACAACAAGGAGAGAATGACTGATTCATGTTGAAATGCAGATTTGGGGATCCAAGTGGGTTTACTCACTAGCTAAGTTGATAACTTGGCTCAGACCACTGATCCTGTAGAATATAGGATTGAAATTTGTGCCTCAATAAAACTGCAAAATAGTAGATGCCCTAGGCCTTCAGTGCCATCATTCAAGCATGGTCAAAACTGTGAGTGTTCAATCCAAAAGGGCTTGCAGTTTGACAAGTCTTCTGGAACTTAAAAATTGTATATTGAACGGCTACAAAGGCAGAGGATAAGTCAAAAGTAGCATTTGCCAAGAGCAACCTAACTATAAACAAAAGGATTTAGGATAGATAAGAACACTCGTGAGTCTGCTGGTGGTTTGTACTGTGTAGGAAATGGGGGACCCAGGCTGAGAATCCCCCACACATTCTCTGTTGTTTGTTGTTATTGACAAGCAGAGCAATCCAGATGGTGTCCTTACCAAGGAGAAGGAAGGTCATTGACATTCTTAAGGAATTATTTTGTTGCCTTCATAAAGTTTCAAGTTACGGAATGTTGGTCAAAGATACAAAGTTTCGGTTAGGAGGAATAAGTTCTATCGCACAGAATGGGGACTATAGTTAGTAATAATGTATTTTCAGAACTTAAAGTGAAATAAAAAATTGTATTTTAAAATTGCTTAAAGAGTAGATTTTAAATGTTTACACTAGACCAAAAAAATGTGAAGTGGTAGATATGTTAATTAGCTTGATTTAATCTTTCTACAATGTGTATATGTGTGTGTGTGTGTGTGTGTGTGTGTGTGTGTGTATAAACATTGCATTGTTCCCCATAGAGATATACAATTATTATTTGTCAATTAAAAATAACATATTTAAAACAGATTCTCTTTAGGTATTTTATGCAGATAACCAAACTGGATGAATCTGAAATAATTTTTTATGGCCAATATTCTGATCCCTATCAGGAGCAAGTAAGAGGGTCCTCCTCTTTTTTGCAGAATTTGGCTTCAGGGAGGTTTTGTTTCTCCTTTCCTGCCTGGGAGGACTACCTATTACATACACCCTCCCAGCGGCAGGGAGGGTAGAAATGCTGAGAATAAGTTCTATTTGCGTACTTGTTTGACTTGCTTCAAGAAATTAAAATATCTGGGGATCTAAAGTTACACTGCGGCTCAGAGATTATTTATATCACAACAGGTTCTTTTAAAAATCATCACTCAATGTACTTAAATAAGTTTGGGGCCAGGTGCGGTGGCTCACGCCTGTATCCCCAGCGCTTTGGGAGACAAAAGTAGGAGGATTGCTTGAGCTGAGGAGTTTGAGACCAGCCTGGGAAACATGGTGAGACCTCTATCTCTACAAAAATTTTTTAAAAAATTAGCTGGGCATGGTGGCTCATGCCTGTGGTCCCAGCTACTGGGGAGATTGCAGTCAGAGGATCACTTGAGCCCAGGAGGCTGAGGTTAGAGTAAGCTATGATGACGTCACTGCACTTCAGCCTGGATGACAGAGTGAGACTCTGTCTCTAAAAGAAAAGTTTTGGCTTATAAAAAATCAATTTTTGAACATCTTTGCAGTGGCCAGTGTTGCTTTTAGGGTCTAGCACATGTTTACTCAATGCCCTTCTTTTGCCTGGAATCCTAGGCTGCTGCTCTCTGTCCTCCTCGTTGTGTTCCACATGGACTTAGGCCCTCCATCAGCCCTGATGGCAGTGATGCCAGCCACCTCCTCAGTGACTGTTTCCCCCACAGTCTGGTTTGAGGATCTGGCTCAGGATTGAGGATCTGGTTTGAGGATCTGACTCAGGATCCTCAATTGCCCCCTCGCTCTTCAAGAATGAGACCTCATGTGCTCTGTAAACATTTTCCTCCTCCGTGCCCTGGTACCCAGGGAACCACTCTGGGCACTGCTTTACACCTATCTGCTGCATCTGTCCTGCATTTGGGTAGAGCCTCTAGTCTCGATTTTGTTCTGTCTTCTCTGCCTGCTTCCTTAGACCTGATGATTCAGAAGGTTCCTTGCTTCTGAATGCTCTTTGTCTTTGCACATGCTAGGCTCTGAATGTTTGTGTCTCCTACCAAATTCATAAGTTACTAGCCCCCAGTGTGATGGAATTAGGAGGTGAATTAGGACATGAGGATGGAATTAGGTCATGAGGGGGGAGTCCTCATGAATAGGGTTAGTGCCCTTTTAAAAGAGGGCCCAGATGGCTGAGTGTGGTGGCTCCCGCCTGTAATCCCAGGACTTTGGGAGACCGAGGCAGGGTGGATCACCTGAGGTCAGGAGTTTGAGACCAGCCTGGCCAACAAGTGAAACCCCGTCTCTACCAAAAATACAAAAAGTAGCTGGGCGTGGTGGTGCACACCTGTAATCCCAGCTACTTGGGATGCTGAGGAAGGAGAATCGCTTGAATCCAAGAGGAAGAGGTGGAGGTTGCAGTGAGCTGAGATTGTACCATTGCACTCCAGCCTGGGCAGCAGAGTGAGACTCTGTCTCAAAAAAATAAAAACAAACAAACAAAAACAAAAAACAAAAAAAAAAAAGAAAGAAAGAAAAAAAAGAGGGCCCAAAGAAGTCCCTTGCCCCTTCTTCCATGTGAGGACACAGCAGGAAGACAGCTGTCCATAAACTAGTAAGCAGGCCCTCACCAGACACTGAAGTTACCTTGACCTCGGACCTCTCAGCCTCCAGGACTGTGAGGAATACATTTCTGTTGTTTATAAGCCACATGGTCTGTGGTATTTTGTTATAGCCGCCCGAATGGACTAAGATGGCACAGTTTTCCATTTCCTTTTGCTCTCCATTTCACTCTGCGGATGTGCCTTACCATCACGCCCACTTGGCATGCACCTGAAATCCAGCCTGGGTGGAGCCCCCACTCATCTAGGAGGGGGTTTAGAGACCCTAAGTGGCCCTCCAGATGCTTGTGGTTTTCAGTTACATTGACACTTCCTTGGGTGGGGCCAGGACCATGCAGGAGCACACGGTTGACAGAGGCAATGCAGCGGCTGCTTGCCTGAATTCTCAGCAGTGCCGGCCAGACCCCTGGCAGCACACACCTCACACTTATTTCCAAATGTGGACACTGCTGGAGACATTAGCATGAGTGGAATTCTGCACCAGGGAGGGGCAACCATTCTCATTGCATTCACATACTTGATATTAGTAGTAAATAAGTCTTGGTACAATGTCAGCTCCTCAAATTGGGAGTAAGAGAATCTACTACCTATTGTATAGAGTGTGTGTATGTTTGTGTGTGTGTGTGTGCGTGTGTGTGCATGCCCATGTATGTATTCTGGAGTTTTCATTTTCACATCAGTAATTTCATATTTGAAGACAATAATGGAATCTGATCTTCTTGGCTGTTAGGGGGCTTTGGAAGGCTCCTGAGAGCAGAGATTGGTATTTTCTGAGTTGTTTGCTAACGGGCTGTGGAAGACTGTCAATTAGAGACTGAGTCGGCCCGCCATGCTGATTACCCTTTAGACTTCATTTCAGGTGAAAGGCAAGCCATGCCGTCCTCAGGCCAGTAGAATTCAACTGCTTTTAATTCAGCCGTGTTTGGAAACATGGAGCTGCTAAAAGTACTTTGCTTCCTTTGAAGATCAGTAGAGACAGAAACTAAAAATGAACAAATAGCTTCTCTAGCTTCACTTGAGATGAAACACCCTCAATCTAGTCAAGGGAGACAGTTAATAACTGAATAACTGAGTAAATTGTATAGTGAGCTAGATGGCACTGAGTGTTATGACAAAAAATAAGTAGAGGTTTGGGGAGTGCTTGGGAAGGGTGAGATATAAAATAGGGTGGTCAGAGCAGGCCACATTTAAGTCTTTGGAAAAAGGGAATGGTGAGCCATATGGCTTAATCTGGGGAAAGGTGTTCTGGAGAGAGGGCCCTGCCAGTGCAAAGGCCCTGAGGTTGGAGCATGTCTGGATTTGGGGAATAGCAAAAACAGTGGCTGGGGCATAAGGAGTGAAGGGGGTGGGAAGTAAGGTCAGAAACTTAATGTTGGGGAGGGACTCATTGAATAAGATGGGGCAGCCATTGGAGGATTTGAGCAGAGGACTGTAATACCCAGGAGAAGCTCAATGTGATGTTCAAGTCTTTGATTACTCTGGACTTTGCTTCCTAGACATACCAGTTCGGGGGATAGAACTAAGCTCATCATTTAACAATAATGAGGGCTGGGCGCGGTGGCTCAAGCCTGTAATCCCAGCACTTTGGGAGGCCGAGACGGGCGGATCACGAGGTCAGGAGATCGAGACCATCCTGGCTAACACGGTGAAACCCCGTGTCTACTAAAGAATACAAAAAGCTAGCCGGGCGAGGTGGCAGGCGCCTGTAGTCCCAGCTACTCGGGAGGCTGAGGCAGGAGAATGGTGTAAACCCAGGAGGTGGAGCTTGCAGTGAGCTGAGATCCGGCCATTGCACTCCAGCCTGGGCGACAGAGCGAGACTCCGTCTCAAAAAAAAAAAGCAAAAACAAAAAACAAAAAACAAAATAAAACAAAACAAAAAAAACAATAATGAAACTATACTTCTCTGGTTCTGTCCTGATGTGCTTTGTCAGAATTCCAGCCCATCCTAAAATTTATTGCAATGAGTTCAGGGAGACTATGACATCTTCAAGTGTTTACTAACCCAGCCCTCCGAGCTACCATGTTTTTCTGCTGTTTTCCTTTCCTCCTGCTCTGGTTGCCACAAGGGAGTTTCCTCTGGATCTTGACCTTTCAGTGTTCTCTTGTCCTCTCATAAATCTCCATTCCAGGTTATGCTGGTCTGGCTCACTGTACCAGTTATGGTTCGTAGTTGAAAGTAATGAAACCTACCCTAATTAATTTAAGCAGAAAACGAATTTGTTAAATGATACCAGGTTGTTTAAAGAATCCTAGAAGAGATCAGAGAATCAGGCGCTGATCAGCACAGCTAGAAACAAAGCCCAACTCCATGGGCTGACTGCTCCCTTTTCCTGCTGTGTAGGGGCAGTGTGGCCCATGGTGCCAATGCTGGGCCTGGCATGCTGACTGCTAAGACCTTTGCCATTGCTGCCTTTGAGGGCCAGCTGTAACCCTGCCATGCTTTCCCATTCTGCCAGAAGGGCTCCCAGATCGTGCCTCCTTCTTCACGTCACTTTTCTTCATACTGAAGCCTGTGCTCCATGCCCTGGCTGCAAAGAAGACTGGGGAAACAAGAATCTGACTTGGGGAGGCAGTAGTACTCTAGTGGAAACTTTCCTAAACTCAGGAAGGCAATTCACACATTTCTGAATACCAGAAATTATGAAAGACCTCCTTGGTACTCACTGCTCAGGCTATTGGGTCTGTTCTGTGCTTCAGCAATGGCTCTGAAGTGGAGATAATGCCTTTCACCCCTCATTAAAGACTTAGGCTCCCATCTTCTTACATAGATTTATTATTGTAATTTAAAAAATTACTAGATGGAGGAAAAAGAGCCTACAAAGAAGTCCTACTCTTTAGAAGAGTATTTTTTATTTTTGTTGAAGAAGTACATGCCCGTAATTTTAAAAAGTCAAGTACTGCTAAAATACTTATTTTAAAAATACCCAGTTTTCCCCTCTTAATAGCCTTCCTCCATCTTTCCAGAAGTAGTCACTTTTAGCTTTTAATCTTTTTTCCTCTGACATTTACCTTGATATTTCTAAATAATATAGACATGCTGTTCTCTCTTGATTAATCACTTCTAGACAGTGTTTATTATGGGAGATGAGACTTTTTAATCTCTATTACCACCTGCTATCTCCCACCCTCCCAATATAATTATAAGACTACATAACCATAGTAAAGTCCATATTTACTGTTCTTAGCATATTGTTTGATCTTACTCATTCTGGATGAGTTAAGAGTATTATTTTACTTCCTTCTTGAACAACTTATTTTTCCAGAAATTGGTAAGTATCTCATTTATTTTTACTTATTTTATTTTCAGGAATCTTGGGCTAAATCTTTCCATATCTTGCCATAGTTCTATAAAATTCCACTCAATTCAATTTTTCTACATGTGTTACAGGACCAACACCTTTATACGCATGCTATGCAGTAACAGACCAATACACTGAGACAGCAGGGTTCGATGCAGAGAAAGAGTTTAGTGATTTCAGAAAGTGAGGAGATGGGAGGAGACCCTCAAATCCATTTGTCCAAGGAGTACTGGGCTGGGGTTTTTAAGGGAATTATGGAAGGTGAGGGGTTGGAAAATCAGTGTCATTGATTGGTTGAGGTAAAGGGAATGAAATCATCAGGATGAGGAAACTACACTTTTTTGGGTGAGTCAGCTTCTCATGGGGTCCTTCGGATCAGCTGATGCCAGTAATTTCACTGGTACACAGGACATGAAAGAATATCTCAAGTGGAAAAGTTAACATTTTATAATGTTTACGTTGTTATCTGTAGAGTAGTTCATGGGAACTATAATCTTTTTTTAAATTATTATACTTTAAGTTCTGGGATACATGTGCAGAACATGCAGGTTTATTACATAGGTGTACACATGCCACGGTGGTTTGCTGCACCCATCAACCGTCATCTACATTAGGTATTTCTCCTAATGCTATCCCTCCTTACCCCCTCCCAGGGCCCTGACAGGCCCTGGTGTATGATGTTCCCCTTCCCGTGTCCATGTGTTCTCATTGTTCAACTCCCACTTATGAGCGAGAACATGTGGTGTTTGGTTTTCTGTCATTGGAACGATAATCCTGTAACAGGTTCTAGAGCTATAACAGTGATTCTGAAGCAGTAGGCACCAAAAAGACTGTGAGAAAGCAGATCAAAGAGCAAGTTGACCTAATGATTAATGCTGAATGTGCTGCAAGCCTGGTTTATTTTAGTGTCTCTTCCCACCCTTCCCTGATGAATTTCATAAAATTTATAGGGATAATTTATTATGTACCTGCTAGACAATGTTAAAATCATTTAACATTTTAACCTTTCTTAGAGGCTAACTTCTCCTAGATCCTTTCTTCCCTTGCTTTAGTCACAAAGAGTTGTTCCCTGAATGTCATCCTGGGTATTCCTTCTGCCTTTCTCCTATCTTGAATCTCCTATTTCCTGGATGCGATGTACTCTTTTTTTTTTTTTCTTGTTTAACTCCATCATTTTTGTGGAGTCCATTTCCTGTAGTTTTCTGAGAAAGGGAAGTATGGCAGATATATTTTATAAGATTCTATCCTTTTTGTTCTACTTTAAAAATTGATTGATAGTTTAAGTGGGTATAGAATTTTATGTTGGAAACTTTTTCTCAGAATGTGCAATGTGTTACTCTACCTTCTTCTAGCTTCCAATATTGCTTTTTAAAAATCTGATGCTATTCTCTTTCTTCATTTCTTTCGTGACTTGTTTTTTTTCTGGAAACTTTTAAGATCTTTTGAAATCTTCTTTTTATCCATAATGTTCTGAAATTTCACAAATGATGTGCTTTTATTCATTCAGTATGTTACATTCTTGGTGTGTTCTTTCGATTTGAATGATTGTTCAAATGGAAAAATTTCTTGTAGTATTTCTTTGATAATTTTCTTTTCTTTTCTTCTTTTAAGAGATAGGATCTCACTCCGTTGCCCAGGCTGGAGTGTGGTGGTACAATTATAGCTCACTGTAACTTTGCACTCTTGGGCTCAAATAAGCCTCCTGCCTCAGCTTCCTGAATAGCTAGGACTACAGGGATATGCCACCACACCCAGCTAATTTAAATATTTATTTATTTATTTATTTAATTATTGCAGAATGGGATCTTACTGTGTTGTCCAAGCTGGTCTCAAACTTCTGGGCTCATGCTATCCTCCCACATGACATTCCCAAAGTGCGGGGATTGCAACCATGTGCCACCCACTCTGTTGAGCCCCATTTTTTTCTCTGTTTTTGGAATTCCTATGAGGCAGGTATTGTCCACTTGGATTGATCCTCCATTTCCCTCAGTTTTCCTCTCCTAATGTCCACTTCTATCTTTTTGTTCAATAATTTAAAAAATCTGGATATAATATTTAAATTTCTAAGAGCTTACTCATATTCTCTGACTGTTTTCTTTAGGAACATAATAGCCTATCTTTCTTCATCCTCTAAAGTCATTGGTTATCATTAATTATAATTTTCTTAATATTTTCTCTTGCTTCTTATCTTGTCTCTGTTTATCCCCACTGTTCTTTTTATCCTGTTTGTTTTAGCCTCTGTCTTTCACGTTGACAGCTGCCCCAAAGCCTGGTGCCCATTCATATTTAAGAATGAGGCACTAAAAACCTGATTAGACTTGGGCTGGTCTTGTTGCCTTATAGAGTTTCAAGCAGGAAAATTTGTTGGCCAGCCAGATTGCCCCAAATGTCATTATTTATAGGTTTTCCCTTCAATCCTCCACCCCCAGGGTGTTTTATTTTTTAAAATCTTCTTGGAGAATGGAAGGCTAAATGATAATGTTCTGAAGCTGGAACTGGGAAAATAATTGGAGTCTCAGATTCAGGATACAGTGTTCAGTTAACTCTCCCTGGTTTGAGTTTGATTCGCATGCCCTCCTCTGGGCCTGGTGTCCCTGAGATGAGGCAAGTCTGGTTCAACTCATGTAGAGAATCTATATCCCATCTCCTGATGGGATGTTGAGGGGATAATTTCTTTATAGCACACAGTGATGGTTCTACTCTTGCCTTCTAGGTAGCTGGTGTCTCCAGTTCCTTAGTTTTTCTTCGATTCTTCAGGGTATGTTAGCCCTCTTCTCACTGTTAAGTCCCTCTAAAGACACTTCTGTGTTAGTTCAGTCTGCCCTGCTGAGCCATTTACTATTCTTCTATTTGCTTTCTGGATTCATCTCATGTTCTTCTGGGTTACAGATGTCACCTAGTCTCATATGAAAATGGAATTTGTGTTCCTTTTTCTTATTCTCTTTGTTTTGTAGGCTCCTTTTATGAACACAAGAACATTATATGTTAGAAAAAGAGTGTGTGACTTACCTAGATGTATCCCCAAAATGTCCCTCAGAACGAGGGTGACCATACAACTTCTAGGACACTTCAGAAGTAAGCTGAAACAGGGAACAGGGTTACCTGCTGAGACAACAGGTGCAAACTGGGACTGTCTTGGGAGAACTGGGACATATGATCGCTCTGCAAAGATCTCAAACTTTCTTTCAATTTCTGTAGTACCAACTGAATAATATAGAATTTTTTTTTCAAAAAAGATAAAACTCTCTCTTTTAAAAATTATTTTTAATGCAGTGTCCTTTATCTTGGATTCTGGCACAGATCCACAGGGGGTAGACTAGACAATGAGCTGAAAGACAGACATTATGCTGTACTCGAAGTTGTCCCTCCCTTCCTGACCCACTATTCTGTTTGGTTCAAACTTTCCCCTTCAACTCTTTCTTCCCCTGGGATGGATTATTTCCCAGGGGACTCCTTAGTGCCTCATGCAAACCAATCCTTGGAAAGCCTGCCCCACCAGCCTTCTACTCATGCCCAGATGTGTTTGAATTATAATGAATACAGCTTGGGCTTTAAGTCTGGACCTTTGTGAGTGAATGCAGTCATGCCTGTACTCCTTTCTTAGGGTTTGCAGGAAAACAGGGATTGCAACAAGATGAATTCAGAAGTCCTCTTGGGAAGTTTATAACAGGCAAGAGATACACGCTGCAACTCCACCACCCTTCCCGCTGCTCCCTGCTTCCCCAGGTCCTTATCTTGAGACCTTGGAGCTTCTCTTCCAGTTTGTGCTTGCAAGCCCTTTTCCTCTGTCCCTTAATTTACTACAGTTCAGTTTATTTCACCAAAAATACGTTGGTGCCTACTGCACGTCAGACACTGGATGAGTCCTGAAGGCAAGGCATCCTTGCTATTAAGGATCTTATAGCCTAGATGTGCCTAGGCATAAGAGGGTCAATATTTTTGAAAGATCTTCCATAGAGGTGATTTTCTTTCATATAGGAATAGGAGGAAGGAATCCCTTCTGGTATGGGGAGAAAGAACTGGGAGTAGAGAGGAGAATCAAGGGGTGGTGGAAGCACCCGGAGAGGTTGATAGGGGAAAACCCGGTGGCAGGGAACTTCACATTTCTTAAGCCATAGACTAAGAAAACTGCAAGGCCTTTGGAGATGCTCCAGTTGCACTGTGTTGTCTGTTATCACAGTGGTTGAGGCCGCATGTAGATTAGACATGGCTGAGGGAAGTTTCCATGTAGCTGGGCCCGGGAGAGTTCTCCAGTTCCTCAGGGTCCATGGACAATGTCCAGGGAATGAGAGGCTCCCTAGAGCCTCAGTGAGGGCTGTGCACGTGCCAGAGAGGCAAGGAGCTGAGGGAGCCTCATGTTGGAACAGAAAGGCCATAGAGGGTAGGGCATCATAATGAGAGGCTTTGGCTGGGAATACACTCTTCTCTGGGAGTCCTTTTTCTTTAATGCTTCCTTCAGTCTAATCTATTACTGTTTGCAGCCTTAAAATAGTAGGATTTTACAATCCTTAGAGGCCCCTGACTCACTCTCTGTTTCTCTCTCTCCCTCCCTCTTCCTTCTTATTAAAAGCAGAAAAAAAATTTGAGCTTTTCTTCAACTTCTTTTCCAGAGCTATAGGCTCAGTTGGCACATGCTCTGGCTTCCAAGTTATGCCAGGTGACAAGTGTAATGTTTTGCCATGGAATATTGTAGGTCTCCATCTTTCCACTCTGAGAATAGTTTCCTCTCTGCCTGCCACCTGAGTGCTAAGCCAATACTGTGTTTAGTTTTTATCATGTCAGTATTCCTGTTCAAGTTACCAACTTCTGTATTAAATAGAATGTCAGCTGTTGTAACAATAATCCTCCAAGTCATAGTGGTTTCTTGCAGTCAGAATTGTTTTCCCATGTGAAGTGCAAATGTGTTTTCCCGATCATCAGGCAGTTGTCCCACAGGCAAAGATTCAGGGACCCAGAGAGTCGTTCCACTCAGAGCCTGCTGCATTTAGCCAGGAAATGAAGAAAGACTGTGGGTGGTCATGCCTAGTAGGTGTGTATGGGCCAGCCCTGACAGTGGCACTAATATTTCTGTTCATATGTTATTGGCTAGAAGAGAAAATGGGTTTGGTGAAGAGTGAGCCAATCTTTGCCAAGCATCTTTATTTAACTGCCATGTGCATATGCTTTAATAGTGGGACATACCCTAGATCCTTTTGGAAACAAGCATGTTAAAAATTAATTTTAAAAGACACATACTTTGCCTCTCTTCTTCCAGAATTTTTTTTCTACAAGATGTAAGGCAGGGAATAATTATTTAATGGTCTGCTCTCAGTTTGAGAAGCCCAGGAATATGGAAGGACACTTGGGTTCCTTTCCTGCCTGTGAGCTGGGTCCCTGCCATTGGTAATACTCAGACCACAGAAGCCTCCTGAGTACCTAAGTCTGGTTTAGAGACTTTCTCCAGTGTAAACTTTCTTCTTCATTTTTAAATGGCCTCACTCTTCTGAGTCTCCCTTATCACTGCCCAACCTTTCATCTAGCTTGGTTTGGATTCATGGGTGAGGCTTTGGTTTGTGTACTTTTATTTTGATTCAGCACTGGTTTTAAATTTTGGGATTTTTTCTTTTTGTAATTTCTCTTTCGACTCACAAGTCATACCTGGTTAGCACTGTTCCTCTGCCCCAACTGGTCCAGGGTAGGAGATTTTAAAGGCTCTGGAGCTCCAAGATGACCTCTCCTGGGCATTGCCCTTGGCAGGTTGAGGACTCCGGGAGGATTGTGGACAGTGAGATCTTTGTTCTTGGCTTGTGTTCTCATTCCACCCCACACCCTGGGCCCCTCCTGGCCTTGTCCTCTCGCTTGGCCTGGCTGCCCTTGCAGCAAGCTGGGAGTACCCAACTGCCTCCTGATGGGCCATCTGTAGGCATATTTGCTTTCTGGCAAATTTCTTTGCATAAGCAGCTTTTAAGCGTGATTTGTGTGACCCGTCCAGGTTTCTGATTTTCAAATCACATCCTGAATATTTACTGTACCTCTTTGGTTCACTATTTTCTGCAAAATTGGAACCCTTTCCCTCTCTGCCAACATACTCTTTTGAGCCTTTTACATAATAAAAGGCTTGAGTTTCAGCATTAATCATTGTGATTAATGTGATTCCGCTAATAACCTTTTTCTACTTGGGAAGGCTCCCATTATGGCTATATTTTGTGTCTGGCCTTGGGCCAGCTTCTAACCCAATGATCCAGGTTTTTATCGGCTTCATGATTCCTCAGCATGGACATTAACCTCTCCTGTATCCACTTTCTCCTACAGATTTCAGGCAGAGCCAATCCTCCAAACCTTCTCCTGACCCACCCTTGAATAAAATGGGGCTGGCTACCTGGGGAGGGAAGGTCTGCCTCTCTCTCTCTGGGTGCTCAGACACGAGCCTATTCAGGGATTCTTGATGGTTTCCCCAAAGGTGATGTCAAGTCACATCCAGGCTTCATAATTCTTTGGCTTACCACTCACCCTTATAATTAATAATGGAACCTTGCCAGAAACTTTTTTTCTCAAGACTGTTTTTCAAGGAGAACATTCAAAGGACTCTTTGGCTTAAACTGTTCACAAACTCTGGACTCCTTTCTTTCAGGCACAGTAGAGGAAATAGGCTGGCTCTCCAAAGAAGTAATATGAGATAAGGAGAATTATGTGATCTTTGAGATCAGACAGCATTAGTTGTGTGACCTTGATAAAATTATGTAACTTCTATGAGTCTCAATTTCCTCATTTGTGAAATGGGAGTATGATTATCTATCTTGCAGGGCTGGGATGAGGATTAAATGGAGTAATGCATCTAATGTAACTGCTGGTTCCATTTCCAGTAAGATAGGAGTCTAAGTAGTCTGAAAACCTTCCTACTAGAAAATACCTAGAAAAGTTCAATAGAATGTAATGGACATCCTTTTATTTTTTCACCATTAGATTTTGTTCTTGATTTTTACATCTATTCTCATTCATATTGATATGGAAAAAAGACTGTTCCATAGTCACACATTATACATAAATTCAAATGTACATTGTAACATATTGAGCAACTATGACATAAGATATTTAGGTGTTTTATACCAATGTAGGTTTACTACTAGTTTTCAGAAAGGATTAGTTTCCCAGTGTTTATTCATAAACATTAGAAATTGTCATAAGTGATAACAAAATTTAACCTGAACAAACATCTTTTCAAATGCCTAGAACCAGAGGGAGCTGAAAACTAGGGCCGATAGTCATGCAGTCTCAGAGGGTCCAGAGTTTATTGTTGCTGGTAAATAATGGGCTTGGATTTTTTTTTTTTTTTTTTTGCTAGGCATTGTTTTATTTTATTTTAAAAATAATTTTAGATTCAAGGGGTATATGTGCATGTTTGTTACATGGATATTTTGCATAATTGTGAGGTTTGGGCTCTGGTGTAACATTACCCAAATAGTGAACATTGTACCCAATAGGCCATTTTAAAGTTTTTGTCTGTATTTTTATGAGACAGGGTCTCACTCTGTTGCCCAGGCTGGAGTGCAGTGGTGTGATCATGGCTCACTGCAACCTTGACCTCCTGGGCTCAAGTGATCCTCCTACCTCAGCCTCCTGTGTAGCTGGGACTACAGGCATGCACCACCATTCCCAGCTAATTTTTGTGTTTTTTTAAATAGAGTTGTGGTTTCACCATGTTTCCCAGGCTGGTCTCAAACTCTCGGGCTCAAGCAGGAGTTGAGCTCGAGAAGGCTCAATCTTCCTGCCTTGGCCTCCCAAAGTGCTAGGATTATAGATGTGAGCCTCTGCACCCAGCCCAACAGGTAATTTTTAAAATCCTTACCCTCCTCCCATCCCTCCCCCTTTTGGAGTCCTCAGTGTCTATTATTTCCATTTTTATGTCTGTGAGTTTAGCTGTTACTTATAAGTCAAAACATGCAGTATCTGATTTTCTGTTTCTGAGTTATTTCATTTAGGATAATGGCCTCCAACTCTATCTATGATGCTGCAAAGAACATGATTTCAGTTTTTTTTATGACTGCATAGTATTCTATGGTGTGTATATCCCATATTTTCTTTATCTGATCATCTGCTGATGGACACTTAGGTTGATTCCATGACATTGCTATTGTGAACAGTGCTGTGACAAACACGAGTGCAGGTATCTTTTTTTTTTTTTTTTCCAATTTGGGAGCAGGTACTGTTTATTAACCAACAAGCTTAGAAAAATAATCATGGTAGACACCTTAGTTCAGTCTTCTAGTAAGACTGTTGATCTGGTCCTCCCTGTTGCCAGCATCTCCACTTCTACAAAATGTGGTCTTTTTCTTCATTCCGCCTCATGGACAAGATAATTTGAAGGGCCACAGGAAGTTATTTGCTTCTTTGAAACGTTTTCCAACAGTATAGATCTCATGAATCAGCTCCTCCATGCAGATGATACTATATTTACCAAGAGATTGAGCAATCAAAGTGTTATCTGTCAAAGCAACTCCCTTCTTACTGATTTTGCCATAACTATGCTTGTAAATTAGTTCATTTACCTACTTCAGATTTGGGTACGCCCATGCAATATGTGGCTCTACAATCCTCAGCATGTTAACTGAAGCCTTGTTGAGCTTCACAAAGGTTCCATTGAAGATTTGGCGAAGGCGAAGAAGCTGTAACACCTTTCAGACCTTTGGGCTCACACCATTGGTACTTCTGATCCTGATGACAAACGTCAATTTGGGTTCTGCAGGTACACAGAAGTTGCCAGCTTTTCTTGCCATTCTTGCCATCTGAATTTCAGTTCTGTGCAGCTGCCTATATTCCTTGTGATAGTGCTTTGCTTTTTTATAGATAAGCTTCCTCCTTGCCTTTCGAAGCATTTTTTGGGCAAACTTCTTTCTCAGGTGCTTGATCTTCAGCTCTGTGAAATTCCTTCTCTTCTTAAGGGCTTCTGGCACAGCAGGAAAGTTCTTCTTCTTCTCTTCTACACCCTCCATGGTTCTAGCCTGAAAAAGAGCGGTATCTTTTTCATATAACAATTTCTTTTCGTTTGGGTAGATGCCCAGTACTGAGATTGCTGGGTCAAATGGTAATTTTACTTTCAGTTCTTCAAGAAATCTCCATACAGTTTTTCATAGAGGTTGTACTAATTTACTTTCCCACTGACAATGTATAAGGCTTCTGGATTTTAAAGCTCAAATGGATATGGGAGATGAGATCTTGAGCCCTTGTGTGGCAGGAAATTGGAACAGAGATCACTGAAAAAATCTGGGGCATTGAAAAGCTACACCTTTGGAGAAATTGATAGACAGAAAAAAGCTCGCTCACTGGCAGATATACTATAGTGAGATTTATTTGTCTTCTCTTGAGTTCCGAGTGCGGGATAAATTTCCCCTTGAGAATGCATAACAATATTCATTGACAACACACTTTTTTTGCACAAGTTTGAGATTCTAATGTATTCTACTTGCATGATCTTGGGAGCCATTAAGCTGAAAAATGAACATGGCACTGGTTCTAGGCAAGTCATATCCTTGGAATGACCACAGAAGCAAATACAAAACTACCCTGGAGAGCTGAATAGACCCTTAACTCAGGCTGCTTGGTATTTGCACAGATAGAGCTCTACTAGAATTGAACTCAAAAACCAAAGTTATCAAAACGCACAAGGAAACCATCTGCCATATCTAAGAGCCACTAGGCAAAAGAGACAGCAGGATTGGAGCCCCAAGAGCTTCCAGTAACAGAGCTATTAGTGGAGACCATGAAATGAGTATACCAAGAAAATCATCAAAGTTATAATAGAAGAAAGTGAGAATATCAGGAAAAATGAAGCAGGAGAACCAAAGGGACCTTGAAATGAAAAATGCGGTCATTGAAATTAAAGCTCAGTGGGCAGAGTAAAGAGTCAATTGGCCACAGTGGTGAGAACAGGACTGAACAGAAATGCTTGCAATCAGTAGATGCTCCTAAATTTCTAGCAATCTCTCTTTGGGAAGCATTGAGGTGTTAGTTTCTTGGGAGGTGAAGAGGGTTTAGAAGCATCTATGTTCATTTTTAGGTCAGCAAATAAATTTTTGAAAAATTAATAGACTTTATTTTTTAGAGCAGTTTTAAGTTCACAGGAAAATTGAGGGAAATATACAGAGTTCCCATATACCTCCATCCCTACACATGCACAACCTCTGCCACTAGGGATCTGTGGCCCCAGATTGGTACATTTGTTACAATTGATGAACCTACACTGACACATCATTATCACTTAAAATCTACAGTTTACATTAGGATTCACTCTTGATGTTGTACATTATGTGGGTTTTGACAAATACATAATGACATGTACCCATTAGGGTATCCTACGGAATAGTCTTATTGCCCTAAAAATCTTCTGGGTTCTGTTTATTCATCCTTCTCCTCCCTTAACTCCTGGCAACCATTGATCTTTTTACTGTCTTCATAGTTTTGCCATTTTCAAATGTCATATTTTTGGAATCACAAATTTTCTGATTGGCTTCTTTCACTTAGAAATATTTAAGCTTCCTCCATGTCTGCCATAGCTTGATAGCTCATTTCTTTTTTTTTTTTTTTTTAATTTTACTCTAAGTTCCAGGATATGTGTGCAGAAGTTGCAGGTTTGTTATGTAAGTATACATGTGCCATGGTGGTTTACTGCACTATCTACCCATTGAAGGTCCCTCAGACTCTTCAGTAACCTTATTCTAGCCTGTGCAATTTACATGGGAAAGAGGCACTTTCTATTCTTCTGTTTGCTGTACTCCTTTGTGGATTATTTCCAACAGAGGTCAGGGTTTTCTATTATTAAATATCTAAAGAGCTTAATGGGTGATATAAAGTCATAGAAGCATTCCAAAGCCCAATTTATCAGCTAACCAGAGGCAGCTAATGGAAGTCTCCATCCACCAGTAAGTTTGATGCAGTGAGAAGGTGGTAGGTAGAGCTGAAAGAGAAAGGAAGACTGTAAAATTTCTTTGGCTTGAACAGGGCTCACCTACAGTGGTGTAACTAGTAAGACAGGTTCCTTGATGCAAAGCATAATTGGCACCTCTTGCATGTAACCAATAGAGCACCCCTCCTTTTCTAGCTGGGAAAGTGGGTTTAGCTAAGAAAGGATGAGGTTTCCTGGATGGAGGGAGTAGGAAGAAAGTGAATTTTTCCGTTTTGGTGGTGTGGTGTTAATTTGCCAGAGAAAACACTATAGACCTCACAGTGTTGTAGATCTGAGCAAGGTTACCTGTGTTACCCTAAGCTTTTCTTACCTCCCTGTCCTCCCTACTTCCTCCCCTTTTTCCATCCCACTTCCAGCTGTTTTCCTGGCAGTCTGTGTGCCATGGTGGTAGCCAGTGTTGCTACTGTCTGGAGACGTCTGCTGGAAGATCCATAAGAAGATGGATTTCTTATCTTTGACTTCCACAGATGACCTCTTGTCTTGGACACAGGTGTGCCGGTCACACACAGCCCAGGAGCCTTGCTGAAGTGGATCATGTGCATTACCTTAGAACCACCATTGCCCTTCAATATTCTCTTTATAGGGGATAGAAGAAACTATTTTTATTTATTCAAGGCAACATGGTTGCTGAAGCGATACTGCTCTTAGGTTCTGGATAGACTGCTATAGCATTGTTTCCTTGTCTACCAGGAACAAAAGGTAGGGCACAGGGTCCAGGAGAGGAGCATAAGAAAACTTTGATATCTACCAGGTAAGGCTCTACAATGGAAGCATAGGATTTCAGGACTTTTACAATGACTGCTTTAAGTTCTCTCATTTTACAGATTAGAAATGAAAGTAAATGACTTAGTTGTTCAAGGTCATGGAGCTAGTGGCAGAGCCAGAACCTGATCCTAGGTCTTTTGATGGGAACTCCTTCGTTTTAATGATAGATCATGTATGGCCTACCTCTTGAAACCCTAGATTCAATGCTGCATGATGGCTGCCAGAAAAATGCCAGTCCTTCTGGGTGAGTTCAATAGAGAGGGGAGATGGTAACTAACCACTTATCCAATATCTATTTTCCTTTCTTTATTATTAGCAAAATTCCAGCTAAAAGATGATGATGCATCCACTAAGAAACTACATTTACCAGGTTTTTTTTTTTTTTTTTTTTTTCCCAGATGGGATGACCATGTGACACAATTCTGGGTAATGAGATGTAGGTGACGTCACTGGGTGGAATTGCTGAGAATGTTCCCTTACAGCAGGGAAGACCCAGCGAATATGCCATTTCTCTTTAACCCTCTTCTTTTTGCCTAGAATTTGGATGACATATTAGAGGCAGAATAATCTTCCAGTCACCATTAGGTCAAGAGAATCGCAAGGGTTTGGCTTGAGCTTGAGCCAAAGCTCATGCAATTCTCTTGGTCTAATGGTGACTGGAAGACAAAATTGTACTCAGAGCTGCTGAACTAATATCAGCAACCACCTACTTTCTGAGTTGATGAAGCTACTATAAATTGAGCTTCCTATTGTTTGTCCAACATATTCCTCTGATAGAGCAAAAAAAATGTGTACATATACCTTTGTTCCCCCCCCATAGCCTTTTACATTATTAAGTAGTATTACTTGTGTTAGTAAACTGATTATTAGAGAGTGAGCTTGTTTACATTACCAGAGGATTTTTCCTATTGCTAAAAGATTACAGGGATCACACAAAAGATCTTTCAGTTGCATTTTTTTAAGTGTTTGTTTATTGATCATTTCAAACTATCAGAGAAAAAACTAAAAGCAGAGTTGTTCCATGCTATTGCTCATTAAGAATCAATCAGAAACAACAATAAAACAAATCTGAAAGTATAATGATCAAAAGAAGACGTTCATATTACTAGTTAATTTTTTTTTTAGAAACCAGGCAGAAAACTCAAATGTTATGTGCTCTGGTTCAATGCCAGACACTTGGCTACCCTAGTACAGTAGACTTGAATACATTTATTTCTCAACATGTGTCATTCTTTCTATGAAATCTACTCCAAGAATTTTCTCCCCATTTCTGTTAAAAGCTCCTGTATCCTCCTGGACATCCAACTTGAAATTGCCATTGTCCTTTCTCCCCACTCTGCAACATTCAATCAGTTTTCAAATCTTGAGTGGGTTGGGAACATGGAGAAAAGAATCCAAAAATGGATTTATCCAGTTATTCTCTGTAACCTCAATTTCATATGCTCTTTGGTGTGACCACTCATTAGCTGCTTACATGGGAAATATCAATTTGTATAATGGTGACATTTGAGGCTTATGTGATTGCTTTGATCTATTAGTTTTGGAGACCAAACACCCCAATTACAGCCAACAGAACACTTTTAATTGGGACACAGAGGTAAAAGGACTTTCTGTTGCCATAGTTTCAGAGGCACATATGTGGTCAGCTGCCTAATGCTGGATTTATTTTCAGACATAAGATATGATTGACAGTGAGCTCTGGTGACTCAGGGACATCTGCTGTTCTGGTAGGAGTACAGTGTGGCCCTGAAGCTCAGCTAAAACCAGTCTTAGGCAGAGCACATTCTGTAATGGTGCTGCTTTCAATGCATTTAGTTTTCTATCCTTAGGTCCTCATCTGAAGAGGAAATATTAACCTACCCACTAATGAGTACTTTGCCAATAGATTATTGTTCTGAGTGTCAGGGAAAAAAGAAAAGAAAAGAAAAAAGGGCAGTGTGGATTTCTAAGGAAGTTAATGACTTCAGCACTGGGATCTAGTTCCTATCATTGGAGAATCTCATGGAAATGGCCATGGGTATAAAGGAAGGAGAAATCTGCATAGGACGTGAGAAATGTTTATAGACACATATGCCAGAAACTGTAGCCTGTATGCTAAATATGGATCTAATGAAGGACTGATTGGATTCATGACTTCTTTTATACTTAAAACCAGTGCGTCTGGGAGGTGAGCAGGAGATATTTTGCCAGAATTCAGACATCTTTGCATTCTGAGGGATGCCAACTGGAGGCAAGAGTGGGCAGCAGCCAGTCAGAGAGAAATGTCTGGATCTTGCAAGAAGCCCATTAAGTGTTCTATGCCAGTGTGGTGCCTACTTACAGACTGTACTTGGCACAGATGTTTCTGCCAGACAACGCATGGGGGCACTCCCCGGCTGACTCTTGGCTGCCACTCTAGCATGGCAAATAAATTTGTAAACACAGAGATGAAACCTCTGCAGTAGTGTCATATAACTTCAGCTTCCTCCCTCGGGCTGCTGGATCTCTGCAATTCTACAGTTAATTTAAACTGTTCTCTTTTCCCTTCATCAAAATTACACAGGTCACATTCTTTAACTATAATGCTATTAATAAATAAAAGTAGAAATAAAACTGCTACCACTTGAAAACGAAAAACAAAACAAATGCAGAACATTCACCTAAACAATTCTTAGGTCAAGGAATAATTAAGAAGTACACTTGGACTTTGGGAGGCCGAGGCAGGTGGATTGCTTGAGGCCAGGAGTTCAAGACCAGCCTGGCCAACATGGTGAAACCCTGTCTCTACTAAAAGTACAAAAATCAGTGGGGTGTGGTGGTGCACACCTGTAATCCCAGCTACTTGGAAGGCTGAGGCATGAGAATTGCTTGAACCCGGGAGGTGGAAGTTGTAGTGAGCCGAGATTGTGCCACTGCACTTCAGCCTGGATGACAGAGCAAGACTCTGTCTTAGAAAAAAAAAGTACACTTGGAGTCTAGTTAGACAATAATGGCATTGAGGACGCTAGATATCCAGTGTTATAGGATATGACCAAAATTGGACTCAGGGAAAATGCATGACCTTAAATACCTTTATTTTTAAACACGGCATATAAACTGCATACAAAAATTTAATTCAGTAATTAGAAAAACAAATATGCTTAATGTAAAGCAAATAAAGATTATGACAACTTTAAAAAATAAAAGAAAGTAATATAATAGACCAGGTGCTGGCAATTCAAATCAAGAATTGAGAGAAAACATAAGCACACAACAAGAGGAATTAGAAAGAAGATATAACAATAGATATTTAAGAGAAGGATAAAATTCTACTACATGATGACAAATTCGAAAATATCAAAAGAATGGATGATTTTCTGAGAGAATACAAATGATCATAATTGATTCAGGAAGAAGTGGAAAGTATGAATAGCCCATTAACTGGGGAAGGAAATTTAAAAGTCTGTGGTATAGATACAAGGCTTCAGCTCAGCTATTTGAGAGACATCTGGGTTTCAAAGAAGCCTTTTAAAACGTTGTATTACTAGAAATTCATGGGTAATCTATGGCACGCTTTCATTTGCTGGACATGTGCAGCCAAATGGAACAGTGTTTTCCTTTGTGTTCACTGTTCACTTATTCCCCCGTTTTCCATTTATTCCAAATTGCCAGTGGTGTGCTGGTTGCAAGATACCCCAAGCACTCCAGAGATAGAATTGTGGAGTAAGATCTCATGAGTAGGAGAAAATTATGCCACTCTGAAAAGCTGGGTTCTTTTGATTGGCAAAAGATCAACTCATCAAGCCCCCTGCCTCTACACAAAGACTGTGAATAATCAGATCTCAGTTCTTTAGGATTTTCAGTCATGCTTAATTGGAAGAGGGCGCAATGCGGGGCCGGGTCGGTGTCTCATTTCTGTAATTCCAGCACTTTGGGAAGCTGAGGCAGGAGGATCACTTGAGCCCAGGAGTTTGAGACCAGGGCATCACAATGAGATCCTGTCTCTACAAAAAATAAAAATAATTAGCTGGGCATGGTGGTCCCAGCTACTCAGGAAGCTGAGATGTGAGGATTGCTCGAGCCCAGGAGTTTGAGGTTATAAGAAGTTATGATTGTGCCATTGCACTGCAACCTGGGCAACATAGCAAGACCTAGTGATGGGGGGGGGGGG